>NC_046165.1:59614371-59915621 GCF_011064425.1 Rattus rattus
CTGAAGATGCCTTCACACAAGCCTCCGACAGCTACTGACCTACTTTCCTGACACTGGGACATTTGAAATGTGGAGGAGCTAATGCGAAGACCCACTCCGCCAGCTGTACCTGTGTGGTTTGTGTTTCTGAATGAGTATAAATAAACCTCACTTAACAATTTCTGTTGAGCTAAAGTCTACACGACTACATACTGCGTCTCCAAGTGTGAACCTTTCACCACCGTGTAAAGGAAGCTTCTTGGTTGTCTGGAAAATCCTAGAACATTTTCTCTAATGCTCATTGATAGACAAAGTTTTTAAAACAGAAGGAAGGCAAGTGACTACTTTGAGTCAAAGAACTGATTGTCCACTGAGGAAGGGGGTGGGGAGAAGCATGATTGAAGATTGTTTGAAAAGTGAATTAAAAATAGAATTACATTTTCTCCTTGGCAACACAAACAATACTAAGTGCACCCTCATAAATGTGACGACTGTTGTACTAAGTGATAGCACCATGAATCACGTTAGTAGCAGACTTGGCAGTTTTTGTTTTAGAGCAGAAAGGATGGGGTGTCAATATGTGCAAAAAGCTTGGCTATCTGAAGAGGGGAGGAGCCATTACCACAGGCTCCCCTAGGGTCAGAAGCTGGCTCAAATGCCCTCACTGGGCTGTTCCTCTACCTCCAGCTTCAGAACAGCAACACAGTGCCAGCACGGCAGCACCTCAGGGAAACACTCACTGAGGCTTCCTCACCTGCTGTACAAGAGGAGATGAGTGTCTGCCCCTTCTGTCAGGGAAGAGAGACTTCAGCAGCTTTGGCATCTGTGGCACCAGGGACTTCACTGGGTTCAAGTAAGAGGCTGGGTTCAGTCCTGTCGGGATGAAATGAAAACAGAGGCACATAACTTCTGCTGTGCATTTGCCAAGAGTCGTTTGTAAGCAAACCCAGCAATATAAACTACTACGGACACCCCAAATCATTAGCAGAAAAAGATTATCACAGCTGGCACCTACCAATTTAAACAGCAGTAACTAAAGCAACTATGATGCCCTCATGCGCATGGCTCCTGCCAGTGTACCTACCCTCACTCCTTGTCAACACCTAAAACAAGGACTAACTTCTTTTCTAGAGGAAGGAGAACTCTGTTTTTCTAGAGGAAGGAGAACTCTGTTTTTCTAGAGGAAGGAGAGCTCTGTTTTTTCTAGAGGAAGGAGAACTCTGTTTTTCTAGAGGAAGGAGAGCTCTGTTTTTCTAGAGGAAGGAGACCTCTGTTTTTTCTAGAGGAAGGAGAGCTCTGTTTTTCTAGAGGAAGGAGAACTCTATTTTTCTAGAGGAAGGAGAACTCGTGTTTTTCTAGAGGAAGGAGAACTCTGTTTTGTGTGCTTGGGTCTTCGTGCTCACTTGTAGTGTTTTGAAGGTTTGTTTTCAAGACAGGTTGTCACTGCGTACACCAAGCTGGTCTTTAACTCATAGGGATCCTCCCGATCTACCTCCCCAGTGCTGGGATGAAAGATATGCACCCCACACCTGGCTATGAATCTTAAAAGAACAGTTAGAGTAAATACTGTGACATTTATAAGAATAAACAATAACCTAGTCAATATTAAAGACTTTTTGAAAATTAAGACTTAGGAAGCAGCCTGATAAGGAACACAAAAGTCATAATTCAAAATCTTCTCCACCAAAAAAATGCCACCCTCAAACAGCATCATTAGGTAATCCTGTCAAATATTTAAGGAGTATATATTACCAATCATACAGAAACACATGCAGAAAAGAAGGAACCACTTTCCAAAGCACTGTGTGAGGCCAACACAAGCTTGATACCAAAACTTGACAGATGTGAGGGTGTGAAAGCTGAAGGTCTTTGTGGACCACATATGGACAGGAAGTATTAACAAACACGTGGAGCATGAATAAGATAAGGGGGTCACAGGGTAATCTATCAGAGGAATACAGGGTGGTAAAAACACCCTTCCAACCTGATGCCACCCACCCAACAGGCTAAGAAAAGGTGACATTCTGATGGACAGGAATAGCCTGAGGACCTAGCAGGACATCCTGATTTAACCTTTTCCTGAAAGATACTCAGATTTCATGGCAGTGATTGGCAGATGAAAAAAACTTACCAGGATCAGGAGACTGGTTATTTTGGGGTGAAACAGAGAGAACTGGAGGACCTGAAGCTATTCCTCTGGAAACTAGTGTTTGAGACACATCCTGCTGACTTTCCCACCGACCCTATTAAGCATAGGGATAAAAGCAAGTCATTTTGTTTCAAATTAAGAAGTTTATTTTTTAAAAAATTATACAATACTCCAGAAAGAAGCCTACTAGCATTGCTACAGCAGCTATTCTCTGGGATGGAAGTCTGACTGCATCACTCTTCCTCGTGCTTGCCACGCGCTTACAGGGCTGTGTCCCCTCACAGGTGAGTGTTTACTGCAGACTCCTCTTCACTTCACACCTGTGGCTGCCATCAAGTCATCCCAAACTCTACTGCATCTTGCCACCTCCTCAACGCAGGCCTTTAGAAATAAATGCCCTCAAACTCTGTCTTGGCTCCTGCGGCTGCAGATGACACCCTCATACCTGTCTCACCTGGAGCCCATGTATTGGGGGAGGGGGGGGAGACCAGGCGGCGCTCCTCTTCCCACAGTTCAGGAAGTAGCACCAAGCCCCAAGTTGTGAGCAGACCTTAAGCTTCCTTTCATCCTATGATAACTCAGGTCTTTCTCACTGAGGTTAAGTAACAGTTTTAATATCAGTTTAACTGAGCATTCTACAGTCAAAGGACCCAGGGGTTAACCAGGATTTCTGGGGGCTGCTGAGAAGCAGGGTGGAAATCTGTGTCCTGGGAGGCTCAACAGTGAGGTGACAGCCCCACAGCTTCCTACATGGAATAAAAATCTATTGCTTTTAGCAGCAACCTAAGAACTGATCATGAAATCAATAAGCTCTAAGAGATCTGGATCATGTTCACCACTGAGAACTCTCAGCACTTGATGGCACTAAAACAAAACAACACAACACTGATGTTCTCTCTCAGCCCTCAGGAAACAGACTCCAGGCACGTGATGGGGCAATACGAAACACAGTTCCAGCGGGGCAGCGACACTCCTATGGATAACACACTTGTTTACAGATTTTAGTCTTCTGTTAATTTTTATTCTTAATTTTTTGCGTTCTAACTTAGTTATCCTTCTTGGGATGCTGCCCACTTTGGTGCCTTGGGGTGTCATGGTCAGTGTCTGAACACTAAGGTCAGGAGTTTCAGGAGTCTCAGTGGAAGGAATGTTGCAATGTCTGTTGATGTCAAGTTCATACAAGATTGCTCTGAAGACATCCTCCTTCAGTACAGAGTACATTTACTCTAATATCTTAGCTTCCTTGTCTGGCAGCTGACACAACCACACTGTGTATCTTAGGAAACTGAGCATCTGCGCTGCACTTAGCATCCAAGCTGTGTGACACGGAGTTGTCCAGTAACAGCTGAAGGAGATGTCCCTTCCCTGGGGCACAATCAGGGCTCCCCTGGCACCCAGTGCACAATGTCCCCTTGAGGCTGAACAAGAGCAGTGGCTCTTCCGGCCCCACACCCAGAGACTCTGAGTATAAATAAATGGCAGGTCTGGACAACACCCAGACACAGGCTACACGCACTGCAGGCCTGTGAATTAATGGCAGATGGAGAGACTGTCACAGCACCCAGCACAGGTCCCTGTAGTCAGGGCAGACGGAACCTCAGTCACTTGTTCCCAGCCTCACTGCCCTGCTCAGGATCTGAGTACCCTGGCACATTTGGCTCTGCATCCTAGGGACAGACCTGAAGAGGAGCAAGATGGGCCCCCCAACCCCTCTTCTGCCAGTCCCTAGAGGCACAGGAATCTCCCACCATGTGGTTCTCCTCCCCCTACACAGCTCACCAGAGATGAATGGAGCATCCAGGATAGGTCTGCCCACGACTGTGTGCCCCACCCCAACCCTGTGCTGGGACAGGACAAGTGCTGACTTTGCAATAAACTGGGCCTGCCTAGCTATGCTAGTTTCTCCCTTCACTGAAATGCTGGGGAAGAGAATAGAACCAAAAACAAAACAAAGCAGCCACCAGTTAAATGTACTTCAGAGGGAATGAACTTGGGACTGTGGGTAGAGAGCACTTTGAGATTTTTGCTCTGGAATTTTCTGAGATCTCTAAAACAGCTCAGACCTAAAGGAGAAAAGGCGTGACACCTCCTTACTTCTGCCACAGCCATGCACACCTGCACCACAGGGCACACAGGGCACCTCCTGGAGACTGACTAGTCTAGTCCTACTGTCTGCTCCCACGCTGAGCTTCAGACTCTGCCATGGAGAGACTGGGAAAGACTCTGGGGTCATTTGGATCCACACACAGAGACTATTTGTTCTAAGAAGCAGAACTCAAAAAACAAAATAAACCCTTTCAAGATTTTAGGAGGGGCCCAGATTCAGAGGCACAGCCAATCCAGCAAGTCTAGGAGGTCCTTAGAGACTCTATGCCCACCAGTGGTCTTCCCATCAGCCTCTGCTCTTCTACCAAATATCATTTTTTTGGCTTTCTGTAAAAGACTGACTTTGATCAAGAAAGTGGCAAAAAAGTAAATAAAAAGATGTGCCTGTGTCATTTCCAGCCCACAGGCAGCTCTGATGCAGCTCAAGAGTGACTCATGCTTGGCATCTCTGACCCAAAGCAGAGCTGACAGCAGTTCCAGGAAGCTGTGTGAGCTCTACCCTGCTCTAGACACCAGCTGACCTGAACTTTGTCAAGAGCTTTTGAGGAGGGCTAGGAATACAGCTCAATAGTAGTGCCCTTCTCTGGCACCTATGAGGTCCTCAAAAAGCACCACACAATGAAACCACTTCAGAGGACAACACTGCTTTACTAATTTACTACAAATGTCATTCTTTAAAACGGCTTTAGGAATGACAACAGACTTGACAGCTGTCCTTGTCCTCAATACACTATCAAAGCTAGCAACAAGCTGAAATTAATTCTGCATGGGATATCCACTAGAACACAGTATAAAGAATCCGTTTTCATTGCATCTATTAAAAATGTCTCTAAAACAGAGGCAAAGCACCCCATAACTGTAAGCAAAAACACCAAGATGAAATCTACTCTCATGAGACCACAACAGGGGAAGAAAGACTAGTGGACTGGCTAGTGGACTCTCTGTGTTCTTTGACAAACCATAGTGCTCTGGCTAGCCTATGATGCCTGAAAGAAACACTTCACACTCTAGCCTACAGTGCTCATTTACAGCATAACCCTACAATGCTGATCTGTAGCAGAGCTGAGAGCAGCAAATGGATTAAGAGAAAACAAGAGCTGACTCCATGAATGCCTACAAGACAGACACAACTAACATGAGGATTATTTTTGATGATTTCAAAATACATTTTTTTGTAATTTTAGCATCACCAAGTCTGGGTTGAAATCTGTAGGACTAACTCCCTGGACATTAAATACTTCCTTGTAGGGAAATCAAGATGGAGCATTTCTCCCCAAGTGCCTATCTGTGTGCATGTGCATGTGAGTAGTGCTTAACCACAGCACAGGTATGCAACTGGTTTCCTCTGCCCCTGTCAGGATGCTCCTGTAGCACCTGAGTACCTATGTAGAGTCACTGTAGGCACAGCTGTGGTTAAGGGTTTGACAGGTCCTCTGACCTTTTAAACACTGGCCATCTTAAAGAACTCTCCTATAGATGTTCATAACTCATTTTACACATTCGAAATGATATAGGCAATGTCCTTAGCAGGCTACAGGGTTGAATCCTCTTCCCTGATTCTGAGAGAAATACGATTTTTTTCTCACTAGTGAGAAGATATGACATACATTAGTGAGCTGATAATCTCTTACAGTGCTTTGCTTTAGGCCCTGCACAGGAAATGCGGGGCTATCTGGTGGTCTGTATTCCATTCACGTGGTCTGTAATATTCTTGTCCACTGCCATCTGCCTGTCCTCCCACAGGCATCTGTGACAAAGCAATTCTCCTCCTGGCCCAGGGGCAAAAGCAACAGCCTAAGGTGGTACTCACATGCTGCTTATAGCCAAGAGAGGGAGAGAATGAGGGAGAGGGAGAGAGACAGACACAGACAGACAGACAGACAGACAGATAGACAGACAGAGACAGAGACAGAGACAGAGAGACAGACAGAAACAGACAGATTGAGAGTAAACTGTACGAAGCCCCAGGCAACAGGCTCAGCTCTCTGTGGTCTAGAGGAAAGACTAAAAGACCAAGTCACCAAGACAGAACCATCACACAAGCCAGATCTGAGCATCTGGAAACATCACCATTTTCTCCAAATTAATCATGAACCCCAAGAAATCTAGAACAGAAAAGAGAAGCTGCTAGGACAGTAACAAAAACATTTAATGTTCATTCACCTCAAGCAATACAGCAAACACAGACTGCTAGAGACTCAGTCTGAACTTTCCCAATGCTCAGCAGAAATGGCCTGGAAAGGTGCAGCCAACCAGTACTATCCCAAGCAACCCTATTGGTCCTCAGCCCAAGGTCTAACATGACCTATCTGCCTCCTCCTCTCTGCACACACATGTACATACACTCCCACAGCCTCGCCTGCTGCTCCCACGGCCTGCTCCTTTGTAATCTACTCTGTCACAAAGACTGAATGGCACCTACTCCTCTCCTTCCCCATACATTTCTTCCTGCCCAGAGGATCCCAGAATCCATCTCTTTGGTGTAACTGACTTTTCTATTCCTTCCCAAGGACATCTCTTTCCCCTCCATAGTCTTTCCTATCCATATGAGCTTTCCCTCTTCACACAGATAGCTGCATACAGCACTCTGGAGTACTCTACACACCACAGCCCCCCCGACACACACACACACACCAAGGCATCAGCATATATTGTCTCAGGATTTCCAAACAAGGCCCCTACTCCCTGGGCTTCACCCTACTCTTTTCTGGACAAGACTGTTCACCCTGTACCTGTAATGACACAGGGGCTTCTATCCAAAATGTAAAGTCCAGCTCTTCACTTGCCTATGTGCACATGGGTCACCCCTGGGGTTCCGCACATGGCCACTACCTCACTGCAGCCCTTGCAGGATGTGTGGAGAGCACGTGTATGCCCCTTATGTGTGGTTCTTACTCATCTGCCTCAGCCTGGAGTACATGAATATCCCTTCATCCTCTCTACTGCTGCAAAGGAAGCTTGGTCTCAATTTTACAATAAGGAAAGTATGAGGAGACAGAAAAGCAAAATCTCAGCCACTTCTTACAAGGAACTTGTAACTGAGGGTTTGAGTTAAACGCACCTCCCCCGAACACACAAAGTAGGCTTTTTCTTTCCTATTACATATCTTTTCCTTAATAACTCCTATAATCACACTTAAAAATCATCGCACAACCAAGTTCCCAAAAGTTCTGCTTCCTTCCTTTGGAAGAACCTGTCCAAGCCCATCCACACCACTCGCTCACTGAGCTCCACTTTGTCTGTGTGTACATGTGCCCTTGTGTGATTTCACGTGTGGGCTTGGTTATGTTTTCAGGTATGGTAACAGCCTGAGTTTAAAATGAGTCTTAGTCATTTTAACTTCCTCTTCATTGTTTATGTTTCCATAAAGAAAATGTCAAACACAAATACAGAATAATTAACAAAACTAGAAATAGTCTCATGAACACCACTCAGCCTTAACAATTATCATCAACCAGCCAAAATACCCGAGTCATTCTGAAGTAGCCACTCACATCACCCTGCCACTATGACAATGCAAACTCCCAATCTACACTAGGGTCATTCTGACAGCAGAGCACTGACACTTAGCCAGGTACCTCAGAGTGACAAAAAAGACTGTGAGGGGTAGCGCCCAGATCAGGCAGCCGCAAGAAGTGCTGACCTTTTTAAGTAAACAATAGTGAGTTTCTATTTGCATAAAGCTGTTACTGGGATTTACACATTTTTTTCTAACAAACAATAATTATAAATATTTTTTATTTCTTTTAAGTTTTCTATCATACCATAGCTTTACTATTATAAGTAAAATTCGAGGTTTCTTCTTTATAAGTAAATGGAATATTATAAACAGAAAGATAATTTTTAGCAAAACCAAACATTTCAACTCTAGTAAAAAGGGTGTTAGTGGATCTCAACAGCAGGATCGGAAAACCAGTGTGGAGCTTTCCCCAGTAAACATCACAAAACCAAGGTGTGTACAAAGAGGTCAGACATATGCAAGTACAGAGGTTTGAAAAGAGAAAAGAGGCAGGAGCTTAGTGTTAACTCACCTTGTTGCTGCTTAGACTGTGGGATGGGCTAAGCTCCTGTCGGCTTCCTGACAACTGGCGAGAGATAAAAGGGATTCATATGAAAGCATGAGAGCATCCAGAAAGAGGCTGCTTTGAAAATCAAATCAAACAGGGCCTGAGGGTCTGTGCCTGTAATCTGGGAGGCAGAGGCAGGAGGATCACAGTAAGTCTGAGGTTATCCTGCTTCCCAGTCAGAGAGACACAGTGAGACAAAATCATAACCAAACCAACCAACCAACCAAGACCCATACTTCAGACCAGTGTGTCTCTGGGATGTGAGAACCACTGAGCAGTTACCAGCAATTTCCCATGGGTGGTTTACCTAGGCTCTAGTGTCCTCTATACACTGGGGTGGCACCTCATTGGGCCTGAACAGAACACATTTCACTCCTTTAATGCCTCTGGATCCAGCCATCGCCGGAGCCTTTTGTCTAAAAATAAACTATTTAGATTACTGTGGAGGCTTGTGTGAGAGGAACAGCAAACAGCTTTAGAACTCATGGAATGCAGCCCACCAGTCAGCACAAACACGATGGGTGTGCCTTGGAGAGGCAGAGCACTGAAGACTATGCGTTCTGAGGACCTTGTGCTGTTGTGGAGTTTGATTCTGCTTGTCACCATCTCCCCACCCCCACCCCACCCCCCAAAGTCATCACTCCTCTCCTAATCGATGAATTGTATGAAGGTTTCCAGTCCCTCCTGGGCAGTGTCATTGGCACTTACAATAACAGTGGTCTTTTTCCAGCATGGCTGCTGCAATAGGTTTATGATTGAACCACCACCCCCAGAGAGAACTTAGAGATGGAGATGTTAGTGATGTCCACCACCCCTAGAAAGAATTTGGAGATGTGGACGGTTAGTAAAGTTAGGTTAATATGTGTTCGCTAGTGGCTTTGATGCAGAAAATCTTGGAGAACAATTTAAAGTTCAGAAAGCCACACCCTTGATAGTTGGGCCAGGGATTTTTGTGAGGTCAGGGAACAAAAACAATGGCAGCCCAACTAATACTAGATGGCACGCCTTTCTTGCTAAGGCTGGTCTGGTGATCAAGGCAATGATTCCTTTCTTGTACCCATTTTTGCCCTCGGCTTCCTGATATGATTGTTAGCTGGTAGGTGTGCACCCTGACGGTTTAAAGTAGCAGTGACCGTTTGTTTTTATATAAAAGTTTAGATTTGTGATTCTTTTAAAATGTTTTTATAAGATCTCTTTTTAAGATAAATAATAAAATGATTGATCCCTTCTCTGTAACTACAAATTGCAGCCTGCCAGTAAGAGAAACTGGGGGAGAAAGCAATATCTTGCTTGCTTGCTTACACTTTGTTAATCTATAACAAGTTGCTTAGATACGACTGTACGTGGGATCTTGGGAATTATTTGTTTTTTTATCTGTATTACGTGAAACATTTAATCATGTAAAGGCATTAGGGAACATGCAGTTTTTTACTCATTGTAATCATTCACCTAAAGAAAAACAGAATATAGCTGCATTGTGATTTTACACTGCTTGAGAGATTCTGCTGGGGGATAGAAGTGATGGGAGTTGCTTTGCTTTGCTTTATCCACCAAGTAAGAGAGTGTGAGAGGGTATGTGAGTGTGTGTTGAGTGTCTGAGTGTGTGTATGTGCCTCTGTGTGTGGCATTTTCCCACTTTTTTTTCTCCAGCTTCAGAGAATTTTTCCTCTACCCCAGAGAATTAAATTTTACTCCCTTAGAGAGAAGTCTGCTTAGTAATTAATCACAAACTCCACGCCCCTTCTCAGAGAACCTGACCTGTGGAAGGTGCCCTAGGCAGATTATAGTACTCAGATACCAAGTCTCTGCATTTGCCAGTCAGTATGCTAATAACTTACTGAAGGGACCTGGAACTGGTGGCATTTCTACATGCCTAAGAGTGGCCTTGCACTTAAGGTCTTCGGTGGTCAGACATGCCTCCTCTCCTGCACCTCTGAGCCCACAGGGTCTCCAGTGGGAAACCTTCCCTGCCTGTCACTCACCAACACTTACAGGTTTGAGGCAGCTGCTCTTCCCTACAAAGCTGAGCAGCCGAAAACAAAGGCGCACCTACTCTTCATACCCACATCTTTACAGAAATAAGGAACAGATAAAGCCGCTGGCACACTTCTTGGTCAATAAGTATCTCCATGTTCAATATGTATATAAACTATACATAGTTTTAATCAATACATCTCAGCCATACATGTAGCCTGTTTTACTCGTTTTATACTACCCTAAATGGCCTGCAAACATATGCCAAACTTCCTAATTTGAAAATAATGAATTAAAGCCCAGA
This sequence comes from Rattus rattus, assembly GCF_011064425.1. Taxonomy (NCBI): domain Eukaryota; kingdom Metazoa; phylum Chordata; class Mammalia; order Rodentia; family Muridae; genus Rattus; species Rattus rattus. Next base: position 59,624,951 of record NC_046165.1, read on the forward strand.
AAATTACTTCCTTGGCCTGGGCAGCAAAGCCTCAGTAGGGGTTTAAGCTCCACTCACATCTGTGACTCCCAACCTGTGCTGAGCAGGTGGTGAAGACAAGTAATGTGTGCCATGGCACTCAGGCATCCTGGGTCTAATAGCAGGCACAGTGGTGGAGAGGCATAGATGTGACAAGAGGAGGCAGAAAGGCATCCTGACAAGAAGTCAGAAAGGAGGTGGCAGACAGCGTTCTACGGCAGCAGCAGGAGAGACTCACTCTGTTCATGCTAGGAGAGCTGATACTCCTCCGGTTCAGCTTCCCTTTTCCTGTCAGCTGCTCCTTCACGGCCACTTCCTGGGAATTGGAAAACAGACCAAGGAGAAGAACATATGAGAGAGATGTCCCTGGGTTCGGTCCCCAGCTCCGAAAAAAAGAAAAAAAAAAGAAAAGAAAAGAGAGAGAGAGATGTACTCCAACACACAGTTCAAGGTTTTCCACATTCTTTAAATACCAGCCATGACTTGACCAAGCAAAATGACCCCACTGCAGGCAGTAGATTTTGTGAGAGTAAACCCTTCAGACCAGACTGCAGAAAGTCAAGTACAGAGGTCAGACGGAGCTCCACCATAGCACTGCTGACCATCGCTAACCTGACGCAGGCGATCTAGAGTCAGGAGGTTTTCCACAGCCAGCACACTCCTCAAGTACTTCTCAATATAGGCCTCAGAGTCAGCAGAAGCTGGGTTTTCCACGTTAGCAGCCATCCTTGCCAGTGCCTCTCGCTCCTCCACTCCCTGGGCATCCTGAAGAACAAAATAATGAACAGCTTAAAAAAAAAAAAAAAAAAAAACCTGAAAAAGAAAAGTGTCACACACAGGCACTGAACTGAAGGATGGATATTAAAATTACATTCAAGGGGCTGGAGAGGTGGCTCAGTGGTTAAGAGCACTGACTGCTCTTCCAGAGGTCCTGAGTTCAATTCCCAGCAACCACATGGTGGCTCACAACCATCTGTAATGAGATCCGATGCCCTCTTCTGGTGTGTCTGAAGACAGCTACAGTGTACTTATATATAATAAATGAATAAATCTTTAAAGAAAAAACTACATTGAAGATATCATTACAGATACGCCACATACACACACATGCTCACACATGTACATGCTCACACACATTGATACATACACACACATACACAGGACTCTGCATTGACAAAATTCAATGGAACCCCAAGTTCCATTTTAACATCAGCTTTTAGAACTCAAAATGCACTTTCCCCAGAAATCACAACCCATCATTAGATACCAGCTTAACCTGGAAGGCTGGTTAAACTGCAGCTTTCACAAACATTTCAAACACAGTTGTACCCACGTCACAAACATTCACGACTAATACCACCTGGAAAGGATTCTGTAGGTGATCTGGAAATCCACCTACAGAAACCATGGAATTACCACCACGACAACAGTTCTGCAAGAAAGTGCTACCCCTGGGACCAATGTGAGCTGGGTCACCTCACTAGACAAGAGTGGAGACCTAACATTCCCAATATCCAAGTGAGACGCTGATGCAGTGTGGAGAGGAGAGAGGAAGTAGGCAAGGCCCTAGCTGCTGTTAAGCAGCCTGACACTCAGATTGCTGAGCTCCTAACACTGCCTGAGTCCTCCCTGGGCAGCAGCAGTGGCCAAAGGCTCTGGAAAACAGAGGTGAATCCCCACCCTATTCTGACTGAGATGCCCATTCTCACAAAGAATGAAACAATGTTTGCTAACTCTGGAAGCCTAGCTAATTACCAACCATCCAGTCACACAAGGGTGCTTAGTCTTAAACTGATCCCCCTATATCCTTCCCTTTTGACTCTTAGAAAGAATCACATATGAAGAGTAATGTTTTCTAGTCCAAGGTCTCGTAATTAGTCACTGCTGCAAAGAGCTTCCTGGCTGACTGGCTGGCTGCTGGCTGCTGGGAATGCATGCAGGTCCCTGCACAGGCTGTACAAGGGCGTTATCACGGTTACACTCAGCCCTTGGCTTGGTGGGGTTGGGCAAGGAGCCTGTTGTTTCTGATAGGGTCTCACTACGTAACCCAGACTAGCCTCACACTCTGACCCTCCTACCTCAGTCTCCCAAGTTCTACAATTATAGACACATACTCACACCTGGCAACAGCCTAATTCTCAAATGGCGAAGAGGCTTCAATTCAAATGAAATACTTAATGTTTAATATGTAAGACCCAACTTTTAAAAACCCAGGAAAGAAGGAGTTACCATTGGATGCTTTTGGAGAAGAGTTTTGCAACATAATGTAATAGAGCAAGACAATGCAAAGATTCTTCCAGCTTGTATTCTTGCTGAGGTCATTTTAAGTTTAACTAGAATTGGACCTCCTTGATGCAGAATTTCATGGAAAATTACCTAATTCTATTCTAGTAACCCAAGGTCAGGATATCCTAGCTAACTTAGCTTACCCTGTTTGTGTAGAACCCTCTACAATTAACCGTCTAGCTTTTGTTAAACTGCTTGCTTCTGCAAAGTACCCCTGGAGCTTTAAATCGAGATGCCAACACTTGGGTTAAAAACCTTCTGAAGGGGTTGGGGATTTAGCTCAGTGGTAGAGCGCTTGCCTAGGAAGCATAAGGCCCTGGGTTTGGTCCCCAGCTCCAAAAAAAAAAAAAAAAAAAAAAAAAAAAAAAAACCTTCTGAACACTCAGGGTTGCACCTAGGTTCCTAAGTACCTGGATGTGGTCCTAGTTGGCTAGAATAAGAACTTTAAATCGGCTGTAAACTGTCAGAGTGGTCATCTCTGGTGGACTGCCCGGAACAGTACAAATCTAAAAGCAAAGCCTACGTGCCATCCATTGCTTGCTTCCTGTACAGACTGTTAAAACAGCTATTGCCTGGACAGTGGTGGAACATGCCTTTAATCCCAGTACTTAAGAGGCAGAGGCACATGAATCTCTATGAGTTCGAGGCCAGCCTGGTCTACAGAGTAAGTTCTAGCAGTTATTGTCCACCCACTATCCAAACACTCAGAAGAATGAATCCACAAATTCTATCGCCTGGAGGCAGTTCTGACAGCCTGTGGGGAGGCACCGAGTCTCTAGTCCCTGTGTCCCCTCTCCCCAAAAAACGTCATTGTCTGATTTAGAGTAAAGTATGCAGGTTCATTTGCTAGCAAGAGACAGAGACTGGACTTCAGTCTAGTTCCACATCAGACATAAATCTCTACACTGGACTGTTTTGGCCCTCTGTGACTAACACCATATTGCTACTGCCTGTTGTGTTTCAAAATAAGAAGCCATTAAATTGATTTTCAAAATGGAGTTCTTGGCTAGAAATATGGCTCTATGGATAGCAGCACCTGCAGCCCAAGCCTGGTACCTGACTTTGATCCCTGCCTGTACCAAGCTGGATGCAGAGACATACATCTGTGAGTCCCAGACTCATAAGGCTTACCCTGTTTGTGCAGACTCATAAGGAGCAGACACAGGAGAACCTGCTGGAGGCTCAATGGTCAGTGACAGACAAAAATTCTAGAAGGAGAGAAACAACTCCCCCAGAAAGCTGTGGACACTGTGTGGCATGCCATGGTACTTCTCACTCTCCTCACCTCTCTCATGGACCCTCTCCTATACATTTACTCAATAAATAAACAACTTTTTAAAACAAGAGAGTTCTTTGAACAAAATACTAAAATTTCAACTTTTAAAGCCACAAATATATTGTACTAAAAGTTTAGGGCAGAGAACTCATCCTCAGAGTTAGCCCTTTACGTGTTTATTTCCAGTTCACACTTCCTAGAATACTTTACCTCTGGAATATTGGAGACAATTTCAAAGGTCACTCCACAGCCAGGGATAGAGCTCCGATGAGTCATCTTTTTGAGGAGACTTTGAGCAAAGCCCTAGAGAAAAACAAAATATAGACCATTATTTCCAACCTTGCTATCTTTTTACTGTAGCAAAGAGCAGAAGTACTCAGAGCTAATACAAGAGCAGACTTCTGACACACGCGTGTGGGATCCCTAGCACCAGGCACAGCTCCTTCACCTAAGCACAGAACCAATGGACGGGTAGATACAATGCCTTGGCTCCTGCACCTGATGAGGGAGAAGTGAGACCTGGGATCTGCAAGCTGCTTCCAGGCATCTGAATAAACTCAGAAGACAGAAGAGACAACAAAATGACCTTCTGAGTATGACGGAAGCAAGGAGCGGGATGCTTACACTCTGCTCCTCCAGCACAACAGACGTCTGGTACCATGAATATTGACAAGTTCAGGCATTAAATTCTTGACCAAAGCAGGATCGTTATGAAGGATGATTTAAGAGTGCCTGGTCATTGTTTATGCTGACTGCGCTCTTTGCACAGTTAGGAATTGAACTGTTGAATTAATGCATAGATGACTCATTGGGAGAAGCTGTGAAGACTGAACATTCTGCAGAGGTTGAAGAGAGCAGTCATGGGGGTGGAATACAATTGAATAAAGATAAGGAGAGAGAATAGTGAACAGGCTTGAGGCAAAAGGTGAGGCAGAAGCATGCAAAAACCCAAAGAGGGGAAAATCAGCGCTTGCTAAAAACACGTAACTTTATAATCCTATCTAATAATGATTTATTTCCCATTTGGTGAGTGTTAACTAATTTTGAAGCGTCTCTCTGAACACGTGAGGACTACTACCTGACCCTCCCCCAATAAAAGCCGTCCACCTCCACCTCCACCTCCCAGACAGAGCCTCTCAGAATGTTAGGAGGTCATCGACTTCCTTCATCCCTTCAGGGCCTCAGTCCTGACTTGTAGCTTTCATACAGAGCAAGGCCACAGCTTCTCCTGGGTGGTAGAGGGCAGTGTTTACCATCTGCATGAATTAATGAAGCTGCCTGCCATGTGTTTGTTACTGTCCTGTATGAAGAAGCAATTTAAAGGAATGATGTATCCGAGACTGAGGGAAGTGACATGGCTTAAATACTTCCATCAAATCAGTCCAACTGGAAAGAAATGGAATAACATGTTTCTCCTACTCAAAAATGAAGAGAAATTGTTCCTTGACACTGTGCCCTCACTGTTGCCAATACTGCAGGTCAGGTGGCCAGGACAGCTGACTCAGACACGGAAACTCACTCTTCATGAAGCTCCCCCGAGCAGCAGGCCTCTCTCCATCCCTTCAGAGTGCCCAGAAGAGGGGCACAGGAGGAGGGAGTGGGAAACACACAATACTCTACAGCTAACTCCTGACCTCAATGTTATTGATGTTGGACCAGAGAGCTAAAAAGCTGTGATTTCAACAGCATTATGCCAGTCCTCAACTCAGAGACTGGTATCAGTGGGACATTTAAAACTAAAGATTAATTTTTAGGGATGGAGATTACATCTTGAAGTCTGTCAACCATGACTGTGTTCTTTCAAATGAGAAGATTTATTTCCATCTGTGTCTATGTGTTGGGAGGTAACGGAGTGAATGAGAACCCACCTTACAAATCCTCACACGTACAAATCCAATAACACAGTGTTTCAACTCTTACCTAGAGCATTTCTAGAAAAACTCCATGTGTCAGTCAGGGTTCCTCCCTCCCTCCCTCCCTCTTCAGTAGAGCACAGCCCTGCCTGCCCCACACTGTATAAAGTGCCAGCTCAAAGCTGCTCTCCTTTGCAAGGCTCTTCTTCCTCACAGCTCTGCTGGCAGGATGCTATCCCACCCAGCACACCACATGCTAGAAGGTGGCCCACTCGAGTACTCTGAAACACAAAGAGGCTTTGCCTCTTGAAAGACCCACACAGAGGAGGGCGGTATAGTGCACACCCTTAGTCCCAGCATTGGAGCAGAGGCAGGCAGGTCTCTGAGCTAAAGGCCAGCCTTGTCTACAGAGTGAGTTCCAGGACATGCAGAGCTGAGAGAGAGGGAGAGAGAGGGAGAGAGAGGGAGAAAGGGAGATAGGCAGAGAGGGAGAGGGAGGGAAAGAGATGGAGAGGGGGAGGGAGAGGGAGAAAGGGAGACAGGGAGAGAGAGGGAGAGAGAGGGAGAGAGAATATATCAAGGACAACAAAATAAAATGCAGATCTACTAAAACATAAAGACCTATTGCCTATTCAATGTTTTCTAACCAAAGTCAAACTGAGAGTCAAAGGGTTCTAAAAAGGACAGTGTTGTTAGTACTCCCAGGCTAACAACAGATCACACAACCGACCAGAGAACCTCCTCAAATTGATTCAGAAGAACCCCAAGGAGCAAAGCCACTGAACTTCCCCATAGCAGGGTGGCTCTGTGACTCCACCTCAGTCCTGTGACAACGCCATGTGTGTGTTTACAGACTGGCAGCATGGTAAAGGACAGTGACAGACCTTGGAAGGGAGGCTCAGAGTTCCACAGACCGTGTCTAGAAAGAACTTTCTAGTGTTAGTGGCACAGTCAGCCTCACCTGGCGCCCATGAACATGGACACAAATCCTCTTGCGTAGGACCAGTTGCATGTCTGCAGGGTGGCTGAGCTGGACTGTCACTCTCAGGATGAGGAACACTCGCTCGTCAGCAGGTGTGCCTTTACTGAGCTGAGGACAGTTGTGCACTGCAGAGTCCCAGGAGGCCTCTGCCTTCACCTGCAGAGAGGGTGAGACAGCACTTCACTTTCTCCTCCAAGGCCACACAGACTTTCTTGAGAAAGCCACGTAGCTTGGGTAAAGGTTCCCTTTCAAGAAATGCCCTGACATGTTGACAGGGTGTGGCTGCTATCAGATGGGATTTGAACTCAGGACCTCTGGAGGAGCAGTCAGTGCTCTTAACCACTGAGCCATCTCTCCAGCCCTGTGGCTGCTATCAGGTGAGAGTGCAAAGCACTTGGCACAGTGCCTGTGCTGGTACTTACTGCTTGTGTACTGGGATGCCCCCCCATATGTTCATATGTCTGGTACTTACTGCTTGTGTACTGGGATGCCCCCCACCATATGTTCATATGTCTGGTACTTACTGCTTGTGTACTGGGATGCCACCCCCAATATGTTCATATGTCTGGTACTTACTGCTTGTGTACTGGGATGCCCCCCCCATATGTTCATATGTCTGGTACTTACTGCTTGTGTACTGGGATGCCCCCCCATATGTTCATATGTTTGAATATTTGGTTCTTAGTCCTTTAGAAAGGATAAGGAGGTGTGGCCTTGTTAGACATGTGGCACTAGAGGTGGGCTCTGAGGTTTCAAACACGCCCAGTTTCTTCTCTATTAGTTCATCCTCTTTCCCTGTCTCCTTCGTCTCCCTCTCCCCATCCCATGGTGGACCAACCAGGATGTGAGATCTCAGCTACTGTTCCAGCCCCATGCCTGTCTGCCTACTGTCACACTCCCCACCATGATGATCATGGTCTGATCCTCTAAAACTATTACGCAAGCTCTCAATTAAATATTTTCTTTTGTAAGTTGCCTTGGGCATGTGTCTTTGCAGCAACAAAAACGGTTACTAAGACATTACTTACCTACTTGCTGTTAAGTTATTTGTTTTTAAAAAATGTTTAAATATTAAGAAAGCTTGAAAAACTTGAGTACTGTGGACTTTATGTACTATTCCTTGGTCACTCACGGAGACCATCTGTCTATTTTAGCCTGTGTCCTATCACTTCCAAGTAAACTGCAGGTAAGTGTCACATCCAGGAAATCGGCAGGATAGTAGCCATATTTGGTTTTCTCAGTTCAATTACAAACTGCAGTAGCTGTCATGGGCCCATAGTCTACTTTTACATAGACTGATCCCAAGCCTGTCTTGTCACATCTAACACAAACAGGTTCAGGACTAGGGAAGGGCACAGTGTGAACGAGTGGAACAGAGCTAATGCCCCACAGTAGATATCTCAGGTTGCCTCTGAGTTCTTCAGATACTATACTGCTAATGTCATGTGTCAAGCATATTCAAAATTAGGAAATAAAGCCCCAGGATTATGCTTCCTCACACAGATTCAACCATGAGATCATGAGTCTGCATCAATGCCTTCATTGATTCTTTTGCTTTTATAAAAAAGATTTATTTTATTTATATGAGTACACTGTCGCTGTCTTCAGACACACCAGAAGAGGGCATTGGATCCCATTACAGATGGTTATGAGCCACCATGTGGTTGCTGGGAATTGAACTCAGGACTTCTGGGAAGAGAAGTCAGTTCCATCTCTCCAGCCCCCCCTTTTTTACCCTGAGACAAGACTTCACTATGTAGCTCATGCTGGTTTGAATTCAGGATCCGCGTGCCTCAATCTCCCAAACACCAGCACTATAGATGTGTACCACTGGGTCTTTCTTTTTCTCCTCTTAAACAACTCTTAGGTCAGGCATGGTGCTCCATACCGTTAACCCTGGCACTTGGGCGGCAAAGGTAGTAGATCTCTGTGAGTCTGAGGCCAGTCTGCTCTGCCTAGCCAGTTCTAAGCCAGCCAGAGCTACAAAGTGAGGCCCTGTAATAACAAGTTCTTATGAAGGAACTGCAGAGCAAATACCAAAGTCAGTGTCCTTCCAGCCTGGAGCTCCATGTACTTCAGAGCAATCAACAGCCACCTCTCTTCCACTCAGGGTTGGGAACAGAGCACAGTCACAGAACACCAACATGGGTTCTCACCAAAGAAGGGGGAAGGTAGAGGGACTGGGTGTGAGGTCAAGCTTCCCTCTAAGTACTCAGAGTTTTCCCTTCTCTTGCTGACACCTAAGCTCCCGGCAGGGCAGGGCTAGGCTGAAGCTCCTCACCTGCTCTCCAGGGCTGCGCTGCCTTACCTCTCCATCATGATGCTTCACAATCTGCAACTCAAAGAACTCTTCTTCCTCTTCCCCAGTCAGGGTAGCATCCCATCCGGCCTCTGGGTCATCAAGGTTATCCTGAGAGCTGAAATCATCCGCTGAAAGCAGAGCTGTCACTTAACACCAGGCTGTTTTCAAGGACACCCCTCCTCCCGCCCCCGCTGGCAGAACCAACGCGCTTATTATTAAAATTCTTCTGCTTCAAACTTCACTTGCTTTCTGCCCCACAGTCTCGCATGACACTGATAATAACCATTAAATAGTTCACAGATCCAAAAGCCAGAAAGTGCTTCAAGAAATTACTCAAGCTGCTCCCCACGTGTCATATTTTACATGGAAGGCAAATGAAGCCAAGATACCTAGGAGGTTATACGAGGTCTGCTCATAAATGGTAATGATGGGATCCCAGCCCAATCTCCCCGCCCTTCAGTGCACTTAAGAAACAAGAAGAAGTGACAGCAATTCCTCGCAGTTAAGCCTAATCAGAGTGCAGGCTGGCTAATGGACCTGGCAACTGCACAGGGCCCTGTGGTCACTCGCCCGGGGCCTGGCTTCCCATCCGCCTAAGGCTTGTGTGTGCCTACAAAGCAAAGCAGGTTGGCTTGTGTAGACCACTCACGTGGAGTGCTGAACAATGTTCTGTCTCTTCAGATGTCCAGGCTAATGTGGTATATCTACACAATGGACTTTTATTCAGCCATAAAGAAGAATGACTTTTTGTCATTTCCAAGAAAATGAATGCCTCAAGAGATCATTGTGTTAAGTTAAACAAGGCAAACACAACAAGACATATATCTCTTCCCCATAACGGGTATAAAAGTAAAAGGGAAACCCCATGGGGGTGAGGGAATAGGAATTGTCTGATGGGAGGGAGGAAGAGGAAGAGAAGACGGTAGTGAGGGAGAAATACACAAATGCTACATTTTCTCTCCTTTGCAAATCTAGATCTGTCTATCCATCTGCCTACATGGCATGAATGCAGAATGACTTGGCTGAAGAAAGGGACCCAGGAAAAGTGTACAGTAGAGACAGGAAACTAAGGTGAAAGTGTGCACAGAGGGAAAGCGTAATGCATGTACATACGAAAATGTCTCAGTAAGAGCCAGGACTTCCTATGCTTACAGAAACATCTTAACTGAGGAGGAAAACAAATGCACAATAAGAAATCTTCCTGAACTTTTACGCTCCCCAGTCCCTTGAAGGCCTGCCTTTTAGCTGTCCAGGAAGCCCAGCACGAAAGCGGGCCAGAGAGACTCAGCCACCAAGGCTCAAGAGCACAAGGTAGACAGTGTCCTGTGACAGCTCTGGAACAATTCTCACCTCACAGGATGGACAGCTGGTGTGGGCCCCCCATGTCTCTCTCTAACCTGTGCACCTGTGTGCGCTCTGGGGCACCAAATGCTGGGCCCCTCAGGCATCCTAACACACTTCCAGTCAGTGAAAGGAACCGCTGAGGATGCCCAGGCAACATTCTCTATGTAGGGAAGTTTTTGTGTTAATGCACACTTCTGCAGGTGTTTCATGGAGCTTAACTGCTGACTTCTTATTTTTAGCTCCCTACCCTACCTCTGCATTTTCTATCTTCCCTCCTATAGGCAGACACTGGTGGAATGGGAGTGCAGGGGTTGGGGAAAACAATAGTTATATAAAAAGAAAAATCAGCAAGTAAGGTTAAGTTTATAGGAACTCACAAAAAAAGCTGAGAAAGTCATTAAATAATGCTAAGTTGTTGGTCCTTTCCAGATAGACGTTTTCTTTGGAGCAGTGAAGTCGAACATATATTCAGTGTGGAAAAATACCCTAAATTGGTAGGGAAATAAAGTACTCTCAGGGAAGCAGGGTTGCCACGTGGAGATATGAGCATCACAGCCATGGCTGCTGTGCTGGGCTCTAGCTCAGTGACAGCACACTTGACTAGCATGTGTGAGGCCCTAGGGACCTGAACAGAGATGAACAGAAGTGAGAGAAAGGTGGAGGCTGCACAGCACAGCAAGATCAATACTGAGACCGACAGTCCTCGTCCAGCATCTGCATTCCACACAGAGCACTGAGCCTAAGTGCAACCCGAAACGTGATTGGCCAGAAGCATAAAGCATCACCTGTCACTGCTTTCTCAAGGGAAGTGTCTGGAAGCTACCTCTAACTTACCATTTAAGTCAAGAAATACAACAGGAATGTGGGCCTCCATCCCAGGCACTGGGGTCCTAAAACATGAAGGACAGGTTATGTACGGTATTGAGACACAGGAGTCTCTCGGGATCACGTGTGCCCTCTGGGGACAATGGCTGGGCACTGATGTACCTCTAAGATGGTGTGATGAGGTTCGTGATTGGCTACAGGAACCCTCCAGCGCTGGGCCATGGGAGCTCACTCTTACAGACTCACTCCCCAGTTCGGCAGCAGCCTGTCTAACGCGTTTGTTCCTTCTCGCCAATGACATACTTAAGGGCTCCTACGCTTGACTTGCTTTCCTACCGTTAATTTCAGTCAAGTGTCAGAGGACATTTGCTGACAGCACAGTTTAAGCACCAAAACCAAAAACTGGTTGAGATGCAGTTTTCTAACTGCATAATGACCTAACTAACATTCTTTTAAGGGAACGAATGACCCAAGTAATTAACATATTAACTACTTTTTAATGCTAAGTGCAGCGGTACTAAATATTGATTTAAGTTCTCAGAAATCCTAATTACCTTGGCCAATAACAATATTATTTAATAAAACATTTTCAAGCCACAGTCATATTCAACTCATGAAAATAAAGTAACAGTCTTTCAGTATCTCTGTTCTTATCACGGGCATCCATTCACTAACTGCAGCATTTCAAAGTCCAAGTGGGAAGTGAGGGCCTGGTCATTCGTGGAGGGTTCAGGAGACATACTGTAGGACCTTACCATTCTGCCGGTGCCCCCGGAATGCCACTCCCAGCAGACGGCACCATCACCGCATTTCTTTCCTCTGTGAGTGTCAGCCGCATCTCCAAGAGCTGTGCCTCTCGGTCAGCATCATCCTCAGTTTTGTCTACAAGAGAAGAGTTGGGTTAGGTCTAGCAATCCTAATTGCTGCTCCCACATTTATAGATTTAGTGTATGGTGAGAAGGGGGAAGGAGTACTGAGTGAGTATATGTGCATGCAATAGAGGGTGGAAGGGAGAGAAGAGAGGAGGGAGGCAGGGAGGGAGAGACAGAGACTGTGAGTATGTATGCATGCAGGAGTCCCCAGAGCCAAAACATGAGTTACAAAATGTTGTGAGCCATCATGTGGGAGCTGAGACTGAACCCAAGTTTTCTGTTCTGCAAGAGCACTTGAGTATTCCTAACCATTTCTCCAGCCTGTTTCCGTACTGTCTTTGAGTAAACAAGCTCTCCCTAGGTCACTGGGAACTTGCAGAGGCTTCTTACAGTTCACAGACCTCTGGTGCAAGGCCTGATAGAATGGCTCAGCTTCTAAGCTCCCAGTACCTTCAACAAGAAACATTTACATCTTTCTCCCAGTTACTTTTTAATGTGTATAGACACTTTGCCTACATATATGCCTGTGCCCTGTCCCCAGAAGGAAGTGCAAGAAGACATCATTACAACCAAATAAGTAAGTGTTTTTCTAAAAGGCTATGCCCCAAGCCAAGAGCAGACATCGATTCAAACCACCATATTCACTGGATCCTCAGCTGGTTACACTGACACTCGGCTGCACTGCTATGGGGAGGGAAATGACCAACTTTTCTTCCTACCATGTTTACTGACAAGCTTCTGCAGTTGTTGATCCAAGTATTCTTGACGTTTGGTTAATGCATTGAGCCATTTTCTACGAAGCCGCTCTAAATCCCTATCCTGGAAGAAAACAGAGGAAGTCACACTCAATGCAATATCCAGGCAACAAACTTGAACTAGATGCTCCCCAAATTAACCGTACTCTCCTAACTCTAAGACATAAGCAGTATGCAAGACATAAGCAGCCTTTTTTCTCTTTTCATTTTTAAGACAATGTCTCATAAAACCCAGACTGGCCTGGAATTCATACACTATATAGCTAAAGATGACCTTCAACGTCACGAGTCTCTACTTCCACCTAAGAGTGCTGGGATGATCACAGGCTTGTCACCATGCCCTGCATAATAGGGACATGAAAACTGAATGCAAGGCAAGCAGTCTACCACCTGAGATCCGGGCCACCCAGCATGAAGCGCCAACAAGTGACTCTACCTATTATACAGATCACAACTCCCAGAACATGATTTAGACGCTTAAGAATTGGTTCTCTTTGTACTTGCTTAACTCCACCATGAGAAACAACATCTTCTATGAGGTTGCCTGGCCAGACAAGACTCACAAACTGTACTTGACAACCTTTAAATGTCTACTCCGCAGAACTACCAGGAAGAATCCTTCAAGTGTCTAGCCACCTCCAACTGCTTGCTTCAACTCCTTGAGCATATTTGGGAGGTAGCAGTGGGTGAGACCATAGGGGTTGCTAATGACAGACTGAACCCCACAAGTCAACACCTGCCAGCAAGTCAGCCTGACCTCATTTCCTTTAGTAACAAGGTTAGGGGCGGGAGGTTCAGAGGAATGCTGCAGATGTCAAGTGTCTGGATTTCAACAGGGCACTTAACCAAATAGCCTATGACATTCCTGTGGACAAGACGGAGAAGCATGCTGTGCATCTACTCTAAGTGCCATCACAGAGGGCTCAAATACCATATCCAGAAAGCAACAATGAACAGGATAATGTCTGTTTAAAAGAAAACTCCATTCTCTGAGTTCAACCCAGCTGATATGGTAAGGGTTTTTTTAATCAGTGACTTAGAGGAAGGCAGACATTTCTATCAAATTAGGGTGATGCAAAGCCAGGAGAGTGACTACAGCAGATGACATAATCAGGCTCCAAAGAGCCCAGGCAGCCTTAAATGATGGCAAACAAGATGCAACTTCACAGACATAAACTAAATTTGGCACGTTAGGGAAAGAAACCACAGGGGAAACAAAACCTCCAAAACTAATGGACAACTCAAGGGAGGGGACGTTTAGGGTGACCTGGTCTCTCACACATGAAAGACACAGATAGGTATTGGGGTGTGTGTGTGTGTGTGTGTGTGTGTGTGTGTGTGTGTGTGTGTGTATACCCCCATGGGTGACTCAGCTCAAGGGGAGCACAGGCAAGGCAACTGGGAGGTGGCAGTGTAAATAGCCCAATGCAGTGTCCCTGATTAGGAAAGGCCTTTAGTCACAGGGCGTCCTACTCCTAGCCCATGCACCCCCACAATACACAGCACTCCATACTTTGTTTGACTTTTGGGAAAAGCAGAATTGTTTAATTATCAAGTAGCAGTGCAGAAAGATCCTGGCCTGTGTAATTAAGTACTTGAATCAAGCTGATTTGATGAGGCCAACAGGTGCTCAATTACCTGGTAGCTGTCCATGTCCTCCTCTTCCTCCTAAAAGAAAACAGCATATTATGTAGGACCAAAACAATTATTTACCCACAAATCAGGCCTCTGTCCACAACCACAGCCTTCTCCCACAGTTCCTGTCTTCCTGTCTAACTGATTCATCACACCTCGGCCTCCCACCCAGCCTCATCTGCCCTCAGGAAGCAGGTAAGACTAGGAGCTTCGAGGGGAAAGTGAAGAGCCTCCCCTGACCTTTTCAGAGCCCATACAATGCCCTCCCTGCTGGGCTTACCACCCCCTACTCCCGGGGAAATCAAACACCCGCTGGCAAAGAGTCTTTACCAGCCAGTGGGGGGTTCTTTAGAGGGGTAGGCCATGGGGGGGGGGGAGGTGAGTTAATCACCGCTAGTCTTGGTGGTTTGCTAGGCTGAGAGGTTTTAACTCTCAGTTCACCACAAACCAGGACAACACGCAGTGACATAGTAACAAGGGGCTCTTGTCAAGACAGTGCACTGAAGGAGACACCAATGGTGGGGAAGGGGCAGCAATGTCTCAAAAGATTCTGCTCTGCTGTTGCCTTTCAAAGAGCCCAGCAGGCCCAGAAACTTACATGGATGCTCTCGTGCGTCTTGGGGGACCTGAGCGGTCTAACTTTCACACAGCCAATGCCGACCGACAATACGCACTCTTCCATCAGTGGCAGAGTCCCTGACTCCTGCACTGACTTCACTTCAACTTGAACTCGCCGAGACTGCCCCTGCAACACACACACACACACACACACACACACATCATCTTCCTGAGTTTCAAAACTCTGGTTTAGAGAGACCCCTACAGGCTGATACAGAGAAATGCAATCGGCTTTAGAGAGATTCATCTATTTCATAACTGTTAAATACTAAAGCATAAATTCTAACCTAGTCAGGAAAATGTATTTTTCTTCAGATAAAAACAAAATGAGCATTTTTATAATTCCTAAATAATAAGAAACTAAAATAAAATGTGTTTCAATGAATGATGGGGCTTGCTATGTAGCAACACAGTTGATACAGCACTCACAACCCACATGGCCTATTTCTGAATTTAAGGCAATCCTCCTAGCTCAGCCTGCCAAATGCTGGCATTTGACAGAACCCCCAGGTAAATGAAAACTTATAAGCAAAGGAAATGCAAACAGTGTCTAATAAAAAATGTTCAACTGAGCCAGGTATAGTGGTTCACATTGTAACTTTAGCACTCCAGAGATGGGCAGGGAGATTTCTATGTTCCAGGCTATCCAGGGCTGCATAGAGTTCTAGGCTATCCTGGGGCTACCTTAGAAGACCTAGACTGAAAAAAGGCCAACTTCCTGACAAGGTAACTATGAGAGCTTTCATTTCAACCTGCTAAGCTAGAAATTACTTCCAATAGAGATCAAAGTTTGAGACAGATAGTATCAATCCTGTGGGACAGGAATTTAAACTGGTCAAGCGGTTCTAGGGCTAGGTAACTTCAAACTGTAAGCAACCTTTGCCCCAGCAATTCAACAGTCAAGTGCACGGATAAGTGATCTGTAGTGCTGTGAAGAACAATGCAGTAGACGTATATCGAATGCAGAATGCTGACAACTGCTGCAAGTGTGACAGCCTGGTCCATCTCTAAGAGACGGTGCAGAAAGACACTTGCAGCCTACATTGAAGCACAGGGTACCAAAGTCGGCATTCAGTCTTGTTTTAAAAATAAGAACTGCCAGGCAGTGGTGATGCACACCTTAATCCCAGCACTTGGGAGGCAGAGGCAGGCAAATCTCCATGCATTCTAGGCCAGGCTGGTCTACAGAGCAAGTCCAGTTCAGCCAGGGATATGCAGAGAAACCCTGTCCAGAAACACCAAATAAATAAAAATTGACCTGCATACACATATGTACACACATGCCTAAACACACACATGACACATACTTAAATCAATTAATTGCTATAAAAAAAAGCAGAGTCTAAAAAAAAAGTTAGTGACAACTTGGAATCATTGCCCTTTTCCCAGAATTAAAGAAATTAAGGTGCAAAGAATGTGATCAGGACTGACCCTGCGTGGGTGTCCAGAACAAGCCCTGTGGCTGTGCACACCGAGGCAGAGCTCCCAGTATCCCCAAGTCATCACACATGGTAGGAACAGAGAAGAGCATCTAAGCAACAGAACCTAAACATCCACTTTCAAGTCAACTGCTTTACCTCTCATCCAGAATATCAGCTACCAAGAGTTCTGCACAGCCAGGAACATCTACTCAGGCTATCACTGGCCCTACTAACAGTCACTGATTGGAACATTTCCAAGGAGTATGCATTCCATCCAATATTTTAAGGGAAAAGTCACTCAGCAAACTTTTTTATTTCATTGTTATTATTATTACTCTTTTTTTTTTGGTTTATTATGTGTGCATATGGAGATGCACATGCCACAGTTCACACTGCAGGTCAGATGACAACTTTCCAGTCACTTTTTCCCTTCCATCTTCACTAGGGTCCCAGAGACTGAACTTGGGTCTTTGGGCTTATGTGGCAAGCACCTTTACCCACTTTAGTAAGTCAGAGACCACTTCATCATTTCAAGTAGCTGCCTTCTGCCTCTTTTCCTATCCTGAATGTTTGAAATGGGTCATAACATGGAAGACAGTCAGAGAAAGGCTTACTGTCTCAGAGAACACTTTGGAACATTCCCTCAGCCACTACTCGGAATCCATCCAGCTGTTGTGGTTGTCCATCTGCTCCTGCAGCATCTCACCATGGCTACAAATGATCCCTTACCCTGCCACTGGCCCATGCAAGAACAGTGTGGCCCAATTTTAAACATCAAATTCAGGTGAGCTCAACAAGCTGCCCAAGACTCTGTGACAGCCTCTACCCGCCTCTCCTACGAGGGCCTTTGATCAAGCAGAGTCCCACCTCAAGTCCTTACCCTGTCACCTAACAGGGGAGCCCTTTACCAAGCTAGAGTGTCTTAGCACTGAGGAGAGGATGCCCATCCTTCACTGAAGTCTTTCTGACAAACTAGGGGCATCTGTAGGTACTCCCAGTCAGAGGTCTGAGGTATAACTGACACTGACATCCAGTTGACTGTAAGCTACAGAAACGACACCTAGCCTGGCTTCCTAAGATGACTTCCTAAGCCAGTCCCCCGTACCCCCCCCCAAAAAAAGCCTAGGAAAATCTTCACCCTCTGGAATTCAGCTGGGTCTCCCTACATAATACTGTGGCTGAAAATCCTCTTCTTTTGCTCTAAGTCTCTTACCTGTGCATGAATGCATCCGAGAAACTCATTTGCTTCTACCTTCTACATTAATCTGAAATTTAAATATTTCGAACACTCTTTCCTTCAACCTTTTCTCATGTTTTTCTTTGAATGCTTTAAACATTCATTTCTATAGCAATTCTAATAATATAGGTTTTAAAGATTTGTTATTTTTGTTTATGTGTATGTGTGTGCCTTTGTGAATGTCATGACGTAGGGCCCACAGATGGCCTAGGAATGGAATTACAGGTGATTGTGAGCCATGTGACCTGGGCGCTGGGAACCAAACTTGAGAGCTGGCAGAGAAGAAAATATTCTTAATCACTGAGCCATCTCTCCAGCCTCCTAGTATGAAAATTAAAGTATGAAAATTCTAGAGAACAGCCTACTAGATTTGTGAAATGAGGCCTAGTGTTGTAAAAAGGGGTAATTCCAATTATTTGTACCAATTATACTGAGATTTTCCACTATCTGTGATGCGTGACATGAGAGCCGACGAGAGGGCGCAGGGGAGAAGGGAGGACCAGCAGGAGGAGGAAATGTGGGCATACACGGAAACCTTCAATGAAGACTGCTACCAAGAAACTAATATGAACACTGTTGCTAAGAGACAGATTATGTACGGGAGACCCACCCTGTCACTGTTGGTCAGAAGCACAGACTGACAGACAGCCATTCATCTGGGTGATCGAGGAGAACTCCATAGTCTGTGCTGCATGGACTCGGCCACACACACTTAACAGCTGCCATGTGTCAAGCGACACTCTCTTAATTCTCACCCAAACCCACAACACTGGTCCCCTCTGCTGACAGAGCTCACAAGTGCACTGCTAGGACCCTGCAGGGCCAGCAGGGAGCCGGCAGTCAGCCCCTGCGGTCAGCCCTCTCTGCCACTTTGAACTGCTTTCCTCATGCTCATGAGCACAAGCAGCTGACTGGTACGTCTGCCTTACGTCCCACTCCTCAGTTCTAAGTTTTCCTTGAACATTTCTCATTTTCAACTCAACAAGAAGGCTCAGCCAGTAAAGGTGCTTGCTTCAAAAGCCTGAGGACCTGAGTTCAATTCTCAAGGCCCAAACATCAGAGGAGAACCCACTTTTCCAAATTGTCCTCTGACCTGCACTGTGTCCTACATACAAACTCACACATGTACAGACACATACATACAAAATAATAAAATATTTTCAAAAAGTTTATTTTAACCCTTTTAGAAACTACTTTTAAAACACCACTAAGTAATATGACTTTAGACAATAAAAGAAACAATTTTTATATAAGAAATGGGATTGAAAATGAAAATTAAAACCTAGAAAGGGGCCAGGGAGACAGCTAAGTAAAGAGCCTTGCTGCCATCACCTGACACCCTGATTTCAAACCCCAAGACTATATGTAGAAGGAAAAGAGAAAACCAAGTTTCACAAGCTGACCTCTGACTCGTACATGCGCACAGTGGCATACACCTATCCACAAACATACACAATAGATAAAAAATGTCAATACATGTAACTACTCCAAAGAAATGGGCTTGACCATTTTATATTTCATCATCATTATTATCAAACGTTCTGAATCCAGTATAAGTCATCCAGTGTCGAGGAGTTTACTATGGCGGCAGTGTTGGTACCTGTCGGAGCTGGAAGATCCCCCCTGTTGGGACATCTTTTGCAGCAATTACTTCCACAGGGCAGTATTCGCCATTCTCATTCTGTTCCAAGATCTGAACCCAGAATTCCAACTTTCTGGTGACTTCACTCCACCTAGGGAATATATGCAGGTCTTAAGAAATTACACTTCTTTTTTAGGCAGGGTTTCATGTATACCAGGTTGTGCTCACACTCAATATACAGTCAAAGGTACCCTTTAACTTTCAATATTCCTGCCTCCTTCTTCGGAGATTCCAAGTGTATGCCAGCATAGTTTATGCAGTACTGTGAACCGAGCCCAGGCTTCATGCATGCTGGGTCAGCATCCTGCAGATTGAGTTACCTCCTCAGCCCCCAAACCATGCCTCTCTACTTCAATACAGACAGCATGGGACCTTCCATTCTTAACACGGAGAATGACCGTAAACAAAGAAGCCCAGTGAAATGATCATTAGATCAGAAAGAAATGTACAGAACATAATGGCGAATAACGTGAATAACCAAAAGTCAAACAGCGTCAATCTAGGATGGCTCTGTTTTCCCATTGTTTCAAGTTTTGAGGACTGAATTCAGGTGACCTCCATGTGCTAAGCAAATGCTCTACCACTGAGCTACACCTCACCTGTACTTTTATTTTGTTTAGACAAATTACATATGGGTTAGAACAATGGCTCAGAGTTCAAACTCACATAAATCTTCATGCACATGCACACACACAGATACACACAGAACTAGAGAACTCATGGGGAGGTATAATGACAAATGCACTTGAAAATAGTTATCCAATGATTGAAATATTCTAGTCGGTACTCAGAAGCCAAACAGGATGATATAGGAAGGTGTCATCCATGACTTGACAAGGATGTGCTCTTGGGTCAATTCATAAGAAAATTAAGAAAAGAAATCTCACCTTCTAATTTAGGATTTGCTAAAAGAGAAAATTTGGTTCTTGTCTATAATTAGATGGCAGCAAAAACATCCCTGCTTTTGAGTCATTCCTTTTGAACTCACTTATGCTACCTTCTCCCAACACTGGTGGCACTCAAAACTGGAAAGGGCTAGGGATGCAAAACTGCAGCATTTGCCTAGCCTTCAAGAGGCCCTGGGTTCAAACATCAGCAGCACAAAATCAAACGAGCAACCAGCAACAAACACCTGTGAGCCAGAGGCAGTGTCAACGTGAATGCTACCGAAGAGCGCTGTCTGTCTCTCCATGGCTGCTAATCAGACAAAACTCACTGTGGTAAATGACCTTTCTCCTGAACTTCATTTTACTGTTGCTTCTTAAACGCCCACATGTGTTTTTCCACTGTTCAGTAAAGTTCAGTGCTCTGAGGAAATTTTACTGGTAGACTACAGCCCTAGAGTGGTGATGCTTGGGAAAAGGTGACCATTAATTCATATAATAATGATCATGATTCAATAACGAACGTGCTTACTGCACGGGGGCCCACTAGAGTCTAGAGCACACATAACTGCTGGATGGATCAATGCCTGCCTACAATTATGGCTCTAAGCATGCAGACACAGGATCCCACCAGACTAAACCTACTAAGTAAGCTCTGAATTTGAATGAGGGGCCTTGTGCCTCAATGTGAAGGTGAAGAATAATTGAGGAAAACATTCCATGTCCATTTTGACTCCCACAGGCACCAGTACATACCCACACCCCCACTCAAATATGTATGCACACATGTACATATCACAAATACACAAGGGAAAGGAAAGCAAAATAATTTAAAAATAAATGAGAGTCATCTCCAGCAGTATTTTTAAAGCTAGAAATGGGAATCCAGTGGATTATCAAAAATTCACCTGTCGGGGCTGGTGAAATGGCTCAGTGGTTAAGAGCACTGGCTGCTCTTCCAGAGGTCCTGAGTTCAATTCCCAGCAACCCCATGGTGGCTCAAGACCATCTGTAAAGGGATCTGATGCCCTCTTCTGGCATGCAGGTATTCATGCAGACAAAGCATTGATACATTAATAATTAATTAATGACTTAGTTAATTAATTTAAAAAAATTCACCTGTCCCGAAGACTCCTTGTTTTTGCTTGGATGATTCCCAAATCCCACAGGGCTGGGTTTTTCCGGGGATCATTCATTTTATGTCCATACACTTCAATGGCCAGGGCCCCTTCTGAGAGATATTCAATAAAGTCTTCTGTGATGTTAACACTGAACTCCTGAAACACAACAGCTCATTACAGAGCAGCAAGTGCTTGCTTGATCTTTCGAGCACTTAAACTAGGTGTTACCTCCTTAATGATAGATACCAGGAATGAAGCACAGAAACAGTGGCATGGTTTCCTCATAGGACAAAGGATCATTAAACAGCAGTGCACACACAGACTATCACTCTGGCTTTCATATACTGTATGGCTTTGAAAGGGACAGGAGGGATGGCTCCAAGCTTAAGGCCGAGCACTGCTCTTCCAGAGAACCTACATGTGGTGACTCATAACCATCTATCTGACTCCAGATCTAGGAGATTGATGCCACTTGTCTCTGTGGGCACCTGCACTCATGTGGACAGCATACCCATAAAGAAACACATGATTCAAAAAAAAATCAACCTTTTAAAATAAAAACATACACAAACATAGCATTGACTTTGAACTTTAAAGGTTCTCACTTTGAAAGAACAGTCTATAAAAATAGGAAATTATTTTGTTTTCTTAGCAATGTTTTGGGAGCCTGTTTTCATTTGTGAGTCAAAAACAGCAAAAGTCAGTCCAAGTCCTGACAGTAACAGCCAAAGGCACAGTGATAATCACTACTTTTATTCAGCCCACAAAAACATCATCATTAATAACAATAGGTCAGGTCCAGCTGACAGAATAACCAATCAACGTGGCAGAACATGGGGTGCCCAGCAGGGTGGTCTCTGGTCTTGTTACTACCTTCGTTTTCACTAGAACATTAGTTTCTTAACCTTTTTATGAAACAAACTCCCTCTGGAGAAGAGTGCTCATTCATATATACAGCTACACAGCCTTGCCTTTCTCTGGACAGAAGTTCACTCTTGATTGTGGACACACTAAATAAACTAACACTTGGTCTAAGACTTGAGAACACCCCAATATGAATACTGGCACAATCATCCAAGATTCAGTACTCCCTCTTTAGCTGTGTTTACAAGAACAACTTAAACACCAAGGCAGACTGAAAAGAACTCACGCTGCAATGATCGAACACAACCATACACTGTGGCTCCTTGCTGGTGGGAGATGAAGAGGTGTCCACTTCGGGAGCAACGGTCACTGGCTCCTGCTGATCCCAGAAGTCATATTTGCAGAAGACAAAGTGGCACAGATGCTGAGGCAACCCTGTGGCCTGGAGTATTTTAACCTGAAAGCAAAGAAGGCTCCACATGAGGCTCGACCAACACGCTCCAAGGAGCACTTAATTCAGGTCCTGCCCTAACTCTGTCACAACCACTCACCTATGTGAGGCACATCTCATTCAGTGTGGGCTCAGGACTAGGACAGAAGCCTGACACAGGGTGACAGCAATCAGATACCAGGGTGGATTCTGGGCAGCACTTAGAAGCTGACAAGAGCATTAGAACCCTAGTTTGTCAGAATGTAGGATATACCATCACCACTACTGCAGAAGAAGTTTCTGGAAATCAGTATCACCCCACATTTCATAAGGAAAGCACAAAGCCATTCAGCACAATGAGCAAAGCACAAAACCATGTCTGAGTAAATAAGCAGCAAACCTTCAAGAGAGGACAGGCACTTCCTCTATCATAAGGTAAGGACAGGAGGCGCTCAGTTCTGAAACAGAAACGCTGTGTGCTACGACCGTATCACTTTGTTTTTACTTAACTCCTACTGGGAATGTCACTGAGCATGTGGAGGGGAGAAGAGAGGAAGTGAAGACCACAGAGTTTCTGTTTTTTACACTGACATTTACCCTGATAACCTCTCCCTGGAGAATGCCAGCAAACATTCAAAGAAAGCTCTGGATGAGAGGACCCTAGAGTCTCTAATTACAAAGTATGGCTGCAAGCACATGCCCAGTAGGACCAACACCCCAGAAAAAATGCCTACATTGGAGCCCTTTTTATAAAAGATTTTTTTATTATTTTAACTATATGGATGTGTGTACTGTGTATGTGTGTATGCATGTGAGTCTAGGTTCTTGTGAAGTCCAAAAGAAGGTATTTGATCCCCTGGTGGAGTAACAGGAAGTCATGAGCTGCCTGACATGGGCTCTAGGAACTGACCTCCAGTCCTTTAAAGAACAGCAAGTACTCTTAACCACTCTTAGCCATCTCTCCAGCCACACTTACAGACTTGTACACACACACACACAGACACCCCTTGTGTGTATAAGTGAATGTGATGTGTGGGCAGGTGCCTTCAGAAGAGGGCATAGAACCCCTTGGAGCTGGAGTTACACACAGTTGTGAGCCGGTATAAGTAGCTGGTGGAACCAAGGTCCTCTGGAAGAGCAGCAAATGCTCTTAATCACTGAGCCATGCCTCCAGCTGCCCATACCAAACATTCTTCATACTTTTGGCAGCAGCATCTAGATTTCAATTTGGAATTTCTGTGGTAGCTTGTGATGGTGGTAAAACCACAGAGTTAGGACTGACGGCTGGGCCAGGTGCTGCTGAGCAGATCTAACACTCGTGCTGAATTGTGATGGAATTCCATCTGAAAGCAGTTAGCTCCTACAGAAATGAACCTCAGTCAAAGGCTGGAATAAACCAAAGGCAAGGTCAGATGTGCTCACCTGCCCTCTACAGGTGCTCCTTAGGGTTGAGACTGCCAGGAAAGAAGAGCACCAGGAATGGGGAAAACATCCCAAGCACATAGGCTGGTTATTTTGTTGTTGGTGGTTTGGTTTGGTTGGTTTTTTTGGTTTTTTTGAATTTTACTACAAAAAATTGAAATCGCCACAAGATGTCAGGATAGCACCCCACTTGCAACTCAACATGAAAAAGCCAAAGTGAACTGGCAGGAATTGATGACGCCTGGAGCTTTCAATGTAATGTTTCTGAGAACAGAAATATGGGTGTACTCTATCATTACAGGAAATTAGTGCAACGTCTGTACAGCCAGTGATCTCCCTCACTCATGGGACTGAGACTGTCCCCACGTTTGACTTTCCACAGGAGTTTCCTTATCTGCCCTTGTCTTCTTACTCAGTGAACCCCTACAGCTAGAGCTTGATCTCTAAGAAGTATGTCCAACTCAAACGAAGACTGCTTCTTAAGAAATAATAGATTCTGGATCCAGAAAAGGAACTGTTTACAAGATAAGACAAAATGTCTACTGTACCCCAAACCTATCATGTCTGCAGAACTGAAGGGACTACCACCACCCAAAGTTTGGAAGACTGGAGATTTGATATAAATAATAAATACCCAGGATTGAAAGACACATATATTAAATCTAAGAGTTCATTATGGCATGAAGGTAACTTTAAAAACCAGTAATGTTGACAGAAAAGCACAGCACCACCTATATCACACTCTTGCTTTCTGATTCTGTGGTGCACTATGCCTTGCTACTCCCAACCTGGGTCTGACATCTCTGAGCACAGATGCAATGGCAATGAACAGAGTCACAGGACAACACAGGGGCTACAGCAAGCAGCTTTCAAGGTGAGAAGAGTACAGCATCGAGAAATAAAAGGAACCTGGGTAATGGCACCAAAGACACCTAAGAAAGCTGGCTATGTGGTTTATGACCTTAAGGAATTACTATTCTGACTGATTGACTTTTTTTATTTTTATTTTATTTTGTTTTTTCAAGACAAGAGTTTCTCTGTATAGCCCTGGCTGTCCTAGAACTCACTCTGTAGACCAGGCTTGCCTCAAAATCAGAGATCCACGTGCTTCTGCCTCCAGTGCTGGGATAGAAGGCATGCATCACCACACCCAGCTGATCTTTTATTTTTTTTTAAGGTGCCCACTTTTTTGAAGGCACATGCTACTTGTAGGTGAAGTATGATGTTAGGGTGGCATCAAGCTACTCCTGGGGGTAGGGGTTGGGGTGGGGCGACATGAAGTGTATGACTGAGCCGGGCTGAGCTGCTGGGACACTGTGGAGCAGGTGGGCAGGGAATGACCACTTTTCTTACTACTTTCATGCTTCGTATTTTCCATTACATCTCAATATATTTTGTTATTTTAAAAATAGCCAGGGGTTGGGGATTTAGCTCAGTGGTAGAGTGCTTGGCTAGCAAGCACAAGGCCCTGGGTTCGGTTCCCAGCTCTGAAAAAAAAAATAGCCATGTTAGCTCAGATACACATTTTTTTTTTTCAGTGACAAATTTCCATTCTTCCCCTCTTTAATATACGGTTTCTCTGTGTAGCACTGGCTGCCCTAAAACTCACTCTATAGACCAAGCTGGCTTCAAACTTAAGAGAACCACCAGCCTTTGTCTCCCAGATCCTGGGATAAGGCTATAATGCCACCACGGCCGGTGATCATTCTCATTATTATACACTGCGAAAGCTGATCTCCTGGAGATGTGATCACTGTCTGTCATCTCAGAAATGGCCACACAGAGCCAGAAAGCTTACATCTCAACCTCTGATAAACAAGCACATGACCTTGAGGAAAAGGTTCTGAAGCCAAGTACAAATGAGTAAGAACAAGACTGTTAGGAGTTAAGAACTGCCCCCTCCCAGTGCAGGAGCTCGTCTCAGAGCACAGCAGGCTTCCTCACCATGCAGCTGCAGAAAGAGGCTCAGCTCTCAACAGCACTAGCTTCACCCTTGGCATGGCTGTGTGCTAACTTACTCCTTCCAACAACCTCAAGTGTAGAAATATTTACTGAGGAAGAAGCTTGACCTAGGATGAGTTTAGAATCAAGAGCTGGCCTAGGCTTCTTCACAGATCTTTTAGTCATCTCCTTTAAATACTACAGACTCTTGCTGATTTTGTCACTAAATCTTGTCAGAATTCCGAACCACTAGCAGCACTGGCCCACTAGGGGGCATCTGGAGATTCAGACAAGGACTGCACCATAAAGAGGGAGGAAGGAGCAGGTGCCAGGGAGCATGAGACCCTCTATACTATTCACCCAGGAAACACCACAGCACCTGTAAATCTGGTGTTAGCTGACACCCTCATCCTCCCAGAATATTCCTCAACCTCTGTCCACTGGGACATCTGGCACCTGCTATATCACAGCAACAGATCGTACACTAGAGGCTTCTGCTCATACCCACATATCTCTTGCTACTAGACAGCAGGAACCTGGCATCTTCATCTCTACCCTGGGACCTGACAGGACTTCTACATAACACTCATGGTTTGCCATGGATCGTGCACAGGAGACCAGACAGAAAGGGCTAGGAACTGTTTGGCCGGAATGGCACAGGCAAAGGCACTGAGTAACCAGGGAGGTATAGAGAAGCTGGGCCAGGTGAAAATGAAACAGCTAAGGTGACAGGACCACAGAGGAGCAGACACTGATCTTCAGCAGAACTGGAGAGTTCCGGGAATAGAAAACTCAGACGGGCCGGACAGGTGAGCAGCTCACTCACCCTGATTGCTGAGTGGCCGAGAAAAGAGGTGACTGACTGATCCAAGGCTACAGAGAAAGTACTGGCAGTGTTGAGTGGGTCTTTCCACAGTTTGTCAAAACACAATCCCTAAGGCACTGAGCATTAAAAGACTTCTTGAAGATAGGCATTTATAAGTTGTTGAAAATGAGTTTATTGTATAACCTACAATCTCACTGATGGTTCCACCTTGGCTCCTTCTAGAAGAGGTCTTTGGCTTACCATGCAGACCAGCCTGTTCTCCTGGACTTCCTTCTCAGAGCTGACCTCTGTAGGATCGTCTCCTCCTGCAATCCTCTCCCCAATGGCCCCACTGAGCCGCATCACCTCCACATGCAGCCGGCCTGCCACCTGAAGGAGGAAGCAGAGCAAACATGGCTGCTGGGCTGACTCAACTCCTTCTCCCTGCCAGGACCTGCCTCCCTTGACAAAGCCAGAGGGTAACACGATGTGTGAGACACTAAAGGGTGAGTTTCTAACAACTGCTTTGCAATCTAAGTAAACCAGGAAAGGGTGCTCATGAGACAAATACTTATCACTAGTCAGACTGGTTAAAAAACAAAGGTATTAACGACGAGTGTCCTGTCAGCACCCCTCACTGTCCTGAACTGTCTGCCGGCTGAGGGAGTGAGAGCCAACCTCTCCCTTCTGGTTGATGATCGGCACAGCATATTGTAACTTCACATCATAAAACAGGGTCTCCAGGAAGACATTGGCCACACCGATGAGACTATGATTTTCCTGCTCATCATAGAATGGGTCAGCACGCTTGAAGTAGGACCGGGAAACCTAAAAGAGATACACAAACATACAAATTCAGAAGAAAAAAAGAATCTCATAAAACAAATTCATTTGGTCAACAACTTTTACCATTGTATCCTGATTTGATTTTATTTTTTGGAGACTGGGTCTCACTGCATGGCCTTGGTGTAGAAATCACTACACAGACCACAGTTGTCTTGAATTCATGGAGATTCTCCTGCCTCAGTGACTAAAAAGAACCAGCTGAGAGCACTAACCTCTTCACTGATCTTTTAGGCAAGATGATCCTACTCAGTTGCTAAATGCACTACTGCAAATTAGATCAGCAACAGCAGCAACTGAACTTCTTTGGCATTCACTTTTATACCTATCTCTAAGTCAAAGTAGGAGAGGAATACTGAAGAAAATTATGAATTTATGCAAAAGTATATCTAACCATAAAAAGCCATTTCTATTGATGATGCTATAAAGATGAATGAATTTTTTTAAAAAGCTAATGAAGAAAGCAAGTCCATGTGGAAACAGGACCAGCAGAATGGAAAACACTGGTACAGGTAGCAGGCTGGGACAGTGCACCGCCATAATCCCACCCAGAAGGCTGAGGCAGGAAGAGCACGACTTCAAAAGCAAGCTGGGCTACAGAGAGATCTTGTCCCAAAAGAAACCTGTAGAAATAAACAACAACAAAATACATGGGCTGTGTTTCTGTTTTAAGCATGTACAACTACATGACTGACCCGAACAAGGAAACCTGACAACAAAGGCGCCAGCAGCAGCACAGAGCTGGGGCACTTTGGGATCACAATGCCTTCGGAGACCTTCCTAGCAGTGCAAACACCAGGTGCTCTGATGAATGTGAACCCATCCACTGCTGAGCAATGCCTGCAGTGTGCTGAGAAGGCCTGGCCCCTGCCTCAAAGAGAACCCCAGAACAACCAGAGACAGATGCACTCGCTAACAGATGGATGAGGGGATTCTGCTAGAATCCAAAGAGAAACGAGGAGATACAAACAAAACTATGCATGACCGACTATTAAACTACTAACTTAGCTCAACAACTTAAGCATTAAAATAAATTTTACTTTAAAACCAGAACAACAATCTTGGAAAATCATTCGATGTCCCCGGAGCAGGGCAGATTCACTGTGCTGTGGCTCCTTCTCGGACTACCAGAGAAGGGGGTCTTCAGCAGCTTACCGGGCTGTCTTCTTCACATTCCTTCCACTCCTGGTAGAGGTCTCTCATATCCAAAAGCCTGTTTTCCAGCTTTTCCAAAGACCAAATCTGCTTCCCTTTCCCTTTTCTTCTCACCTGGATGGCAGGTTCACTGAGGAGAGAGCCTCGCTGCGGACAGGAGATGTCAACAAGGCAAAATTAGCTTTGTTAGATATATAACTTTTTCCTTTTTCTTTCTTTTGAAACAGGATCTCATGGAGCCCAGGCTAGCCTCAATCTCCTGATCCTCCTCTGTTCTTTGCTCTACTTCCTAAAGGCTGGGATTACAGGAGTGGCCATCACCCCAAACTAACAAACGTATTTCCAAAAGTATGGAGGTTTATTTTACTATGCTCTCTCTCTCTCTCTCTCTCTCTCTCTCTCTCTCTCTCTCTCTCTCTCTCTCTCTCTGTGTGTGTGCGTGCGTGCGTGTGCACACACATATAAAGGTCAAAGGTCATCGTGCAGGAACTGGCTGGTTTTCTCCTTCCAACATGTGGATCCTAGGGAACAAACTCAGATTGTTAAACTCAGTGGCAGGCACCTTTGACTGAGCCATCCCCAAACTGGTGATTTTTTTTTTTTTCATTTGTTTAAATGAATAGAATCTTAATGCTAAGAAAGTAAACTTTGGGTTGGAGAGATGGCTCAGTGGTTAAGAGCACTGACTGCTCTTCCAGAGGTCCTGAGTTCAATTCCCAGCACCCACAAGGCAGCTTACAATCTGATGCCTTTTTCTGGTCTGCAGGCACACAGGCAGACAAAGCACCTGAGTACATAAGAAAATGAATCTTAAAAAAAAAAAAAAAAGTAAATTTTTAAGAGTAGCCACCTGGAATATCTTCAAGAGTAAATTATCTAGGGTGCCCCAGTCACTCATCTGAGGGCAAAACATGTCATAAGTTTCCTACTTCAAATGTCTAAAAGAATAGACGATCAGGCAGAGCCAGGACAACACTGCGTACGTACTCAGTGCCACTGCTGCACTCTTTTGAGACCAGGGATGTTTCCAGTGTAGGAAATAACGTAATACTTCGCTCAGGAGGCTGAGGCAGGAGGACATGGAGTTCAAAGCCAGCCTAAACTATTATAAATTATAATTCAAAAATACAAGAAAGGTGTGGTAGCTCATACCTGTACTCCCAGAACAAGGATTGCCTTGAATTTGAGGCCTTGTCTCAAACAACAACAAAAAGCAGGTATGAAGGATAGGTCCAAGGGGAGCAGGAGTGCATGCCTAGCAGCTAATAGACACACACAAGCATGTACACACGCAGACACATACAACTCAGAAAACAGAAGGAAATAGCTTCCCACTAATCCAGTCACAAGGACAGAGCCCAGAACAGCCTCTGGGATGGCATCCCTGTTGTGTAGAGGATGGATACCTCACCTTCCTATTGGCATCCAGACTGGAGGCTGGAATCTGGAGGGTAACTTTATACTCGGTTCTCTTATCCAGCTCCTCTGCGATGTAACTAGCTTCACGTACCAGCAGGTTGGCCTTTACAATCTGCTCCCTCAGCCTCATCAAGCTGTTATTCAATGTTGCTTCTCTTTAAGATAAAATAAAATCAGGACTGGTAGAGGCAGGTAGCAATAATACACAAAACAGCATATGGAGACCATGGTCACAATCAGCTCATTCAAATTCTCTTCTGAAGATAGGAACAGGGTACTGACACCGCCCCATGCACACACTGGTCTCTGGATCACGTCATAAGCACAGCACTCCTTGCATACAAGCTATCCATGGGTAGGTTCAGAGCTCTGCAAAGTCAACTACATATGAAACACAAAGCATCCTGATCAATTCCAGATCCTCACTGGTCTGGAGACTCAGTAGGACTGACTCTGTCAGTCTCCAGCAGACAAGGATGACATCCATATGCAGATCGGAGTAACAGGAAGTTAGTACTACACCCTCCAACGGTGGGAGACGGCATTTAGTGCCATGCTAATTAGGCCATACGAGATCAAGCTGGTACTCTACAATCATATTAGCATCATGCTGTACCTACCTCACCTCATCAGTCCAGATATCAACTTTCTTTCTCCCTTTAAAAAGAAAAATCTACCAAACTTCAGAAACTAAAGCATGATACAGTGGTAAAGTATTCTTTATTCAAAGCCAAAGGTCACAGACTGAAAATGGGCAGTATCTAACATGGTATTCTGTTGATGGTTTTCTTGAGACAGGTTCTCTCTATGCAGCCCTGACTGACCTAAAACTTGCCCTGAGACCAGGCTGGTCTTGAACTTGCAGAGATCTGCCTGTCTCAGCCTCCTGAGTGCTGGAATTAGGGGTGTGCATCACAAATGCAGATACCATGGGCAGTTTTAAAGAAACTTGAATATACCAGCAATTCCCATCTTTCCAAAAATGAAAATTAAGAGTTGGATTGGGGGGTTGGGGATTTAGCTCAGTGGTAGAGCGCTTGCTCAGGAAGCGCAAGGCCCTGGGTTCGGTCCCCAGCTCGAAAAAAAAAAAAAAAAAAAAAAAAAAAAGTTGGATTGCAGTGTGGTGGTAGACGGCCTACCTGACTAGCATATGCTAGGCTATGGATTCCATCCTCAGTGCTGTTTAAGAAACACAGAAAGAAAAAAAGACAGAGATAGGCAGCATGTAAGCAGAGAACTACAATCACAGTGCTCAGGGTGCTGAGGCAGGAGGATTCTAAGTTCCTGGCCAGTCTAGGTTACAGAGTGATTTCAAAGTCAACTTTTGTTATTTCAAAATAACAAAAACAAAAAGAAAAGTGAAAGAGGAAAGAGGGGGAGGAGGTAAAGGGAAGGGAGGGATGGGAAAGAAGCAAAGGAGGAGGAGGGAGGGAGGGAGACCTGCAGTAAAGCCCAGCTATAACACTCTCAGAAATGTTAGCCTTTGCAAGCATCATCTAGTGTTCCTATCCAGAACCTTCCCGGGTAGGGAGTATAAGAGCTACCCAAATCAGGCCTTCCTGCACACACCTACCTCTCCTCAGCCCACTGTCTCAAGCGCTGCTGGGCACTGGGCGAATGGAAGGAAAGCCGGTCCACACCGCGACAATTCTGCCTCTCTGGAGACAGCCTTCTTCGGAGCTGTTCCAGTTCGTGTTCGTACATGAGCCTCTGGCGCTCGAGAGCAGACCGCTTCTCCTCCTCATGCTGCTGTTCTAGGCTGCTCAATATGGACTGCATTGGGTCTAAACATGTGGGAACAAGAAGCATAATGAATAAGAAAGTATACTTTAGACATCCATCATTCAAACTGCCATAACCCAATACCATCTGAGGCAATTTCGCTCTCTTACTGCCAGTTACTTGTGTTACATACTTTACATACACTTCATATTGTCTGCAGGAAAAAGGGCTAAAGTAAGTTCTGCATGAAACTTAGATTGTGGCAATTGCTCCAGAAATATGAGAAGAAGGCAAATATAACCTAGGAAATTCCACCATGAGGACAAGTTTGCAGTGATGTTGTCCATCATAGCAGAGAAAAATGAATGTTCTGCAAATACAATCCATTATAGTAGATTACACAGAGTTCAGAGGTCATCCAGGGAAGGTGTCAGCAGAAACACACTCAGCCTGTGCTCACCATTGCTGCCCAGAGCCTTCATGGTCACCTCCATCTGTGCATACTCAAAGTTGAAGTTGATTTCGCTGGACACCTCACTGGAGGAGTCGCCGTCGGCATCCAGCTGCTCAGAACTGCTGTCGTTTTTCAGAGATGCCTCACGCTCCTCGTCCTCTCGCTCTGCTTTCTTTTTCTTTTTTGGCAGATTGAGTCTTGGGGTGAAATAAGAGACATTGCTTTTAAATGAACGAGGATACTTACTCATTCCATGCCTTAGTGGCATTTGCTCGCGGACAAGCAAATGGAACAGCTTCATACTCTAGTAGTAGACATAAGATATCCATGTGTGTACAGTGGATACAGCAGAGTCCACACTTCTGCAAGCTGGGTGATACAGAAAAGCTGAGGACCACTTCAGGATGGAGAACTAGGCATGGTGACAAGTTTCCAAAGACTGTAGAAGTAAAATACCATAGTGCACACAAAAGCAATACAGAACTATCTATCTAAGGGGCTTCAAGACCAGTTAGTAACACTTTAGTATAAAAAGCAAAGAACTGAAAAGCATTCCCCATAAGCATGTACCCATCTAACCTTTCCTATAAATTTAAAACAGCAGCAGCATACAGGTAAGGATCAGCAACAGTTATGAGAAAAGTCCATTTGACAGCTGAAGCACATTGGTCAAGGACAAGAGAAAAGACCAGTCTCTGAATTCTACAGCAGCTAGTCTGCCTAACCATGCAAAACAGCAGCAGCCATGTTGGGAAACAGTGTTGTGGTCATAGGTGAGAACGTTCCTTTGCAGCCTCTCTTGCAGCTACTGAACAGAGTCCACCCAAGGGGACTAGGAGGGAAGATTTCTAGTGCCCTGACAAGAGAACTGTAAGGCTGATGCTACTTCCTTTGTGGCCCTTTTGTCCCTGTGATCTGAATCCTTCTTTCATGGCTGCAGGGGTATAGCTAAGCCACAGGGAAATGCCAAGAAAATGGTAGACCACAGCCATGGCCTTTCTGAAAGGCACAGTTCACTCTAGCAGCCACTTCCCCAAAGACTTCTCATTCTGTCTCAGAATATATGACCCACTTTAAGCCGTCAGTGTCTGATGTGCTGAAACTCACTAAAAACTGAAAGCTGAAAGAAATTACTAACTTCCTTTTGGGAAACTACCTCCTGGCTTTTCTACTACTGCTTTTCAGGCAAAAATAAAAATAGCAGTGTGTATA
This sequence comes from Rattus rattus, assembly GCF_011064425.1. Lineage (NCBI taxonomy): Eukaryota > Metazoa > Chordata > Mammalia > Rodentia > Muridae > Rattus > Rattus rattus. Next base: position 59,658,289 of record NC_046165.1, read on the forward strand.
GACAGATGACTGACAGACGGAGAGAGTGTATCCATCAGGAAAAAAAATGATTAATTGGGGGAGGGGGTGCTCTTACACTGGGAAGAAAAATAAAGCAATGTACAAAAGCTTAGTACTTTCGATGAGGAAACTTGACATTCTAAGCCCTGGGGTTCACATATATGTGAACAGACATGTAAGCTATGCATACAACATAATCAATCATACAACCATGAGCACACACATAATAAATGTCACTTTATGATGTTCACACTTTAAAATGACTCTTCTAGGGCTGGAGAGATGGCTCAGCGGTTAAGAGCACTGACTGCTCTTCCAGAGGTCCTGAGTTCAATTCCTAGCAACCACATGGTGGATCACAACCATCTGTAATGGGATGCTCTCTTCTGAAGTGTCTGAAGAGAACTACGGTGTACTAACATATAAATAAAATAAATAAATCTTTAAAAAAAAAATGACTCTTCTATTTCAGAACAGGGTCTTCAATGGTTTTCCATTTTCACAGATGTGGGCAATGTCATACCTGAAGAAATGGTTGTTTCCCCATAGTATCCTGTCCCCATGGTGCAGCTGGATGGGGCTGGAGACAGAAGACCCATTGACAAATGTTCTGTGGGGAAAAGAGGACAACATGAATAGGATTACTACACTCTCTGCTTCACTGCTTTAAATTTCCTCAAATAAAACCTGCCTTGGTGAATTTAAATATTTGTAGGTACATCATTATCACGTTCCTCAAATACTGATGACATTAAGCATTAGTATTCCAGTCGTCAAAGTTCTACGTATTCACTAATGACACTGTCAGAGATCAATCTCTCTGTTTCTCAAAACTTTGAATATCTTGGACAGTAGCGAGGAGTAAATATGGAGCCATGACAGTAATAATGAAAGACTAAGCAATGAATCAAAGCACAGCCAACCCAGTTGGATACAGTCAGTCAAGTGGCCAGATTCCAGAAACAGTGGCAGATACCAAGGATGCAGCATGAGACCTACAGGGAATTCTGTCATGGCAGAGACCACCTTCACATCCTTTCAATCATGACAAGTGGCATCATGTCAGCCGAGCTGTTTAGTTCCATAGCAAACTTTCATTGTAGACATGGTGGGTAGAACAGTAGCATGGAAAGAATTTGGAAGCACAGGAAACAAGTAGCAAACTACGCCTGTGCATATTCCCAGGATACCAGCCCCACGCATCTGTCCTGCCAAGTCACTCCCTGGCTGAGAAGTGGGCTGTCAAGGACAAATTCTTTCACTTGACATGGAAGGCCTTCCCTTTCTTTCACATGGAGGTCCTCTCCTTTTCCTCCTTCCCTTTTCAAGTGAAACTCAGCTCCACTGAAACTATATTTTTCTGTACACTAAACATGATCAACTCTACCTCCAGAGAGAAACTGTTTACTGTCTCATCAAGAGACAAGGTCCCACGCTCTCCAGCCTCTTGAGTCTTCTTCGCAATCCTAGTCTATTCTGGATTCCATATCCTCTGCAGAGCCCCCTGAACACTCCAGTGTCTGAGTTTCTTTAAGCTCTGTAAAGCTATAAACCTTGTTTGCTTTCCTGAGGCAGGCTCTCACTATGTAAGCCTTGAGCTCACAATCCTTCTGCCTCAGCTTCCTCAGTATTAGGCAGCACAGCTGACTAAGCTATGCTCTTACCTGGCTTTCTGCCTCCATGATTTCCTATGCACTTCCAGCCACACAAATTCTCATTTCTACTCAAACTTTGCTCCTGTGTGAATTCTTAAACACTAAACCCGTTTGCTTCTGTCTGTATGGCCATTCAAAGCACAAGCTGAAATAGAGAGCTGTGATGTGCTAAGCTTAGCACACCTAAGGCTTTATGGTACCATTCTTCAAAAACAACGAGTTAAGAAAGAAACAAAAGGGGGTTGGGGATTTAGCTCAGTGGTAGAGTGCTTGCCTAGCAAGCGCAAGGCCCTGGGTTCAGTCCTCACCTCCAGAAAAAAACAAACAAACAAACAAACAAACAAACAAACAAAAGGTCTGGAGAGATGGCTCAGCAGTTAAGAGCACTGACTGCTCTTCCAGAGGTCCTCAGTTCAAATCCCAGCAACCACATGGTGGCTCACAAGCATCTGTAATGGGATCTGAGGCCCTCTTCTGGTGAGTCTGAAGACAATGACAGGGGGTCACAACCACCTGCACCTCCAGCTTCACGGAATCTGACACCTCTAACCACCTGCATCCCTATGCATACCTTCATATACATACACATAATACATATGCATAATTAAAGAGTAAATAAATCTTTTTTTAAATGACAACATGGGAGTGGGTGTGAGAATGTGACAGATGCTAAGATTAAATAGAAAGGGTGTGGCACATAACAGGGTGACTTCAGTAGGCTGAAAATAAAAGCAGGCCAATATCCTTCAATCCTCCTGCACCTCATGGAATTCACAGTAATTTAAGCATGTTACCTGGTATTCTTCTGAGGAGTCAGCATGACCTGGCCTTCGGGCATGATGTCTATGATACCATGCTCAGGGAGAATGCCCATCCCACAGAGCTGGATGTCCTGAGAATTGGCTGACCCTATCAGCGTGTGCTCCTAAGGAAGAAGCAAAGTTCACTGTGAATACTGCTAAGATCAGCTTCGGTCAGCAGCCTCACTACACACTCTGAAAGCAAATGGATGGTGGCCCCTAAAGATCATTACATGAGCTCTAATTCCTTAAAATAAGCAATAGCCCTCCAGTTGCTGTCTTACTAAAGCTTAAAATAAAAGTTTATATTCATGTCTGTACATTTGCTATTTGTTACCATCTTGATTCTAAATATTTTACATCATTCTCAGAGTTTAAGCCAAGTTATCAATAATATATCAACATGTGGTCTGAAAACTACGGTTTCAGAGCTGGCCCTTGTAGGTGGGGAAAGAAGGATCAGGAGTTTGAGGGCTGCCTCAGAGACACAGGGAGTTCAAAGCCAGTTATGGCTACCTGACTCTTTCTGGAGACAGAAAAGGGAACAAAATTATGTGGTCTCAACCAAAAGGAGACAACTACAAAGATTAAAAGCTGTTTAAAGAAAGCATCTGGGGGCCAGCAAGATGGCTCACCAGGTAAGGGTGCTTGCTGCCAAGCCTGACAACCTGAGTTCAATCCCCAGAACCAGCACGGCAGAAAGAGCTGACTTCCACAAATTTTCCGCTGACCTCCACATATGTGCCTCATTTCAGAGTCTTTCTTTTTCCTTAAGATTTTTTTTTTTAAATTTTCAAGCTTATGTGTGTTTTGCCTACATGTACATCTGCACCATGGGGCAGGCAGAACCTGTGGAGACCAGAGATGACTTCAGATCCTGAGGGCCTGGAGCTGCAGACAGTTGTGAGTTACCATGTGGATACCTGGAATTGAACTTAGGTCCTCTGGAAGAGCAACTAGTGATCTTAACCACTGATTCATCTCTCTAACCCCTCCGTTTCAGCCTTTAGTGTAATATCTTCAGAACTGAACCAGCAACCTAGTCACTGTCACACTGCCCCAGGTTACTTCCCCACCTGACACTGAACAGAGCTTCCTGCCCACTGTTCAGCTGGAGCTCACTGCTCTCCCCAGTACATGCTGGGAAACCCTGTCTGCCTTCCGTCTCCCAACCCCACCCACACTGAAAACTGAAGAAAGGAATGGCTCCAAATGTTCAGTTCTGCATTCCTGGCAGCCAACGTAATCCTCCACTCTGATACAGCTCACCTGTCTAAGTGCCTGCCCAGGTGCCAGCTTCTCATCACACCCGGGCACAGTCCTAGTTCCTAGCTTACACGCCTAAGGTCTATAAAGCCTCCTTGCCTTAGCCAGGGTTCAAGACTTCCCTAACCCGGTTCTTTTGAGACAGATCAACCTGCCCTGAAGCAGCACCTAATAAACCTGAACTTATCTACTTTTAATCTGGTCTGATCTGGTTTATATTTATGTCACCCAGAAGAGAGAAAAATACCTAATACCCACCATCACAATTAGCATAGAAACTGTACAAGGCAGGGTTATCCCGATTTCTATCTGCTCTGAGCCCTCATGGACATAAGCAACCAGTCATTACTGAGTTTCTGTTTTGCAAATGCTATTTTCCTCTTTATTTGAACTGTAACCTATCCAAGACTCTTACAACTGGTACAGCCAACACAAGACACAGTCTGCAGTAGTAACTATAGACAGAGCAAATTACAAGTCAGCAGGAACAGAAGACACTAACTCAAACAGAAAAAAGTATAATCCAAGTTGTAGAAAAAGAAATTCATTTTCAGCAAATACTCTAAGCACCAAATATCAGAAAGGCACTGATCCCTAGAAACACAAGAAACTGTAGAGTCCCAGATAGAATTTATATTATAAAGGACAATCTCAGTCGCTCACTTGAGGCTATAGTGATTTGGAGGGTACACTAGGATCCCAGACACTAACGTCAAAAGGCTCAACTATGCCAACTCCTTAATGTTCAATGTTTAAGTCAACAGTGTGCTCTAAACAACAGCAGAAAGAAGATGAAATTTCCTAAAGACTATCTCCTAGGTTTACACAGGCCGATCCCAGCACTCAGAAGATGAGACAAGAAGATTGTTAAATTCAAGGTCAGCCTGAGACCCAGTTTCAGACACATGCTCCAAACCCCACATACCCCCACACACACAAAAGATTATCTAATGAGTACCTAAAGCTACATTAAGATGATACAAGGCAAGCAAAATCGGATGAGCTAGTGATGGACTGTGTCTCTATCTGTGTAAGGATTCCAAAAGCTGACAGTATGAGATATAGCAGAATAAATGGAGGGGAATGTTGTAGAGGAGAAATTCCTACAACCTGAACACAGGAAGGACATCAGAGATGATGTGGGGAGTCACCTAGAAGTAAAGTCATCACATCTGAAGTAGCATCCACAAACTGACTTAAAGTACAGCCTCCAGATTCCCCCATCCCACATGGTGGCATTTTCTAAAAAAGATCATTCTTGGATTGAGCTCACCCTTCTGAATGTGCCCTGTCATGAGTATGGTCTTGCCATCGGGTGAGCCTGGCACTGCCTCAGACTAGGCCCAAATGGGGCTGACTATTCTGGAAGAGAACCAGCTCCTCCACACAAGGGGCCAGAAATGTTCTGACTCCTCCAAAAGTCCCTTTCCAAACAGCTGCTGCTGATTTACTGAACTTTTTACTTATAGAACAGACATCAACCAGGTTGCTTTTTTGTTTTGGTTTTCTGTGCACCCTGTAATTGGGACTGTATCATCTCTGAAACAGAAGTAATTCCAGACTCTAGGAACCTAGGTCAGTGTGCCTCAGTTTCATTATACTGTGCATATTCCTAAGTCCACAAGCATCTGCAGCCTCTGCTCTAACTCAAGATGCTTGTCTAGGAAAGAGAGAGAGAACATTCCTTGCCTTGCAAACATGAGGACTTGGGTTTGACACTAGAACCCACTTGCAAATGCCAGGTATGCTTGCTATCTAAGTCCTAGGGAGGCAGAGACAGGAGGGCTCCTGAGGCTCACCTGCCAGGCAATCCTGACTAATTGGTGAATGTTAGACCAATGGAATGGTATCTCAAAGGAGGTAGATGTCCTTCATGAGCATCACACCCAAGGCTGCTCCCTGATCTTGACATGCATGCCCACACTACACGCATCTGTTGTGTACATGTGATTGGACAAGTATACAGTATATAAAAAAAATGCTGCCAACACTGTTCAAAAATGCCATGAGAATTGTGAAGACACTATTTCTAATTTTTTTATTTATTTTATGTGTATGAGTACTTTGTCTGCAAGTAAGTCTGAGTCACTTGTGTGCCTGGTACCTTTGGAAGCCAGAAGAGGGTACTGGATGTCTCAGAACTGGAGTTACAGACAGTTGGATTTGTTTGTTTGTTTGTTTGTTTGTTTGAGATATGGTCTCTCACTATGTAGCTCTGACTGTCTCGGAACTCTCAAGTAGAACAGATCCTCCTGTCTCTGCCTCCCAACTGCTAATATTGAAAGCCTATACCACGGCCACCACATGGGTGCTGTGAACCAAACCCAGGATCTTCTGGAAGAGCAGCCAGTGCTCCTAACAACCGAGCCTTCTCTTCAACACAACATAGTATTTTTAATAGGCAAAAATACCATGTGTGGGAGAAAGCAGAATAGAGAATACAGTAGAGCTGTACAGTGTTTGTCTATAAAAATTCATCCAATCTTCCATGAACCCAGGAAGCTAGCCAGAGGCAACCTCCTCCAGTGTGTAAAGAACCAGCAAGGCCTTGACTCTGCACTAGATCTGCACACATCTGTGTTTGTGTAAAGATGTTATTTAACTCACAGCATTGCCAACATTATGTAAGACACGCAGTAAAAAGGGGACTTACCAAAATGACACTAAGCAATTATTCCAGCATATCCTCAATGAAAAGCAGGAAACTAGCTGTGCTGCTTGGTTAGTTTTTTTAGTTAGTTAGTTAGTTAGTTTGTTTGTTTGTTTGTTTTTATCGTCAATTTGAAACAAACTAGAGTCCTTTGGGGAGAGGAAATCTAAACTGAGAAGCAGCCTCCATCAAACTGCCTGGGAGCAAGTCTATGGGGCATGCTCTCGGTTAATGACTGATGTGGAAAGCCCGGGCCACCTCTGGGCATGTGATCCCGGATGTTTAAGACAGCAAGCTGAGGACGCCATGGGAGCAAGCCAGTAAGCGGTGTTCCTCCACAGTCTCTGCTTCCATTTCTGCCCCCAGGTTCCTGCCTGAAGTTTCTGTCCTGGCTTCCTTCATGATGGACTGGAAGCTAACATTAAACCCTTTCCTCACGAAGTTGTTTTGGTCATGTCTTTTATCACAGTAAAAGAAAGCAAAAGGCCACTAGCCAATGTGAGTATTCTTAGAAGTAAAATTACATTCTTTACAACTGTCTGCAACATCATCAAAGCCAGCTCTACTTTCTCAGTCACGTTAATCATGTATCTGAGAGGAAGAAACTACACCTGGTATGTACTGACCGGGCTAGAATCTATGTGTAATTAACTCAGGCTCTAGGGCAATGTGAGGCACGCCTACATCTGACTGGGCCGTGCTCAAGGTCCTTCCTGGTTCTTCAGTCTTCTGGGGTTTTCGGATTTCAATGTGTACTATGTTTTGCTTTCTGTTTCACACTCTGATCCTCCCAATGTCAAGATGACCAGCTCTCCTTTTTGTTTTTTTAATAGGTTGCTATTTTAACTGCTAAATTTTTTCCTAAAAGATAATGAAAACCAATTTCCTATTAGGTGTCACTAAGTAAGAATGTTAACTATTTCCTCTTATGTTTAAGAAAGTATTTCTTATAAAATTATATTAAATAATGGTGGGTATAATATTTAACCTGCTGGAAATAATATCAGAATATTCTTTTCATGTAAGTAGTTCGATGACATCACTCAAAGACAGATAACAATAACTGATCCCCAAAACCCAAGACTGCCCTTCACTCCAGTTGATGAAATAAAAGCAATTGGTAAGGACCACAGTTCCCCATATCTCACAGAGTGCTCCAGCTCTGAGAAGGCCATGCATTCACCTTTAAGTAGTACACCAGGAGTTCATTCAGAGCTGGGTCCGCATTCAGGTTAACCAGGAAGCATTTGTCATCCCCAACTTTGATTCCAGAAGTCTGAAGAGATATGCCAAGGCTCTCAAGCTGCTTCTGCCGCTCCTGCAAACATATCAGAGAACTAGTGATTCCCAGCACAGAGGCAGCAAGACACAGAGGATCTGACTATCCCATGTCTTTACCTGCAAATAAAGCATTCTTGAGAAACGTAAAGATAATCATATTTTTCTCTTCTTTCCAAAATGTATAAACAGTTCCAGGTTGCTAGAGTGAAGGTTAGAACACCTCTATGAAGCTCAAAAGGCCTTTCAAGCCGTCCATGTCTTCTCCTTCACATCTATCACACTCCCTTTTCCTGCCTGTGCCACCATGAGTTACACAGAATTTAATGTTTCCCCTCAGGTCACAGCTATAAGTCACTGACCAGGTCCACATCAGTATACATTTAAAACAGAAAAATAAGTTTAAAATTTAAAAATAGTGCTTGGCAAAAATAGACATCTGTATCAAACCCCTCCCCACAAGGGTCAGGGTCCATCAAGGAAGAAGAGAAACTGTGCCCTTGTCATGGCAGGGCCACTGTAGTCCTGAATTCACTGAAGCTATGGCTGGCTCCATACAAAACCAAGCCAGTCGACATTCCAGAATGGAGGCTGTAGGGGTTCAGGAGTCCCTATCCTGAATTAGTGACAGCTGATGGCTGCTGAGGGAAGGAGAGTCAGTTTTCTTAAAAGGGTATAGTTGCCCCAGTGAATGGTCACACATCTACTAGGAGTGAACAACAGAGTTAGGGGGAAGGAGTGGGGAGTGCCTGTGATCAAAATACACTGTATGCATGTATGAATTCTTAAAAAAATACATAGTTCAGCAGCCCGGTGCATGCATGGGGTCTCAATCTCAATCCCCAGCACAAACCCACTCGTTTCTGCCACGGGAAACAAGCTACTGAAGCTATGAGATCCTACGTTCAGACTGACTGTCTTAGCTGCAGCCCTAGCGGATCTACAGACCCAACACCACCCGAGGCCCAGCCACCTGCCCCAAACACAAACCTGCGCGATCTCCTCGGTTTTCCTTAGTTTCTCCTCCCAGGTCACAGTCATTTCCTGGATGAGTTTCTCAGATTCTTCCAGGCGATCTTTCAGCTCTGGAGATTTCATTGCCTAAAAACAAAATGTTACCTCATGAAATTAACTACTCAGTGCCAGGAAAGAGTAATCAGGTGGCTGAGAAAGGACAAAGGCTGTCACCTGACACTGAGCTCTCCACCTACCTACAGCAAGGTGGTGGTCCTCACAGTCCACAGCACCTACACTCAGAGGACCTCGGACCTACCGAGTCAAATACAGCACATTCAGGAAGACAACCTTCCTCCAACACTGTGAGGATTTCACTACATTTAAGGAGCTAGATGGTCCCTGTTATTTACAGAGGACTAATGACTTTAATTTCAATAGGTTGTACACCTAGACTCAGAAGCATGCTTCATCTCAATCTCTTTCTAATGTTGATTTCAAAAATTTACTCAAAGCTACATAAGCTGCATGGAAGCATGTTGCAAACTGGACAGTGTTAATAACACTCGGTCTTAAAACAGAGAAACAACCAGATGGTGACATAAATAAAAGAAATACGGAAACCTCACCCCAAGATTCTTAAAGAACTATAAAATCAGGATAAAATTCAATAGAAAAACAAACATGACTACAGTAACTGCTGTGCCCATGTCAAAGCTTCTTGCCTTTCTAGCACAACAAGGATGATTAGACAGGAAAGGGCTATGGTGCTAGCTCCAAAGACAAGTCCCTGGGACAGAAACACTAACCACAGCAGGAGCCCTGAGCATGACATTTTGTGCTTACACTGTGATCTTCAAACCTCGTTACAGAACCTAAGCATCTCCTGCCACAGAATGAACACGGCAAGGCTCTGGCCTCTTTCTCTCTTCCGTCCTGAGAGTTTACAGTATTGCTCTACAAACATAACACACCCATAACAGGAAAGGGTGGGTTATAAAGGAGAGGATGTCTTCTGTTCTAACTGAGGGCTAACAAAGGAGGGGAAAAATCCAATTCCCTTCCCAGGACTGTAAGCGCCGTCAGTTTCTGAACAAAATTAAATCACATATTTTGTCTCTACTATTTCTCATCCTGCATATTCTAGTCTGTCAGCCTTCTAGACAAAAATGGAAAGAAATTTTTTTCTATGCAATCCTTTTCAACAGCCATTAAAAAAAAAAAAAAAAAAAAAGTTCCTACAAAGTACTACTTAAGAAAAGAACAGAATCAAGGGAAGAAAATTCTCATAGCAGCTTGCCAAGATGAGCCTCAGCACCAGGGTCTGTCCAGCTGTGCCTCATACCTCTGCCTTGGTCAGCTGCTCACGGAGCTTCTCCACCTCTTCACGGAGATCTCGGATAATCCGAGCATTAGGATCCTCATTCACCACAGCATGGTTGACGATGTGCTTTGCTCGATCTGCATACCTCAGGGTTGAAAGGGTTTCATCATAGTTATCAGCAGCTGGGCTCACAGTGGCCACCATGGCGGTCTTGCTATTACCTCCCAGACTGTCCTATCAGGAAGAAAACAATGAGGAGTCTTTTAAGTTGGAAGAATTCTTCACATAAAGAAAGCTAAAATCTGAAAGAATAAAATAGCCCAAGACGAAACACATGTAAAGACAAAATAGAAGCTGTACTGTGTCAACCTGACATAAACTGAAGTTATCACAGAAAAAGGAGCCTCAGTTGAGGAAATGCCTCCATGAGACCCAGCTGTAAGGCATTTTCTCATCTAATGATCAAGGGGGAAGGACCCAGCCCATTGCATAGGTAGTCTTGGGTTCTATAAGAGAGCAAGCTGAGCAAGCCAGGGGAAGCAAGTCAGTAAGTAACATCCCTCCATGGCCTCTGCATCAGCTCCTGCTTCCTGACCTGTGAGAGTTCCAGTCCTGACTTCCTTTGGTGATGAACAGCAATGTGGAAGTGTAAGCTGAATAAACCCTTTTCTCCCCAACTTGCTTCTTGGTCATGATGTTTATTCAGGAATAGAAACCCTGACTAAGACAGGGGCTCACACTCATGAGGTTCAACCCTAAACTGTTACTTCTCTGCCAATTACTTTTTTTCCTTTTTTTTTTGGGGGGGGGTGGTCTTGGCAGGGGGCAGGGCTTGAGCCAGGGTTTTTTTGTCTGTGTATTCCTGGCTGTCCGGGTATTCTCTCTATAGACCATGTTGGCCTTAACTTCTATCATCTGCCAGCCTCTGTGTCCCGAGCACTGGAACTGAAAGCATCTTTATGCCCAGCTCTAATTACTTTTCTTAACAAACAAAAAGAACCCCAAACAACCACAAACCCTTTGATTTTTTTTTTCAAGAAAGAATAGGAAAACCCAACAGACTACATTCATTTTTTAAGTAAAAATTAATCCAAAGATAGTATATCCCGTTAATTAGGCAATGTGATACCATTCTGAGCAGTTCTGCTCAGAATGAAGACTTCAACGGCTAGCCAACCTCAGAGGAACTGGACATTCACAGTGTCAGATCCTCTGGGGAATTTGGTAGAGTTAGGGATGGAACCCAGGGCTCGCAGCGTATAGCAAGTGCTGTGCCACTGAGCCACACTCCCAGTCCTGAGGAGGCTCACCTACACTCTCCTCCACAGGGCTGCCTGTCCTGCTAGTACAAACAAGTTCTTGGGAATCTTGTCCAGCTCTGAAACCTAAGGGACAATTAGAGCCCTCCACAACAAAAGCTGAGTTACAGAGGCTCCATTTTCTTCCCTCAGCTAGCACTCTAGAAAACACTAGCACGTGCTCTACATAATGGTTCCTGAAGCTCATTCAAAGGTACTAAGGAAGCCAGCATCGACACTCATCTGCAGGTTCAATAACTGTTTCAAAGAGTCAGACAAATGGCTGCTAATCAGAACATTAACAATAATGAGCTATGTGACTCAGAGAACACTTGTGGCCGGAGCACACGTGCTCTAGGTTATATATATTTCAGGACTGAAAAGAAAAAGGGAAACCCACTCCTCTGCTGGTCCAGCTTAGCCTTGGTGGAGACAGAGTGACAGGATTCCTGTCCCTGGGACAGGACCAGTAGGCATGGGCCTCCAGGAGTGTCGATGGCGGCTGTGGGCATGAAGCTTGTTTGTATAGTAAAGTGCATATTTCACATTCCTCCTTACAAGGTTAGCACCACCCTCCCCTTAATGATGCCATGATAATCACAGAGTCTGGAAGGTGAAGGTGAGGCTAATGTCTCAGGAAAATGATGAATGCTGGAACCTTCAGGACAGTCCTTAAGGCTGTAGAAAAGAACTCTAAAAACATGAGTTTGAAAATGTGCAATATTTCTCAAGTATGCAATATTAATTATCTGAGCGGGCTTCACAGGAAGGAAGACAACTATACTATAAGTCAGTTTGTTAAAAAGATACAGAGGGGAGATTCCTCAGTTCAAGGTCATAGAGTCAAGCCCAGGTGTGATAGAAATGGTAATTTCAGCACAGGGTCCCACCCAGCTAGTTTATTGGCTGTGTTTAACAGAGGCAATAAGATCTCTGAATTCGGGTTGGGGATTTAGCTCAGTGGTAGAGCGCTTGCCTAGGAAGCGCAAGGCCCTGGGTTCGGGCCCCAGCTCCGAAAAAAAGAACCAAAAAAAAAAAAAGATCTCTGAATTCTTTTGCAATGTCAAAAGAACATACGTGCTTGCAGTCTCCTGAGAATTAAGGGGCTGGGGTCACAGAATACTGATTCATAGGATAATTAAAAGGAAACCTTGAGTAAATGACTAGATTGATATGTAAAATAAAAGACTGGGCTTATGATCTGCAGGAGATAAGCTAACAGAGAAATTTTTTAGAATAGCAAGAGAGAACTGCTTGGAGAACATAGAGAGCGAGCTGTCCAGAGAAAGCAGACCAGGGAGAGAGAAAGCAGAACAGAAAGAAAGCAGTCTGGAAAGCCATCTGGAGCAGAGCAGAGCAGAGCTGAGGTCACCAGCTTCAACCCATGCTTTGACTTCAAGTCATTTGTTTTCATCGCTCCCAAACACCCCATTCCTCAGAACCCCTCTCTAAGCTGAGGCTGGTGTTTGGCAACCCTCAAAAAATCTGAAATCGCCAAATCAACTCCCACTTCACTAACCATGCAAAAGATGCTAAAGGTCACTCCATTTCAGCAGAGTCCCTCAGCCATCATGGCTTCCTGAATCCTAACTAGTCCTAACTAGGCTCTTCCCTTGGATGGTCAGCATTTATGGACTGGCCTCTAACCGGCAATACAGTAAAGGTGACAGCGGTGAGGGCAAGTCACTTCTGATATTAAAGTAAAAGCAGCTGATGCTCCTCTTGTTCTCAGGAGGAATAAGGTGGCCCTATGAAGAGACCCAAGGGGTGAAAATGGAAACAGGCCCTGAGCTCTGCCTATCATCATGGAAGTGAGCAACACTCACTCCTGATTCAGGCATCCAGACAATTACAGCCTTGGCTCATCCTTAATCTACAGCTCATAAGGCCCTAGCTCCAAGCACTGCCTGTGGAGTAAGGTGTTACAGGCCCAGAGATAACTGCAGACTTCACTATACCATGTGAGGCTTGGAAGCATTATAAAAACTAAGCTATATCAAAAAGTCAGGACTGTGGTGATGGCTCAGTGGGGAAAGCATGTGCCATACAAGCACTGGGATCAGAACAGATTTCCAGCACTCATGTAAAAGCCAAGCAGACAGCAGCCCACCTAGAATCCCAGAGCATGGGATGCAAAGACAGGGGTCCCTGAAGAAAGATAGCTAGACAAGCTACATCAGCAAGTTCTGGGTTCAGGTGAGAGACCCTGTCTCAGTGCATAAAGTAGAGAACAGTAAAGGAAGAAACCCAACACCCATCTTGGTACACTAAAGTACATGCACACCTGTGTACATGCGTTCCCAATCACACATATATACACACACATAAAAAATATTCAGAGCTGAGAAAAAGTTTAATCATAAAAGTGCTTGCTTTGCAAATGCAAGAACTTGAACTCAGTGCTCCAAATCCATGTAAAAAGCTAAGCATGACAGTGTGTGCCTGCCACCCCAGTGCCAGGCACATGGAGAAAGGCAGATCCCCAGAACTTGCTAGCAAGCCTGACCCACTAGATAAGCTCCAAGCCAGTGAGAGAGTCTCTCAGAAACAGTTAAGGGCCTAGAGAGATTGCTCAGCAGATCAAAGTACTTACTGCTCTTACAGAGGACATGAGTTCAGTTCTCAGTACCCACAAGATGGTTTACAACTCCAGTTTCAGGGGATTCTAATGCCCTTTGCTGGCTCCTACATGCTCACGGTGCATATAAACTCACACAGGCAAACATGTATACATACAAATAAAACTTTTAAAATTATGTTTTTAAAGGTGTACAGGGCCTGAGGAACAACACCTAAGGTTGTCCTCTGGATTCCGCGCATGCACGCATGTGAACAGACCCACATACATGAACACGTAAAGACTCAACATCCCCTGTCAGAAAGGCAATCTCAATGAATGACAGACTCTCAAAATTCAGAGAGACATTCACCACAGCACAAGAAAGCTGACTCAGAAAGCTGACAGATTTGACCAGTATTCATCTTTAGAAAACTCTTTTTTTTTTTTTTTTTTTTTTTTGGTTTTTTTTTTTGGGGCTGGGGGCCGAACCCAGGGCCTTGCGCTTCCTAGGCAAGCCCTCTACCCCTGAGCCAAATCCCCCACCCCGAAAACTCTTAATTTTAAAAATATTTTTCCAGGCCTACAGAGATGGCTCAGTGGTTAAGAGCACCGACTACTCTTCCAGAGGTTCTGAGTTCAATTCCCAGTAACCACATGGTGGCTCACAACCATCTGTAACAGGATTGTGTTCATATATATAAAATAAATAAGTCTTTAAAAAATATTTTTCCAATTTTAATACATATAAATTTTTGGAGAATTTTGTAGTTTTATACATTTCTCTGCCTTTTCTGAATCCAACCATTAGTAACCCCACCTTCTTAAAGAGGAAAGCAGGGTTGTTCTGAAAAACAAAACACAAAAACAAGCAAACAAACCCATCAACAACATGCCTAACAATCTAGAACTAGCAAATTGAGCACTGCTCCATCCCAGGGTTTTCCACATTCAATTCCAACAACTTCAAACAGACCTCCCTTCCCACACAGACACCCACAACTAGTTCTTGGCAACCACAACTTCAGGCCTGAAGGCTGAGTCAGATCACCTGATACCACTTCAAATTATTCTGTTCTGACATTAGAAACACAGTAATTCACAAGGTATCAATAGCTTAATACGATCACAGACAATATATATGTGTGCTTACCCATCCATTACTGAAAATTTCATTTAAAAAAAGAGATAATCATATTGAAGAAAATATGCTCTTTATGTATAAAAAGGCAAGAAATATGTCAATCAGGACTGTCTGATTCTCTTCTCACTCCTAGACACTAATTTCAATTGTCAATGCCCCAGGTCTGTCATGAGGCGCCCCAAACACATTCAGATGGGCAGTGAAGTCCCAACGCCTGCAGTGCCACACACCAGTGATGCCACACATCCCCTAACGGCTACAGCACAGTCTCCCCATGGGCACAGCAAACATGAGTGACAAACAGGACTTGTAACCATAACCACCAGGGGTGAAAGCAAGCTGCCACGGCATGCTTAGAAGAAAAGGAAACTCCCCATGCCTGATTTACCAAATGACCTGGAGCAGCAATACACTGTCTTGAACAAAAAGGAAAATAGAACAAAAGAATGGGCAGGCATCCAAGAGAAAGTTTATAGTTTCTTGTTTACTCCTTAATTAAGCAGATCAGACAAGCTTTGTTTCAAATGTGGCAATGCAAATTAAATGGACAATGGGAAGAAATTTCATTTTAGAAGTCAGAATTTTTCTTTTCAAGCTGAAAGAACTCTGAAGTCATCTAATCAAATTACTTCCTTGTGCAGCTAGGAACTCGAGACCCAGAAAGGCTGAGAGAACTACCGGAACAAAGGTCGGCGTGCTAATTCAGACTAGAGTTGGGATTGCTTGCTCTTCCCCTCTTGTGGGGTTTGCCATCTAATAGGAGATGCAATGCTGTGTAAGAGCTAAACCCAGGGTCTGGAAGCACAAAGAACAGAAGAAACCTAGAAGACAAGACACTCCATAGTGGCAGGTAGAAGAGAGAGGAGCAGGAAGTGACAAGTAAGAATAAAGTCTTAAAGCACCAAGCCATCTTCACTCACCTAGAACCTACAATGCTAGAGAGAATAAACGAAAGCTAGGTCAGCTGTAAAAGGCCTTTGAAGCCACTCATTAAAGATTCTAAGGGCCTGGAAGACAGTTACTGAAAAGACTTAAAGTTCCCGTGAATTTAGAAACGGAAGAGTGGATTGGACAAAGAAGGTCCAAGGGAAATGGTTGTCAGCTCAGTAAGAGATCCACATGACATCCACTAAAGAATTGACATTAAAAATAAAAGCAGGCCAGGGAGTAGTGACGCAAGCCTTTAATCCTAGCACTCAGGAGGCAGAGGTAGGCAGATTTCTGTGAGTTCAAAGCCAACCTGGTCTGCAGAGTTCCAGGCAGCCAATCTACACAGAGAAACCCTGTCTGCAAAAAAAAAAAAAGAAAAAAAAAAAAAAAAAGAAACAGCAAACAAACAAACAAAGAATAAAAGTGGAGGTCAAGGAACTGGAGAGATGGCTCAGTGGTTAAGAGCACTGTCTGCTCTTCCAGAGGTCCTGAGTTCAATTCCCAGCAACCACATGGTGGCTCACAACCATCTGTAATGGGGTCTGATGCCCTCTTCTGGTGTGTCTGAAGACAGCTACAGTGTACTCATATATAAAAAAAATAAATAGTCTTAAAAAAAAAAAAGTGGGAGTCAGAGTTTGCTTATCCCCAGACGTGGGAGTTAGGAGATCTACCTCCAGACAGTGATAAACATCAAGTGTCCATACAAGGACCTGAGTTTGATCCCCAGCACCTACATAAAAGTCTGGTGTGATGACAGACGACTGTAATCCCAGCAGTGGGGAGTTAGGAGATCTCTGGAGCACACTGGCCACTCGGCTTAGCCTAACTCCCTATCCCCAGATCCCAGTGAGAGACCCTGGCTCCAAAGCCAAAAAGGATGACAGAAAGCCCGACCTCTGGTGCATCCTCATACACTCATCCCTTCAAAGGTGATCCACTTTATGAGCTCAATGGAAGCCATGCTGGGGTGTGCTGGTCTCACACCAACACTGAAAGACAACCATCAGGTGTGTGTGTGGGGGGGGGGGTAGACTAGGAAAGATTCACGCACCGGGCAGAGGTGGGGGCAAACATTAGGCTCTGGAGTAAGGTTTTAAATCCCCTACTTAGGCTCTTGGTACAAATATCAAATATGATATAAAACAGATAATACAAGTCTTGATGAAAAAAACTAATGCAGAAACTCAACACGCATGCCTTATTTTTAATCTGGATCACCACAAAGAAGCTGCAGTTACATCTTTGGTTCACTGTTCACATATTATGAACATCTTCCCTCACTTTCAATCAAAAACAGGCAAAGTCAATGAAGAGTCTCAACGAATCTTTACTAAGAGCACAGCCACATAAACCAGCCAGGCATGGGCGTGGCTGCCTGACACCTGATTCTCTTGAAACAGGGCTGACAGCTCAGCTTTGTGGACAGCCATTGAGCCAACAAGAGAAGATTGCCTGTTGTCTTAAGTCAAGTCACGGTGGCCATGTAGAGTCTGATCTTAAATCAGACACATCAGGGGATGGCTGTGTATGACTAGAAATGCCTCTGTGGAAGTCCAAGGGAGAAGAATGTTATCAGATTTTCTTCCTGAAGACTTTGAGGCCAGTGTGGTCTATAGAGTGAGTTCCAGGGCAGCCAGGGCTACACAAAGAAACCCTATTGGGGGTTCAGGGAAAAAAACCTGAGTGTGTATAGTCAGAGAAAGTACTTCCCTTGGCAAAGGCTGATCTTTAAAACCAAAGACTCAGTCATTTACTAAGCTCCCTGAGGCCCCTGTTTCACTATAGTAAGAAATAGTAAGTACAGTACATTTTACCAATGAGAAAATGAGTCAGCACTAAGCTACACCAGGCACACAAAGTTATTTCCTTGTTTTTAACTGTATGTGTCACTGTACAGCTTTCTGCAGGTGAGTTCGGCACCTTTAGGAGCCAGAAGAGGTGTCAGATCCCTTGGAGCTGGAGTTACAGGCAGCTGTGAGCTAAGCTACATGGATTCTAGGAATTAAACTCAGGTCCTCTGGAAGGACGGAGCTCTTCTTAACCACGTACCTCTCCAGGGCCTGCTTCTGTTTCCAGTGAACCATGGAGAGTATTAGAAAGGCAGAGGGTTTTGTTCCACTCTGACACCTTTACAAAGTTGTCACCTAGTTTACAAGCTCTAATACCCAACCTGATGTCCACTTCCCACACCACCCTCAGGAAGATCCCAGGGGACCTGTCCACTGTAAAATCAACCAAGAGTGAATCACTAACTAAAACACTAATGAAGGACAAAGAAAATGACTCACCTTGAGCAGCCATGTGAGAACTGAGTCTCGATAGGGAACAAATTTATTTTTGTTTTTGCCAGCACCCTGATCGGCTAGGGCAGAGATAACCAGACCCAGGGTTGTGAGGGACCTGCATGGAACAAAAACCCCAATTATCTAAGCCAGAACATATCAAATGTCATGTTAGTTGCAAGGATGGATGGTGTCCTTGTCTGCATGTAAGGAGTGCTGTGGTCAGCACTTTGCTGTCTGATTTCAAGACCAAGCTCCTAAAGGCTCCTGTCCATCTGAGCTACATGAAGTAATAAAAATACTTAACACTGTTGATCTTTCATTTTTGCAGATAAAGTATGTAAGCTGGTAAACTAGGGTGAAGATAATAATATAACCAACAGATAACCCTCAAGAAGGGTGCCCAAGGTAAAAAACTGATTAGAGCAATAGTGCTAACTAGCTGACATCTGCACACCCTAGTGCTGGAGAAGTGTTCCATAGTTCCTACCTGCTGGCTAATGTCTCACCTGAGGAAAGGGAAGATTTGAACCCAAGAAGAGGTAGTGATTTAGCCTGAGGTAAAACTATATATGTGACAGAGCTGGCAAATGAAACATTACTTCATAAAGTCTTGCTTCTGAGATATTGACTAATACAACAGCAGACTAAAGGGACAGCCCAATGTGGCTGGCACAGTGTCTATTTGCACAGCCAAGAACCAGTGAAGGATGACTATGCTCCATGGATAACAGCAAGTCACAAGAAGAGACCGGGTTGTCACAACGGGGGGTCAGGAGAGAGTCAGTGGATACTCACATCACTTAGTGAGCGGGCACCAAGGATTCTATCAAACATCCCACAATGTAAAACATCCTCCACCCACAGGAAAAGGAGTCATCTAAGCCCCAATGTCAATAGGACCATTGTTGAGAAGCCCTGACCTGATTGGAGGCTGTGATCGCCAATCCCATCAAACAACTCCACAGATGAGAAAATGAGCCTGGGCCATAGAAAACACTAGAAAAAAGTCCAAACTGCTTATTCATCATTGCCTTAACCATTCCAGATCATCTTTCTCCAACAAACGCAGATGTTCCCCTATTTTTCTATCAGCCCCATAAAGCGATTCAAGAATGTGATTCTGGAAAGCTTACTTGTTGATGTTGCTGCCCTCCTTCAGCCTGTCGCCCGCAGCTCCGGTTTTCGTGGCTCGTTCACTGCCAGCTAAATCCACTAAGCTCAGCTTGCCCACTTTCTCTCCAGATGTCTGCAGAGAAAATCAACACATGCTAGCAAACAGCTAATGAACACTGAAAACAGGCTGACTCCCTCGAATGGCTTATTGTCTCCGGCCTTAACTCAAGCTATCTGTCATTACTGCAAAGTTATTTTGTGCTGGTACTAAACACTGCAGAAAACCACCACCTAGCACAAAACTTATTCAATTTGCTAACTCAGTAGTGAGAAACAAGGAAGTTGATGACCTCAGGAAAAAATGGTATAAAATGGGACATTTTGGAGAGATTGATATAATTTTCAGAGATATAAACAAAATTGCTTATAAGATCAAAAGTTTAATGATTTAAAACTGTGTTTAAAATTTCACAAATATTAGCCTGAGACAAAATACTTACATTTTTGGCTAATATTAAAAATAAAAACAAACAATCTGACTTTTGTGTAACAAATTTGTTCTAGAAGTCAAAAATATTTTCTAAACAAGTCAAAAATATTTTCTAAACATTTTCATCTTATTTAAATGATCCGCTTAACTTTTTAACATCAGCTATGGTTTTTGACAATGATGTTTTCTTCCACCAGATCAGAAATGTGACATGCTTTATGGTTTACCTCATCAGCAAAACAGAACCACAAGAAAGCGATATCAGAGTCTACGGATTCAACCACTGTGGAAACTTCCCTTTAAAATCTGTGTTATCATCTGGCTGGGAAAGTGGCTCTTGACAGAATATTTATCTGACATGCAGAAGGCCCTGGGTTCTGCACTCAGCACAGCAAAAAATACATTTATAGATTTTCATAAACATTACAAAAGGATATTCTGTTTCCCAAATAAAAAATACTTCTGATTTAAGAAAAAGAAGGTTGGGGATGGAGAGACAGTTCAGCGATTAATAGCACTGGCTGCTCTTCCAGAGGTCCTAAGTTCAATTCCCAGCAACCACAGGGTGGCTCACAACCATCTGTAATGGCATCTGTTGCCCTCTTCTGGTGTGCATGAAGAGTGCTATAGTGTACTCACATACATTAAAGAAGAAATAATAATAATAATAATAATAATAGAAAAGAAAGTATTCAGTATGGTATTTATTTAGTTTTGATTTACTCTAAAAAGGAATTCAAAGACAGAGAATGTTTTGTTTTTAACATTGATCTTGATGTAGAAGAAAAAAATGATTTTTCAGCAAAGGAGAAAGAAGCCTGCCAGCATAGAGTACCTTGCCAGGTTACTTTTGCCTCTCATATTTGAGACTGAGGTCCTGAGAGATGGATACCAGAAATCAATCTTCACAAGGAGAGCAAGCACGTGAGTTACTTAGCAAAATGTTCAACATGCCAGAGGCCTCGGCAGCTTCTCAAGGGTCCAACCAAATGCTCAAAATGTGCCCTTCACATTCAATGATTTTACAGCACTCTTCCCCAATGCAAGTTGCTCCCTGACCTCCTGGCTGTTTAGCAGCAGGTGTACCGGCAAAGGTGCCTCAGCTGAAACCAGCCATCGGGGTGTAAAGTGCAAGCTGCTGTAGCTGGGCCAGGTCAGCAGCTTGTGTAATTCAGCCTCGCTGTCCTCTTGCTGGAGAGGGCGGGAACCATGCTTAGTCCAAGACGCCCTTCAGCCAGGCCGCAGGATATGACTAAAGTTCCTTCAGACCTTCTTGCTTAAGACTGGAAAGCAGAAGTTAAGCATCTTCCTTGGCCTTTCCTCTGCCATCAGGGAAGTCATGAAATCTAAGGTTTTCCAGAATATTCTACAACTTCCGGGTGCTAAGAGGCAGCTGCACTGACAGAAGCAATTTCTTTATTCTTGATTAAAGTTATGTGTGTCCCTTGTGGTTTTAAGAATGACTCCTAGAGTTGCTGTAGACCCCAGCCCTCTTGGAGTATTCCAACAGCGCTACAGTACAGCAGCTTCTGTTCTTGTCAGGACCTTCTGTCCTGAGTCCTGACCAAACGTCTGGATCGGGCCTTCAGTCTAGCTAGCAAAAAAAACAGGCTAAACCAGAGATTCTCAACCTGTGGGTCACAACCTCTTTGGGGATCACATCAGATATACATTATAATTTATCACAGTAGCAAAATTACCGTTATGAAGTAACAACAAAAAAAATATTATGGTTGGGGGTCACCACAACATGAGGAACTGTATTAAAGGTTTGCAGTATCAGGAAGGTTAAAGCCACTGGACTAAACTGTGATCATGTCAGAAGTTACTCACCCCAGACTTCACATCATACAGAGTATGTGTCAGGGTAATTTTGAAGACTGCATGGGAACGGCTACTTTCTTCATTCATGTTGGTTGCAGCAACTGTCCGAGACTTGTTGCCCTCAGACATCAGAGACTCTATATCCTAAGTGGAAACAGGTCATAGGCACTTACTTATTATTTGTGAATAAGCATGACCACTCTTCCCACACTATCACAAGCACCCAGGTTTTTACAGGTTACATTTTGTTTTTCCACAAGAATACAAGAGCCCATACTATTTTCAAGGGCCAACTAAAGTGCTTAACTCACTGCAGACACAGAAGCACATGGCAGCTTTGACACACAGAAGTTTAGAAGCTAGACACCCTCAACTCACAGATAGGATCTTACCAGGTACCCCAGACTAGCCTTACATGTATTATGTAGCCCAGGATGGCCTCAATTTTGTGATCTCCCTGCCTCTGCTTCCACAGTACTATATTACAGGTGTGCAATGCACAGCATTAGAAACAATACTATTGAGTGACATATGAGAGCCAAAAAAAATGCATGTAATTGTAAAAGTAATATAAGCTTATTACCAAAACAAATTATATAAAATCAAAAAATAAGAATTTAACCCCTTCACCCAAACACATAAGGTATATGTTTGATATTATCACTTTAAAAACTAGCATAAAGCTGGCGATACTAGAAAAATTGCTATGATTTATGGAGAGGAAGGCAGTTCTGGGAATTGAACCCAGGGGCTCATACATGCTACATATACATATACATGCTACATATATGCTCTACCACTGAGCGATCTCTAGCTATTTTTTTTTCTTTTTTTCGGAGCTGGGGACCAAACCCAGGGCCTAGCAAGCGCTCTACCACTGAGCTAAATCCCCAACCCCTCTAGCTATTGTTTGTTTTTGAGACCGGGCTGGCTGGCTGGCTATTTATTTACTTACTTACTTAAGACAGGGCCTATATAAGTTGCTCAGGCTGGCCTTAAGCTCATTCTGCAGCCCAAACAGGCCTTGAACTGTCCATCCTACTGCCTCAGCCTCCTAAAGACCTGCAATAACAGGGCTGTGCCACCAGGGCTGGCTCAGTTTTTCCAAATGCTATGAGCTGAGACCAGATATGGTGGCATACACCTTTAATCCTAGCACTCAGGAAGCAAAACAAGTGAATCTCTGAT
Source organism: Rattus rattus (assembly GCF_011064425.1). Taxonomy (NCBI): domain Eukaryota; kingdom Metazoa; phylum Chordata; class Mammalia; order Rodentia; family Muridae; genus Rattus; species Rattus rattus. The sequence continues at coordinate 59,681,048 of NC_046165.1, forward strand.
AAGAGTTTGAGGCCAGCCTGGTTTATGCAATAATTCCAGGTAATTCAGAGTGACACCCTGTCTTTCCTTCACCTCACAAAAGCTACAAGCTCTGAAACAGTGACTGAAGCAATTGGAACTCAGCTTCATTAATTACAACACAAATTACCATCTCCTGGGCTGGGAATGGAGCCCAAGATCAGTTCAATTGCTTAGCATACACAAGGCCCAGAGTCTTACCCCTGGCACCACAAACAATAATGAATAAAGACACACACATAGCAAAGTCCTCTCCAGGGGTCTGTGAAACGAGGAATCAGAGATGGAGTATGCAAAAGTGATACTCAGCTGCCTCCCACTAAGTGTTCTTTCCAGTGAAGCAGCTCTCTCCCACTAAGACTGCTGTGGCAGCACCAAGAGGCTCTATTTCCCAGATCTCTGTAGCCCAGCCTGACCACATGATGAACTCGAGTGTAAAGCAGACCATCTGGGTGATGCTCCTTAATGGAAGCAGACCAGACGTGCCATCATATGTCTATTATAGAAGATATTAAGCAGAGCACATGTATTACAGCATCTCCCTGTGGAGTGGGGAAGGACCTGAGTCCCTCCCAACAGCTTGGAGCCAAGACACCAGCTTTGGAGTACCTATTTCAGACTGTTTAAATCACTGCTTATTCTTAGATTCATTCACTTACGTATACTGAAAACACCCACCATACACCAACCTGTACTTCCTAAACACTAAGGATGCAAAACGGAATATGCAATAATCCATACAAAAACAAGACTTAAATCCTGTTATTTTTATGATGCATATACTTGAATGCAATGTTAAAGATACCAAACATATAGAAATTTTTCATGTCATATAATTATAGTTTTGCTGTATAAATTAAAAAGGATATTTAGTAAAAGTTTCAACAAAACAAAAACTCTCAAAGCAAAACCATTAGCTTCAAAAATATCAACATAGGCAAAACATTTTTTAAAACTTTCCCAAGCCCATTCTGGATCCATTAGTTCTGAAGATCCAGAGGTCTCACTGAACATATCTGACATTTACTGACTAATCCCCATCATCACCTTGAAGGGTTTTGTATAAAGGGAGTTATTTAAATGATGGCATTATAAATTTAATCTTAAAAATGTAACTCAGGGCCAGAAAGATGACTCCAGAAAACCTGAGTTCATTCCCAGCACCCACATAGCAGCTCATAAAACTGTCCCAGGAGATCCGATGCCCTCTTCTGGCGTCGGGGGCATCAGACACACAGATAGTACACAAGCATACATGTAGGCAAAACACTCGTATACATAAAATAAAAATAATAAAAATTTTAAATATCTATTCAAAAATAAAGAAATGTAATGAGCCAAAATAGCAGTACCTTACAATTGAAGCACCTGACAGAGAGGATGTTGTTACCTTGTAGCTTGTGACAGCCAGTTTAGAAAGTCCATCCACGTAGGGTCCCAACACACTGTGCTCTCTCACTTTCAACGTTTGTCGGCTTCTGTCATGACAGAGACATGGTTCATTAGAGACTTTTAGAAGGACTCAAAACTGTGCTTCACAGAAATATACACACACTTCAAGAGAGATGCTCTAAAAACAGAAGAGCAGATCACTGCATCTCGCAAGGATTTAAACCTAACTTTAAAACCTCTGCTGAGAAGAAAAGCTTTATAATGTGGCAAAATACCACATCGTTCAAAAGGGTAAGTGTGGGAAGTCTATTTACTACTGCAAAGAATGCAGAGTCAAATAAATACCAACAATCTCCTTGTCATATCCCAGGACTAGTCCCAAGACAGAAGCTCTGTGAGTGTAAATGCACAGGAAAGAAAAACCACAGGCCTAGCTCAGCTGTGAGCAAAGACACAAAGACAACACAGGGCTCTCAGGGCAATTTAAAGACACAACAGAGCTTATCTAGGCCTTGTCTGGCCATCCGAACAAGGGGTCTGCACACTTTATCACATTGACACACCAGACGAAAGGGGGATGTATGATCGCTTCAATAAATGAACAAAGTTCAATAAAATAAAAAGTAAGCGTCCATTAGTTTCTAGAACAAGCCTCCCGCAAGCATGGAGCTGTGGCACTCAGTGTTCTGAGCGAAAACCAGGAACACCTACCTATCCAGGAACTGGTTACAGAGCACCAAGTTTCAGTCAGAAGGGGTAAACCCTGAGACCCACAAACAGGACAGTGACCATAGCAGTCACCATGTAAATCATATTTCAAAATTGCTGGGGGTGGGTCTCATTTGTTCACACAACACCATAAAAATAGAAAAATGATAACTGAGGTTAACAGATAGAAGAAGCCATTTCATAGTGTCTACATATCCCAAAATATCCCCACTGTATTCTGTAAATCAAAGTACCTTTTGTCAAAATTATTTTTAAAAAGAATATTGACTAATAGTGAAATCCCAGGTGATTACAGTTTTTTGTTTATTATCTGTTCTTCCTACTATGTGTTCATTTGGCCATAGAGAGATACTGTCTTTTCAACATAAATAATGAGTTAGAATGCTTAAAGTTCTGTGATGGATTTTTGGTGCTACAATGTAAGGTTTATGCTCCTCAGTCTAACACCCATTCTCTTTTACAATCTGTTCCCATTATTGTCTTGCCTCAGAGTCTGCTCATCCCTACCATGGATCAGAATGTATTTGCCTAATAGACTTTGGGCTCTAGAAAAGAAGAATATCTTGTATTAATGATAGTTTTGGGGTCGACAGTTCCTACTACAATCTCTGGCACCTAAAAGTCACTCAGAGAATTAACACACTTGGCTATCAAAGTAGAAGCAGAACTAAGGTGCCAACAAGGACTTGCAAGGTATTAGCTGCAGAGCTTGGAGACGGAGTACAGGTAGGGGTGGGCAGAGTACAGGTAGGGGAGGGCTTGGAGACAGAGCACAGGTAACAAAGAACAGTACAGGGGAGAAAGGAAGGAATGGTGGTAAACACATAGCCTGAGTCACGGGGAACCTGGAACAATATCCACTTCATCCACCATTTGAGAATGGACCAGAGGTTTTGGATGAGTAATAGAACAGTTCAGCAAAGTGGGGAAAACAGGAAATGGCTCTGCCACCTAAAAGCTTTACTGTCTTCCAGCACGTAGAAGCTCAGTATTTCTAATGGTCCTGGGTTCAACTTACAATGGCACATGAATGCAGATGATGACAAGTGGTCCTATATTATTTCAGCTCCAGCAGACACAGCACAAGAACTGGATTGCTGCTCAGCTCTTACATCAGGATATAGTCTGCTACTAACTTTTAGCCTTTCAGTTTTCTCTGTGGGTATATATGCATGTTCATTTGTATGTAGGCATGTATGAGAACAGGTATAACCCTATGGCGGCCAGAGGTCAAGACTCAGGTGTCGTCATTCTTGTTTTTAAGATAGGGTTTCTCACTGGAACCTGAACTTGATTACTGGCTAGGCCACCTGACCTTTTAGGCTCAGGGGGTGTGCCTATCTCTGCCTCAGTATTGGGATTGCAGGCACACAGATCACACACAATTTAAAAAAATAAAATAAAACCCCTGATTCCTAGGGATCCAACTCAGATCCCCATGTTTGCACAGCAAGCACTTGACAAATTAAGCTCTCTCCTCAGTGCCACCCCCCTTTTATGTGTATAGGGATTTTGTCAACAACTACACCTGTGAACAACTTACACACCTAGCTAGTATTCACAGAGTTCAGAAGAGGACAGACTTCCACTGAATCTGGAGTTACGGATAACGTGAGCCACCAGTAGATACTAAGAATTAAACCCATGCTTCTGAAAGAGCTGTCAGTACTTTTAGCCACTGTGTCATTTCTCCAGCCTTTCCATCCCCTTTTTCTTAAAGACAATGTATATCTACTACATTATATCTCAAGCAAAACAACAAGATTAAATTACTATACATGACAGTCACTAAAGTAATAAAACCAGTGCTTGAATTTTAAGAATGAAGTTTTCTCAAATACTCTGGTTAAAATAAAATCTGATTTACAACTTTTAATCCATTATTTTAACTTTTCAGAAACAAAAATGTTTGTAGGCTCTGGAGAAATGGCTAAGCTGTTCAGAGTATTTGCTGTTCTTGCAGGAGGCTAGAGTACAGCTCTCGATATATACATCAGACTGCGCATAACGACCTATAACTCCAGCTCCAGGGGATTCCAGACCTCCTCTGACCTCCACTGTGTTAAATGCTTACTGTATGCTACAAGTCATGAGACCTGGAGCTGCTCTTAATCTTCACAACAGCCCATGGGCCACTGTGTGATAACGTCATGCATTCAAGGAACTTGCTCAGCCACAAACAAGGGGACCTGGTTCCTGAGCTCAGTAACTCCAAAGCCCATGTGCTGAGCACTAAGCCACATACAAAACAAACAAGAAACCACCAAAGACCAAACACATCTGATAGACTTGAAGCCAGTTCACTAGGGGGTACAAGTATGAAGAGCAACGAAGCCAGCCAGTTTACTATTTCTCGGAAGTGTATGTCTGAGCTAGATCTCAGAGAATGTGGCCATCTTTCAAAGTACAAGAAAAGCCCTGAAGGCAGTGTACATAAAAAAATGTACAGAGAGCAAAATATGGGTGCCTGAGCCATGGCCACCCATCTCCAGCCTCTTTCTGTGACATTTCTGATCTACACACGCGCCTGCCAGCTGCACTGAATGCTGATCGTCCTGTAAACAGATGATCATCCAGACACTTCCACATGCGGACACACTAACTGTTCTCACCTCACTTCTCAGTGGACAAACTCCTTCTCAGCACGGGGCCACCAACTACCTCTATGGAATCCTCTAGGCTCTGGGAAAGGCCATCTTTCCCTTTTTGCACTCTACCTGGTGTTGGCATCCCTCACACTGAAAAGCAGACTGCACACTGCTCTAACTTGTTTGTAACACTTATTGACTCCAGATCATAGGCTTTCTCTGAACTGCATGGTGTCTGGCACTGTAAGAATGATTTGATAAACAATGAGTAGGTAAAGTTTGGACAGCTGCATCAAGTACCAATTCAAGCCCCTGCTTGAAGACCATACTGGCTAAAGAAAGACGGCTGTGAGGCACTAAGATCTGTTTGCTCTTGATTAAGCCTCACGGGATTCTCTGCCTCTCATATCATCTTTCCTGGACCACCTTCCTCTTCCAAGCACAGCTCACTATCCCCTCCTGGGCTGTAAGCCCATGGCTCTCTGACCCAGTTAACGTGGGTTTCACGTGGGCCAGCCACAGCCACAGCCACAGTTATTGCTTCCCACTCTCCCTCTCCCCTGCCTGGTCTCCTTCCCTGCTCTGCAGTACACAGGTTTCTCAGCTGCCCCTCTCTCCTGGCTACAGGGTGAGCAGAGTGATTCTGAGCCTCCTTGTGCTCTGAAGCAGCTCTCCATCAAAGTCAGCCGCATTAAGTCACGGACTTCCTACCCCAACGGGGAGGGCTTTAAGACTATTTTAAAACCAAGTTCCAAGCTTTGCATTTATCTTCCCCTCACTTCAGGCCTGGAACCAACCACAGAAATCCAAAATTTATTGCCTTAAAAAAAAAAAAAAAAAGAGGCTGCATGACTGAAGGCTGCAGCCGTGCTTATATTAAATGAACACTTTCGTCACCTGTTTTGTCTGTGGCTTTGGGTGATGAGAGGAGAGACAGCATGGCACAAGTACAGACCTGAACCATCACTCCGCCAGTTCTAACGACCCAGAATTGGCTCTGGGAAACTGATCCTTGTAAACATAAATCACAAACAGCATAGCTAGGTCATTCCCCACTACAGTTCAATTATAAACTTCTCTGAAGCCACAATCTGTTATGTCTGTTTGCAGAAAGACACAGCACTGAAGCATCCAAGTTTTACCCTTTGGGGTCAAGAAGGTCTCGGACTTTTTCATTATAAATTTCCATGTAGGACACTTCGACTTTAAAACTCTGTTCTTCATTCTCTTCTTTCTGGGTTCGTTCAAAGAGTCCACTGCAGAGACGTGGGATTAACCCCGGTTGGTCGGCTGTGCCCATCATAGTGTAAGATTTTCCAGACCCTGAAAGACAAAGAGCAACCATTAGTACTTCCTGGAGAAGTTTAAAGGCCTGGAACCCTCTCTCTACCACTTACAATCAATTTTTAGGACTTAGCAAAATTCACAAAATATAATAAATATTCATGTAAGTGAATAAAGTAAGAAATGCACGGTAAGGACAGAGCACACAGAAGCTTTCTATTACTTGTATAAAAGTAAACTGGTCCAGAAAGAAAAAAGTCCAGCCAGGCAGGATGGCCCGAGCAGGAGACAGAGAAAGGAGGATCAGTTCAAAGGCAGCCTCCAGTAGACATCCTGGCTCAGGGAGGGAGGGAGGGAAGGAGGGAGGGAGGGGGAGGGAGGAGGAGGGAGGAGGGGGAGGGAGGAGGACAGACAAGACAGATAGACAATAAGATATTCCTAACTACTGAAATCAAAGCACAAAAGATACAGGTACTCATGGGTTTCAGGGCAAATCAGCTTACTGCCCTCTTGTAATAGTGCAGAGAACAATAATCTCCCTCTAATATGCAAGAATGAAATATTCATTGAAGACGACTCAGGAGTCATTCGTGATGGTACCAGTACTCTAGAGGCTAAGGATAGCAAGGTCAAAAGCCAGGCTAGATTATAGATTATAGAAGATCTTAGGAAGGAAGGAAGGAAGGAAGGAAGGAAGGAAGGAAGGAAGGAAGGAAGGAAGGAAGGAAAGAAAGGGAGAGAAAAAAGGAAAGGGAGGGAAGAAGGGAGGGAGGGAGGGAAGGAAGGATCAGAAAACGTGAACAAATGAGAAGGGGAAAGATTAAACTACCACTATTCTACTACATGAAGCTAACACATGGCACTTAGGTATGCTCTGCCCCTCCAAGTATCAAATGGTTTTGTGATATTTGTGTCTCAACCTTTCAACATCACAGGTTGCTTCTGTGTCACCTGTCATAATACCTAAAACTTCTATTTCCAACTTTCCAAAGCCCCTCCTAAAGTGACCATAGGGTAAATCATCATGCCAATCCTGTGGGAGGGTCTGAAGTTTCAACATTTGACAATGAAGAAATGATGCCATCTGGTAAAGACAAGGAAAAGAGGAGTTGAGTTGGCACTGCCTGGCTCAGAATTTATGTTCTGTGGACACAACACATGATGCCCAACCCCATCATAAACACTGTTCTATGAGCAACAGTGTTCAGTTGGACAGATTACTTGTACCATTATGAAAGCAACTAGTTTTACTTTAAATTGACTTTATTTCTTTAATTACAAAGTATAAACACCTAAAGTCCTTACCAGTTACGACTAGTATGATATTAACAAATGTGTTCTTTTAAATATATTTTTCTGTGAGTTTTTATTTAATGTGTGTGGGTATTCTGCACCATTTGCATGCCTAGTGCCTGCAGAGGCCAGAGGAGGAGTTCAGGTCCCCTGGACTGGAGTTACAGGTAGTTCTGAGCTGCCGTGTAGGTGCTGGGAGCTTAACACAGGTCCTCTAGAAGAACAGCAAGTGTTCTTAATCATTGAACTATCTCCCCAGCCCCATAACTGGTTTCTATTTGGATTTCTGACAAATAATAAAGGAGGAAGAGGAGAAAGGAGGAAGAGAAGGAGGAAGAGGAGAAAGGAGGAAGAGGAAGAGAAACTTCACATGTGGAAAAAATAAACAACTTAAATCCTAATTTCCATGCACAGTCTTTGAAAGTATGCCTACTGTTATGACCTGTGAGAGAAACTAACATAGGAAAGTGAGCAGTGTGGCCTAGCAAGCATGGCTTCATCTTCACCTTCATGGATGGATGCCCGAATGTGCGAGTACGTTAGTTCACATTACCTGTCTGCCCATAGGCAAAGATACAGGCGTTGTAGCCATCAAATGCATTCTGAAGAATGTTCTCCCCAAGGCACTTGAAAACATCATCTTGACCTAAGGGCCAGGAAAATGATTATTTATGGGCAAAAAACACATGAACAAATAAGAAATCAAACAAAAATCACAAAAAACAAACAAATGAACCAAAAAAAAATTAAAAATTTAAAAAAAAACCCCACAGTCAGCTTATGTATCCCCAAGTGCTTCCAACACTTTCTGTCACACAGAGTATTTCTAGTTAGAGTAAGAAGAGTCAATAAATGCTCTTCTGTAAACATGTCTGATCAAGGACACCCATCAGGCCATGCAATGCAGAGTTCAAGTTGCTTACTTTACAGTCTACACTTAAGATTCAACAATCTGCTCTATTTATTGTACGTGTCATGTACATGTGGGTTGTCACATGTATGGAGGTCAGAAGACAACCTCAGGAGTTGGTTCTCACCATTCCCTAGAGGATCCTGGAGATTAAACTCAGACCATCAGGCCTGGTGCAAGCGCCCTTATTATTTGAACCATCTCACCAGCCCTAAACATCTAAAATTTAAATTTAGGATCCAGATGTGCCTGAAACTACATACCATACTTTTATTCAAAGTACACTAGAGTTCAGAAAAATCATGTACGTCAATTACTCCCTTTCATTTTCATTGAGAAAATTTCAAGTTGAACAACCTACAGTTCATAACAGTTATAACAGGGAGTGAGATTGTGGAAATAGGAGCCAGAGAGACAGTTAGTAAGTTAAGGGCACTGGCTGCTCTTGCAGAGGACCTGGATTCGATTCTCAGCATCCACATGGAGAAATGAGGACAGACAGTTATCTTTGGAAAGGGAGTAAACAGGGGCCAAGGAAGCTGAGAAGGGCTGTGGTAGAGGGAGAACAGAGAGCCTCTGGTAGGCCTGAAGAAGTGGCAAGCATCACAGAGGTTTAAGGACTAGAACTGGGGCTCCAATGTAGGGTCCTCTCTACTTATGCCAGGTCCCTCTAGATCACATCACAGAAATCATGGGGGCTTGCATGCCTAAGATGTAGCTCCTGGTCCCATGAGAGAAAAGAAAAAGGGCCTCTGTGAGATCCTATAGTCATAGATATTAATCACTTCAACCCCCAAAACATCACACTGATGTCTTTTGGTCCCCAGACAGCACAAAACCTTCCAGAGCCAACGTTGGAAGCAGCTGCCTGAACACTGTGTAAAAGTTACACCAAGGGGTTGGGGATTTAGCTCAGTGGTAGTGCGCTTGCCTAGGAAGCGCAAGGCCCTGGGTTCGGTCCCCAGCTCCGAAAAAAAAGAACCAAAAAAAAAAAAAAAAAGTTACACCAAATGATAACATGGTGGTGGACGGAGAGCACACTAAAATGCCTCCACATCACTTTACTAAGTGCATAGGAAACTGTGCTCAATTACCTGCATACTTCTCTCGGACAGACTCATCCATGGACCAGAAACAATGATCATAGGCAAATATCTGTTACAGAGAAAACAAAAGAGAGTGCATGAAGAACAAACCTTAATGTCACACAGTGTCATTACAATAATGCATAGTGTTGTTAGTCAACATACTAGACAGGCCTGGTGGCACCTAAGAGACTGAAGCCGGAAGATAGTCAAGTTTCAGGCCAGCCTAGGCTACACAGTGATTATGTTTCAGATGCCCACTCCTCAGATAAATCACTAATACCAATGCCAGAGAGTAGGAGTTAGTGAGGCATATAGTCCCATATTGACAACTGTGTGATACAGTTAAAGCCATGAAAAGTCACCTACAATGGTAAGCAAAAAGGAAGCTTAGGAGATGATATGCACAATACCATCTATGCAGTTATAGAAAGAAAGTTTGTGTTTACTGTTTGGATAGTTGGTTTTTTGAAACAGGGTCTTAATGGTCTCAGTCATTCTGTCTCTCTGTCTCTTTCTTTCCACTTGAAGTATTTACCCAAGTTTACCAGCACGTCCCTAGGTGTACTGGCTGATTGTGTCAACTTGACACAAACTAGAGTCATTAGAAAGAAAGGCCTGTAAGGCATTTTCTCAATTAGTGATCAACGGGGGAGGGCTCAGTCCTTTGTAGGCTAAGACAAGTTGGTACCAGAAGTAGGGTGTTGCTATGACACACCTGACCGTGTTTTGGGAGGATTGTGGAAGAACTTTGGAACTCTGAACTAGAAGAACCACTGAGTGTTAAGAGTTTAGTGGAGGGGTTGGGGATTTAGCTCAGTGGTAGAGCGCTTGCCTAGGAAGCGCAAAGCCCTGGGTTTGGTCCCCAGCTCCGAAAAAAAAGAACCAAAAAAAAAAAAAAAAGTTTAGTGGAATATTCTTTAGGAGTTTGAAAGAAAAGAATATTGCGAACAGTACAAGAGATGGAGGCCTGGCTTGTAAGGTTTCAGAGGGAAGCTTAAAGGCTCTATCAGGGCTGTGTCCTATTTTGTTCCACCCTCCCACTCCGGGGAGCTGAGGCCCGGGCAAGCACTCTACCAATGAGCTAAATCCCCAACTCCCTGTTTGCTAATTTGAATTAAGATTCTGTTGTTCTGGTCAGCTGCAACTGAAGAGCTAAAGAGTCAGTCACAATTAACAAGGACCAGCACCATGGAAGTGAAACCTTTGTGTTACTGGGAGCTAAGAAGTTCACAGTGATTGAGACCAGCATCATCGAGATAAAGTCTTCTGAGAAGTGTTTCCTGAGAGCACAGAGAAACTGTGTTCCAGAACTGGTTGAAGTTGTATCTTGTGCTGGCAACAGAACTTAGTAATGGTCTTGAAGGCAAGAAGGGGTCACTGAGAGCAGCTGAGAAGCCAAGAGAGGCCATTAGTGAAGGTCCAGCCTCAATAGCAGTTGAAGGCCCAGGAATGAAGGGATCATGAGGAGAAGTTGAGACTTGGTACCATGAAGAAAGCCTATTGGCTAAAGTGCAGCCCAGTTGCAGGAAGACCCTAACAATTTTGGAGGTGTCAGTACTATGGGATAACCACCAAGGACAGCAGCAGTAGAGTGGTGCAAGCCAGAGCCTAGAAGAAAAGCTGTGTGGGCTGCTAACGACAGAACTCAGAAAGTGACCCAAGCCTCTTGAAGGAGACAAGAAGATTGTGAATGGATCCCAGTCATTAAATTTTGTGTTGTTTACACTGTGAAACTTGGTTTTGTTTTGGTTTGATTATGACTGTAAAGTAAGGAAGTATTTAATTTTAATTTGTGAAGAAAATATTTAATTTTGATTTTTATAGGAGCTCATAGCTAAAAGACTTTGAACTTTAAAAAAAAAGATTTTAAATTTTTAGAGAGATTAAATATTTTTTCTAAAGTTTTTCTTCGTTTTGTTTTTCCAGATAGGGTTTTCTCTATGTATAACTTTATCTGTCCTGGAACTCACTCTGTGGACCAAGCTGGCCTCTGCCTCCCAAGTGCTGGGATTAAAGGCATGTACCACACTGCCCACCAAAAAACCTGAAATTTTAATGTGTTTGAATTTGTAAATATTGTGGGACTTTCTAAGTTATTTATGGTTTTAGTGTGAGATCTTGGGGATGAATAAGAAAGGAAAGGTTGTGGCTTAATAGTGATGTTTTTGTGTGTCAAAATGATAAGGAGTCAGTTGTACTGGCTGGTTTTGTATCAACTTGACACAAGCTAGAGTCATCAAAGAGAAGGAGCCTCAGTTAAGGGAATGCCTCCATAAGATCCAGCTGTAAGGCATTTTCTCAATTAGTGATCAAGGGGGAAGGACTCATGGTGGGTGGGAACAACCCTGGGCTGTAGTCCTGGGTTCTCTAAGAAAGCAAGCTGGACAAGCCAGGAGAAGCAATACAGTTAAGCAGCACCGTCCATGGCCTCTGCCATCAGTCTAGCCTCCTGTCCTGCCATGACTTCCTTTGTTGATGAGCAGCAATGTGGAAGTGTGAATTAAATAAATCCTTTCCTTCCCAACTTGCTTTTTGGTCATGATGTTTTGTTGCACCAATAGAAGCCCTAACTAAAACATTAGCACAACTTAAATCAAAGAAAGAAAACTTCAGAGAAACAGGGACTCTTGTTTAAGAAATGCCACCACCACTGAGCACAAAGCTGAGGACTAATAAATAGTTCTTACTTACCAAAACACTAAGTAGCTCCCTTTAGGTTTTAGCAATTTCATAAACTACTATAAGTATCTTCTAGCCCAAAACTTCATGAAGTCAGATGATAATCACACTATGCTCATGCATGCTCCACTGACAGATCCAAATTAATGAGTATTTTATACAAATAACAGTCAAATATGTCCTTCATGTAGCTAGTATCTTATTATAGCCTTAGAGCCTGCTCCTTCTGTCAAAAATGGTGCAGTGGACACTGGCTTCAAGAGGTTATTTTTGTTTCTCTTGCTAATAATATGCTTTGCTTCCTTACAAAACAATTTGTTGAATAGTTAGGAATGGGCTTAAGTGTAGCTTAGCACTTGTTATCTAACGTGTATAAGGTACCAGGTTTGATCTTCAACAATCAGTTTAACTGCACTAACCTGTTGATATGAAAGCTGGAAGTTAGGTTTGGTGTGAAGTAGGCCTTTCATTTGAATGGTTTTCATGTTTGAGGGGCTTTCCATTATAAGCAGAAAATACTATACTACACTATACCATACCATACCATACCATACTATACCATACCATACTATACCATACCATACCATACTACACCATACTATACCATACCATACTATACCATACCATACTAAACCATACCATACCATACTATACCATACCATACTATACCATACCATACATACTATACCATACTATACCATACCATACTATACCATACCATACCATACTATACCATACCATACTATACCATACCATACCATACCATACTATACCATACCATACCATACCATACCATACATCTTGAGTTTAAGCTTTTTTGGGTTTTGTTTTGTTTTGAGGCAATGCTGGCCTCAAACTCCCAGATATCCACCTGTTTCTGCCTATTGATTGCTGGGATTAAAGGTGTACAGCAGCACATGCCCAGCACCATTCTTTTTTTTTTTTTAATTATAAATTACTAGGTGAACATACAAAGCAATGGGCTTCCTTCTGGCATCTGTGTCATTTCACACATATGCTACTATAATTTCTCTCCTCTCCCACTGATCTCCCTTGTTCCTTTCTAAATATTAGTTTTTTGAATCACAAAGGCTTTCAATGAACAGAGAAGAAATAGTCACATTAACAAATTCCACAGAAAAATATAAATAGAAATAGGGGTGGTGAAATGGTTTAGAGGGTAAAGGTGCTTGTCACCAAGCCTGATGACCTGAGTTTGATTCCCCAGGACTCAACAGGTGAAAGAAAAGAACTGATTCCCAAAAGTTGTCCTATGATTGATATGTGCTTGACACAGCATACACATGACAGGGTAAGCATGTGGGAGTGCACACACATGTTGCCCACACAGAATAAATTAATACATTTTATAACAAATAAATAAATAAATAAATGAAGGTCTCCCACTTGCCAACTATACCCCTCCTCCAGAGGAAGCAATCTGTTAAGGATGTAGGCTTCCCCTTCCAGGCTTTTTGTCTACAAAGCATTTTCTATAAGCAGTGAGAACAATTCACAGAATAATAAAACATGACAAGTTTGTAATACTGTGAAGTGGTTTCCTCACATCTTTACTGGTCTCTATCTTCTTCTGCTCTAATAAAAAGCAAAATTAACCCAATACCCTTTCATAGCAAAAAAAGTCCACAAACATATGGAGACCACACAGGCTGTAAAACAAAAGCAAGAACAAGAATGTGGACAAACGGAACTTCCTGGAAGTTCTGAGTAACTTCAGAGAACTGTCCAGTTAAAAGCAGAATTCCTGCTGACAGAATATGACCCAGAGGGGCTCAGCAGTTAGGAGCATTTGCTGCTCTTTCAGAAGACAGGGTTCCCAGCACCTACAGAGTGGCTTACAACCACCTGTAACTCCAGCCCCAGCGGATTCTACATCTTCTTCTCAACCCCATGAGCTGAGGCATGCACAAGGAGCACATACATCCAGAAAGGCAAAACACTCAAGACACATAAAATAAACAAATAATTCTTTAAAAAGAACATTAAGACACTCAGAAGACAAGCCAAAACTCCACACAAAAGTTAGTTCAGTGAGTAAAGGGGTCTGTCATCAAGCCTGAGTTCCAACCCTGGTGTCCAAGGTGTAAGAAAAGAACAAATGCCTGAAAGTTTTTGACTCACCTATGCATATGTACAGTATGATATGCAACACACACCAAAAAATTTTAATTAAAAAATGTAATTAAGACTGGAGAGATGGCTCAGCGGTTAAGAGCACTGACTGAGCTTCCAGAGGACCTGAGTTCAAATCCCAGTAACTACATGATGGCTCACAACCATCTGTTATGGGTTCCTATGCCTTCTTCTGGTGTGTCTGAAAACAGCAACAGTGTACTCATATACTTGAAAGAGAAGAGAGGAGAGGAGGGAGGGAGGGAGGGAGGGGAGGGGAGGGGAGGGAGGGAGGGGAGGGACAGACGAACTCAGCCTCATATATTTCATTATAGTAACAGAATAATAAAGACTTCAGTCTTTTTAAAAAGTGTAATTAAAAAAATCTTTTAAAAGTAGTGTCAGAATGTGACTCCAATGTAAGTTGCAAGCAGAGCCCCTAGAGGAAGCTGGAACTCATCATCTGGGCTCCATCAGGACCCCATGGGTCTGGCAAAGCATCCCCAGTCACCTAGGAGCAAGATGACTTGGACTGGTACAGAGTGACTAGTCTGGAACAATCAGTTTCATGCTAATCTACAGCACACAAGGAACCTATGTTGGGCTGCTAAGAGACTGGGCAGAGCGGCCAGATGCATTGTGCCAATAAGCAGCTCTGGAGTTGTGAGACAGATGACAGCTTATATTGCTTTTATAAACCAGCAGGAAGAAGGAATTTTCCATTTTGATAAGAAAATGACCAGTACTTCTGGGATATGCACAGGAATCTCTACAAGCATCACATGAAGAACTCTTACCTTTGGCTGGCCCCTGAGTTCCAGACATGTTGCCATGCACATAGGAAAAAAAAGAAAAAGGAACGAGGATTAGCAAAAAAAAAGTATAGTTTACAAAACTCCTTTTGAACAGCAAAAGATAATGAATGCAAATTTTGCAATAAGAAAACAAATACCAGCAGGCCTGCACACCTATAACCCATACTCAGTGCTGGAGGAAGGATTAGGAGTTTAAGGTCAGTCTGAGCTACACAGCAAGTTCAGGATCAGCCTAGGCTACATAAGATTCTGTCTCAAAGGGGGAGGGATAGAGAAGAGGAAGTAGGACGGGAAGGAAGAAGAAAAGGGGATGAAAAAGGAAAAGAGAAAACATTACTTCTGAAACCAAATAGTAAATGAAAGGTAAATTAATAACAATGGGACTGGAGAGATGGCTCAGCAGTTAAGAGCACTGACTGCTCTTCCAGAGGTGCTGAATTCAAACCCCAGCAACCACATGGTGGCTCACAACCATCTGTAATGGGATCTGATGCCCTCTTCTGGTGTGTCAGAAGCTACGGTGTACTCATCATATATACTAATGAAAAAAATCTTTTAAAATTAAAAAAAATTAAAATTTTTTTAAAAATTAAGCCAACGCCCGAAGGAAGGAACAGGTTAACCTGATTAACCTGTGACTCTCTAACAGGAAGAAGGACCTGAGTTCTGAGAGAACTTAGGGACGAATCTTAAAATTCTAATGGCTCTCTTTGCCTCTGCATCTTTGCTCATCCTTGTATGCACCTGTGGTGGTTTAAATATGCTTGGCCCATGGGAAGTGGCACTAATAGAAGGTATGGACTTCTTGGAAGAAGTGTGTCATTGTGTAGGCACACTTTAAGGTCTCCTAATGCTCAAGCCCTGCCCACTGTGGATGAGAGTCTTTTTCTGCCTGCCTTTGGATCAAGATGTAGAACTTTCAGCTCCTTCTCCAGCACTGTCTGCCTGCATGCTGCCAAGCTTCCCGCCATGATGATAATGGACCGAACCTCTGAGACTAAGCCAGCCCCAATTAAATGTTTGTTTGCCTTCATAAGAGTTGCCTTGGTCATAGTGTCTGTCTGTCTGTCTGTCTGTCTGTCTCTCTCTCTCTCTCTCTCTCTCTCTCTCTCTCTCTTTATTTTATTTACTTTATTCAGACACACCAGAAGAAGGCATCAGATCTCTTTACAGATGGTTGTGAGCCACCATGTGGTTGCTGGGAATTGAACTCAGGACCTCTGGGAGAGCAGTCAGTGCTCTTAACCGCTGAGCCATCTCTCCAGCCCAGTAAATTTCTTAGAGGTGGTGACAATCTGGTAAATTAGGAGCAACATATCCAACAGGGCTAAGATATGAAAGAAAATCTGTTTTTCTGAACTAACAAGATATGGGCAAACCTCCTGAGAAGAAGCCCTAGCCAGTGAGATGGCTCAGAGGGTAAAGGCACTTGGCTGATGACTTGAGTTTGATCCCTAGGATCCACATAGTAAAAGAAGACCAATTGCCACAAAATGTTCTCTAACACCCATACATGTGCCATGACATATATGTGCCCTCACAAGCACACAATAAATAAATGACCATTTTAAAGCCATCCAATCTGTAAAACAGGTCACTGACAAATGCAACCACTGTTACAGGCATTTGTAAGCAAAGCAGATTTTCAACTGAATACAGAGTGGTTAAAAACTGCAGCCATGGGGTTGGGGATTTAGCTCAGTGGTAGAGCGCTTGCCTAGCAAGTGCAAGGCCCTGGGTTCGGTCCCCAGCTCCGATAAAAAAGAAAAAAAGAAACTGCAGCCATGCATATGAGATGTCTGCAGGCCAAAAGCACTGCACATGGCTTCTACGATGCTCATGGTAACTTCGCATGGTGTGCTAGATCATCTTACAAATGAGAAGTTGAAGAATCAGAAAAGTTGAAGAACCATCTAACACAGTTGGACTTATGATTCCAAAACCCTCAGTCTTCCTTCCATGCTGGTCAAAATGGTCCAATCCCTCCATTCTAAGTATTACCTGGTTGGGTCTTTGACAATTGGCACAAGCTACAGTTATCAGGAAAGAGGACCCTCTACTGAGAAATCCCTCTACCAGATGGCCTATAGACAGATCTGTGGGGTAATTTTCTAGACTAACAATAGATGTGAGAGGGCCAAGCCCACTGTGTGCAGTACACCAGGGCAGGTGGTGCTGCTGTATAGGAAAGCAGGCCGAGCATGCCATGAGAAGCAAGTAAGTACGTAAGTAGCACGCCCCCATGGTCTCTGCTTCAGTTCCTGCCTCCAGGTTCTTGCCTTGAGTTCCTACCCTGGCCTCCTTCAGAGATGGACAACAACTGTAAACTGTCAGATAAAATAAACTCTTTTCTCTACAATTTGTTTTTGGTCATGGTCTTTATCACAGTAAAAGTAAGCTATCTAAGACAAGCTATCATAAGGCTCCCAGGTGGGACTTAAGCTAGTACTATGGTATTTAATATGTATATGAAAAATCCTGTCTTTTCTAACAACAATAAGACATACATCTAGTATATTTCAAGTTTAAGTAAAATATTTTTTAAAAAACTTTAAAAATCAGCTCTTCCTAAAATGAAACCAATAAATATCAAACAATATTATGACTCACTACAGAAGAATCCATGAACTCACCTGAATTCAAAGCAACCCAATAAAAACAGAAACCATTAAGTCAATTACAAGACTATTATTTCCAGGGCTGGAGAGATGGCTCAATGGTTAAGAGCACTGGCTGTTCTTCCAATGGTCATGAGTTCAATTCCCAACAACCACATGGTGGCTCACAACCATCTGCAATGGGATCCGATGCCCTCGTCTGGTGTGTCAAGGACAGCAGCGTACTCATATACATGAAATAAATAAATAAATCTTTAAAAAAAAAAAAAAGACTATATTTCAGCTTGGGAGTCTGGGGAGCTACAACAAGCAAAGCTCAGATAACCTACATGGTCACAAGACACTCCAATACATAATTACAGCCCCATACAAAAATAAGCAGATTAATTAATTAGTTAGTTAAACAAGATCTTGTCAACAAAGAGCTGAAATTCCATGTAGCACCACTCACTGGTCTCAGTATCCCTTACCCAGAATCCTCAGTGAGCCCCACTACAGATACTCTTGAAGCAAAGAAAAGTTCCTGGCCCACCCAGAGTGCTGGCACAAAGCATGTCCACCACAACCTTTATTTCCTAGCTCTGCTGAATTAATGTTCTCATTGCTTAACTCCATTTTAAAGTATTTTCAAACTACAAAAATAGTGCAAAGAATTCCTACACGGGCTTGCTCAAGCTTCCCCACACGCTAATGACTTACAGAACCCCAGTTACAGTGACCAAAGTCAGGACAGACCTATCAACACACAACCTATTAAATAACACCCAGTTATATCCAAATTTTGCCAACTACTGTCACTGGTGTACTTTTCCTGGTCCACAGTCCTGGGCTGTCTGAAGTCATCATGTCTCCCCCAACCCAGGCCAATTTGGCTATCATGGACACTAGAAACACTGGCCACTTTGCCTGCAGATCATCCCTCAGACTAGATACCTAATGCTTCCTCATGACTCAAAGTCAGCCTGAGTGCTTGGCAAGTATCAACACAAATAACAGATGGGCCAGTGCATGTATCCTACCAGGAGACTGGAGATGTTCAGGGCTCACTGTATTGTGCATGGCTGGCTAGAGTGTGACACTCTCCACACTCAAAGCTTTGTCCTTGATGTTGTCTAACAGGCTGGCTCTGAGACCATGCAGACCCTCTATCTCGTCACACTCACAACCATGAACTTTAGCATCCAAATGTAACTCTTGCCTGCATTGACTAATGTCTTCCAAGCCGGACAGCACTGTAAATGAAAATGCTAATGATCCAGGAGGATCAACATGGAAGGAGCTGCTGTTTTGGAAAAGATCAGTTTGGAAACAATACATGATGTGGCTCCTGTCCAGCATGTGCAAGGCCCTGGGTTCCACCGCGAGCATTGCCAACCCCCTGACATGCAATGGTTCAGTACTTCAGGAAAAAAACTGGTATCTATGATAAACTATTATCTTACTCTTTTTTATTGATCTTGTTTAGGGACCTATATTCACTTCTCACTCAAAACACAAATCATACCATGAAAATAAATCAAATTACATTTCTCATCACTAGACTGGTTAAGAAGACATTCCATGATGATTTTATACACATTGATAATCTCTGAGAATGTTTCATTAATTCCTCTGACGATGAAAAGAATAAGATTGATGTAGGAACTAAAAAACATTCACACAATATTACATATACTTAAGGCACAAACATGTCAGAATATAAACCAACCAATTACCACTGTCAACCAATAAAATCCAAGCACCATCAATCATCTCTTCTGTCCTCCACTATGTGTTTGTGTCAGAGAGAGAGAGAGAGAGAGAGAGGGGAAGGAGGAGGAAGAGGAGGAGGAGGAGGAGGAGGAGGAGGGTGGAGGAGGAGGACAGAAGGGAGGGGGGAGGGACAGAGGTGCCTCACTATATATTCCTTGATCGGCCTGGACTCATTGGAACTCAGAGAAATTCTCCTGCCTCTGCCTCTGCCTCTCTGCCTCTGCCTCTCTGCCTCTGCCTCTCTGCCTCTCTGCCTCTGCCTCTACTTCCTGATGGCTGAGATTAAAGGCTGTGCCACCATAATGTCAACAATCATCTCTTTCAATTCTAAAGCTTTAAGGTACTAATTGATCACCGTTAAAAACATGCAGAATCTGACAACAAGATCTCACCCTGACACACTCTAAAAAGTATACACATCACAAAGAGCTTGAGACTGGGATGTAACTCACCCCAAAGAATACCTGTCTAGCATACATGACACCCTGGGTTCCATGCTAACATAACCCTGCGTAAGCCAGGCATGATAACACATGCCTAAAATCCCAATACTCAGGAGGTGGACCAAGGTCATCCTTGGCTACACAGCCAATTAGAGGCCAGTCCCCTATGAAAGCCTGTTTGAAGAAACAAAGAAAACAAAGAGCTGGTTTGAATCCAGCCACCATAGCAATGATGCTATTTCCTCTTTGGGACTCAACTGGCAGTACCAGCAACCAAACTGCAATCTATAATGACTGAGTTTGCTCCTGACACTCCTCCCCCAACCTCCTTTCTACACACAGAACAAAACCGACAGGACTAAATCCCTGTACTGAATGAACTCATGGATGTTTCTCAACCATCACAGGCAGGTCTCATTAAGACGTCCTTGTATCATTCAAAGTCCAGTCTACTTTTCTCTCAACATCTGGAATATTACACTGAGCATCATTGAGAAAGCATGCTTAGAGAATGAGACAAAAGAGGCCTTAGTATTCAAAAACACCACCAGCAAAACAACCAAACTACTGGAACTCTACAGGATCTACTGGGTAACACTGTTAAGAAGTGAGACCTTCTCTTTAATATACAACCAATGCTGTACCAATCAGCCTGGTCCCAGCAATAGACTATCTAAGGAAAGGAGAAAAGCTGGTTAGGATAATGCATAGGAATGAATAAATGTTTCACTGGGTTACTTGTTCAGTTCTGAACAACTCCTCAGTGTGTGTGTGTGTGTGTGTGTGTGTGTGTGTGTGTGTGTGTGTGTGTGTGTATGATATTGGGAAGTGAACTCAAGGCCTTATACATGAATCTTAGGCAAGTATTCTACCACTGAGCTATATCTCCAGTCCCGCACAATTTATTTACAACAAAATGAAAAGAAATGAGTCCATAAGACCCATTTTAATTCCCTATCAGTGATACCTGCAAAGCACCAGAGGTTTACGACCTCTGAAAATCTCATTCTGAGAGCATCAGGAGTAGGATCACTACTACCCCTCCCTCAACCCTACACCCCATTAGGGGCCTTCATGTCCCAGTGCAAGTAGCCCTGTGCCCCACCACCACCACAGGAGGTCACATAGCCCAGCAGCCAGATTAAACTTCCTCCCCCTTATAAGATCATGTCCGATAGCACCTGGAATTCCTCCTTGTGCAAACGGGGCATCCCCAACCCTGGCCCTGCCTGGCCAATGATGAACATTCACCCAGAAAGTTCCTACCCACACCCCCTCAAAGGTTTAAGTAGCCTCTCTTCCCCACCCCACCCCACCCCACCCCACCCCACACCCCACCCACCCCCACCCCAATTAAAGGATTTACCTCACGGAAGCCGTTTCCTGAGAGTCTGTTCTGGTTGTGTTCACAGTCGCTTTCTGATTCCCAAAGTCTATCACACTGCTAGGGCAGGTGGAGAAGCGGAGCCTGAACAGCACAGGCTACTTCAAGCA
The DNA here is from genome assembly GCF_011064425.1 of Rattus rattus. Taxonomy (NCBI): domain Eukaryota; kingdom Metazoa; phylum Chordata; class Mammalia; order Rodentia; family Muridae; genus Rattus; species Rattus rattus. Next base: position 59,702,284 of record NC_046165.1, read on the forward strand.
CTTCCATAGTCCACATTCCCACACCCATACAAGGCCATGCTACCACTTGTTGTTGCCCTCTGACCCCTCTGCTTCCTTAAGCCCTCCTGCATAGAAGAAAACTAGAAACAAACCATCTCCCTCAAGGAGCTATCCACAAGAACCTCCACCACAGTGAGCCCTTCTCAACACCAATGGTCCCAACTACCTCCACTGTCCCCTGGCCATCCATCCTCTTGACAGCAGCTCTGGCTGTGTCATTTCAGGCAACCTGTGACCTCTAGAGAATGAGGTTCATTTTTAATCAGAGACCAATACAAGCTTTTGCTTACTCAGTAAATAACTCCTGCACTCTGTAGGCAACCTAACCCCTGCCCAACACCCAAACTACACCATTCACCCAACTTCCCTTCCCCAACACAGAGCACCACTGCTTGCTCTGGGGAGGTCAGCATGACTATGTCAGCCTTGATCTGAGAGGCTCTTATTCAGTTGTCACTTCTCAGCTTGAATAAATTTTCTCTAATAGTAACTATTTCCTTAAACATTCCCGATACTACTCTTTTATACATGACAATGCCTCTGCAGAACAGACCTTTTACCACCATCCCTCCTCCTCCAAGCCACCCGGAAACAGTAAGGCAAGTGAGACATGAGAGTGCAAATTCCATAGTCAAAAAAAAACTAGGAAACCCTTTAAACTGAAGGACACAATATGAGGACAGAAAAAAATATATCCCATAGAATTTAAAATAAAAAAGTTAAGCGAGTCGGGGTGAATATACCACGTATCCCAGAAAACAAAGAAGAACCCTAAAAACAAGCAAGCAACAGGACTGTTTGAATGGAGAGGCAAACCTCCCCTGGCTCCAACTGCCTTTTAAAAACTCAGGCCTTGGGGTTGGGGATTTAGCTCAGTGGTAGGGCTCTTGCCTAGCAAGCACAAGGCCCTGGGTTCAGTCCCCAGCTCTGAAAAAAGGAAAAAGAAAGAAAAAAATAAATAAAATAAACCTCAGGCCTTTTGAGATGCAGAGGTGTTATTAAAAACATCTCTAAATCCCAAAACCTCCTTCTACTACAATTTTGTACCTCCACAAACCACACTGGCCCAGAGCAGATAACACCCTAGACCATGACTAGGGGACAGCTAGATGTGCTTTGTAATGTGTAAGACTTTGATAAGGGAACCTTGATCTATAAACTCCATGATTTCAAACTGTCATACATTCAAGAATCATGAATTAACTCAACTGATCACTAACAAACCACCTGGCTTTTCTCCTGTCACACACACACACCAGCAGAAGGAATATAAACTCACTAATGCCTGTGGCTGGATGGATAGCTCAAGAGCACTGCTCAACCATGAAGACAGGAATTCAGAACCCAGTACCCACATCAGATGGGTCACAAAATGTAGTAACTCCAGTTCCAAGGGATGTGAAGGGCCTCCTCTGGCCTCCGCAGACACCTATATCCATATAAATTCACAAAAACATAGAAAAAATAAAATACTGTTTTAAATGGCAGGTCTGCCTTCACTCTAAGGCGGCTTAAATTCGTCCAGAGAACACTGAACTACCTTCAGTTCCTTCGTATAGAGCATATAATGAGTGATGCACGCTTACCTGAGTAACCACAGACTCAAATGGCAAAGGTTTACGTACAGAGATTATGAGAACTTTTTGGACTAGTAGAGGAGATGTGTGAGTTTCACTTCTCTGCGTTCTCTGAGTTTCCATTTTCCCCCTTAGTAGACACTGTAACTGAACTCACCAGTGGGAAAAACGTTACCAACTGACGCTACCTCTCCCACCCTCCCAGTTCATCCCGCACCTCAATCTCCAACATACCCCACAATGCACTGCACCCTCAGAGTGCTAACCCCAAGTGGAAAATTAGAAGGTTTCACATTGGGAAATCAGGGTTTCAAATTTCTCTTGACACTGAGAAAATCTATCCAATTTCCCCCACAGCAGCCACAGCTACTGCATTCACCAGGTCCTGCCTCAGAAAATAGATTTCCTTTTGCTCAGATAGGAAAGAAGCAGAAGCAACTCACTTGTTTATATCCATAAAGATGACCCAACAGCTCCCACCTGCCCAGTAAATACTCTGATACTCTTATCAACTTGGTTAGGAATGTAGCTCAGCTGGTAAGAAAGCCTGCCTGGTATGCATCAAGCGCTGTGTTCAATCCTGAACAGCACATAAATCCAGCAGTTGGAAGAGGAAGGCCAGCAGGGTCAGCTGCATAGCAAGTTTGAGGCCAAACTGGGATTTGTTTTTAAAAAAAAAAAAATCTAAATAAATAAATAAATCACCCACACTAAACAAGGAACCTCCAACACAAATGTATGTCACTCACAGAGGTAATGTCATCAAAGTTAGTTTGGTATTAACTCTAATGAACAAAATCTAGAATTCAGAGTGAAGTCAGGAAACCTGGGAACCTAAAAGAAAAAGCAACAGTATATGTGGGGTGTGTGCCACACATGTGTTCATACATACTGGTACATGGGAGATGGCTCGTTTCGTGATGCAATTCTGTCTGTAGTTATAATTGACAAGTAAATGGAGAAAAATGAAATTTCTAATCCATTACTATAATCAGTCCCCCAAATCTACTACTTAACAGGAGTCTCTTTAGCTTCCTTGGGTTCAACTAAAGATTAACTTCCAAGTGTGGCCAACTTCAAAACTCCCAGGAAAACCCACCACTCAATTCAGTAAAGGTTGCGAGGATGGTTCCTACTTCTGTACTGTTTCGTTTTCCTCCTCAGTGTCATTTATTCAGCAAATAACTCACCTCACTCACGTGGATCATAGCTTCTGTTTCACTTTGTTGAAGGAAGGAAGCAATACAGTTTTAGCTCTAAAACTCTCAGACTAGCATCTGTAACCTGAAGCAGATTAGGGTACAGGAATTCATCAAGAGTTCTGTCCTGGCCTGTATCTGATTAGAAAGACTAAAATAGGACAGAACCCAGCTGATGACACACTCTGACACTGAACCTCTGCACCCATCTGCCCAGAATAGTCAGGCCTTGGTAAAGACACCCAGCTTCTCTTCACTTTACTCCATTTACTACTTAATATCAACAAAAGAAAACCATGCATATACCCTACTTCTAGTTAGCCTGCTTCCAGCGTCCCGGGGCCAACAGCCCCAACTCTGAACACCCTGTTATAGCACTCCCTAAAGTGATGGCCTCTATGTTCCTGTGGGTAGTCTTCATTTAAAAGAGGTTGGCCAGCAAACATTTTAGATTTTAAAAAAAGAAGCTACCTGGGCTGGAGAGATGGCTCAGCGGTTAAGAACACCTGACTGTTCTTCCAGAGGTCATGAGTTCAATTCCCAGCAACCACATGGTGGCTCACAACCATCTGTGAAGAGATCCGATGCCCTCTTCTGGTGTGTCTGAAGACAGCTACAGTGTACTTAAATATAATAAATGAATAAAAAAAAAAAAAAAAAAAAAAAAAAAAAAAAAAAAAAAGCTACGGGGTTGGGATTTAACTCAGTGGTAGAGCACTTGCCTAGCAAGCGCAAGGCCCTGGGTTTGGTCCCCAGCTCCAAAAAAAAAAAAAAAGAAGAAGAAGAAGAAGCTACCAAAATCCAAATATGAATGGAAGGTATCAACAGAGCAATCCAGATAGATAACTTGGGTGGGTGGGTGGGTAGGTGTGGGGTGTTTGTGTTTTCTCCATTTGCGAATCCAACTTGCGAATAGCAACTTGGTGGGTCATATATGTGACCGACCCACTGAGAGCCAGAGTTAGAAGGTTCCTTTTGTCTATAACTCTATTTTTTGTCTTTTGAAATGAATTCTCACTGTGTTGCACACCAGCCTCTATCCATCTTCCTGCTTCTATCTTCTTCTAGAGAGTCAGGACTATAGGTTTGAGCCACTGGACTATGCTGCTCCCTTTTCCACATGGGATCAGCCCTCCCTCCTTGACTCTCTACCACTCACAAAGCCTCTGCATGCCCAACCTCAAAATTCCAAGGAACCAGCCCCCAACCTTGTAGTGCAACCCAATAAACATCAACCAAATGTCAGTAAAATGGGTCAGGCGTGATTGAGTTATAAACTTATTATATCACAAAGTCACCCATTCTAAGTGTTTATAATTCAATGATAGTTAGCAAATGGCTAACTGCCACCTCCACAATGAATGCTTAGAACACCTCCGTCCTTCCAAAGGCCCCCTCCTGCCCCAACAGTCAGCCTACAATGTGTCAGGCTCTACACTAGCCTCAGGCCACCATATGCCACGGTAGATTTGTTTTTCCTCCTTGTCTTTTAGGACATTTACTATGAAAAGAAATACACACAATACTGTCTCTCGTATCAGGTGACTTGATGGCACATTTGTGAGGCTCATTCCTGCGCACCTGCCATATTGTATTTTGTTTATCCATTATCAGTGGGGCCTTTGAACTGCTTCCAGTTTAGGGTCACTAGAAAGCACACTGGTAGAAACATTCAACAATAAATCCTTGTACATACATTTCTTTTTATTCTTCTTGAAGAAATACCTAAGAACATAAATATTAGGTCACATAGTGTGATTGCTTATGCCAGAACTAACATTTTGAAAAAGTCAAACTACATACCAAGCATATGTTACTGATTGATGTGTCCCCAGTAACACAGGAGCATTGGCACTGTCTTTCTGATAACATTCAAGTTAGAACAGCAGGGCATCTCACTGCAGCTTTTGTTTCTTCTGAGAGTCTGGTTTTGTAATCCAATCCTCCTGCCACTCACTGCCTCCAGAATGCTGGGACTATACTAGCCGCCATGCTCAGCTATTGAATTCTGATTTCTTTAACTTAGTTTATATATACATGTGTCTATATTTATGTATGTGTACAGGAATGTGGATACCTGCAAGGCCAGAAGAGGCCTCATTGGATTCTACTTGAAACTGAAATTGCATGTGTTTGTGAGCCAAACTTGGGTCCTCTGCAAAAGCATTATGCACTCTTAACCACTCACCCATCTCTCCAACCCCATGAATTCTTTTTAAAACTAAATTGTGGAGCTAGAGAAGTGGCTCAATGGTCAAGAGCACTGGCTGCTCTTCCAGGAGCTGGATTTGGTTCCCAGCATCTATATGATCACTCATAACTGTCTATAAATCCAATTTCAGGGTTTCAACTCCCTCTTCTGGCCTCAGTGAGCACTGCATATACTTGATACAAAGACAAACATGCAGACAAAACACCCGTACACATCAAATAGAAATAAAATTTAAAAAAATGTAAACTAAATTGTACCCAGCATATACACTGCTGAATATAGGAGCTTGAAAATTGCTTTTAAGCATTCATTTTCATATGCCAGAATTATGTGCAAACAAACAGAAAACTCCCTAATCAGTACTCCTATTTCAGAATACGTTGGTGTGAACTTGTCGCCAAAAGCAGACAATGCCAAGAGACCAAAGAAAGAGGCAGACAAGCCCAAGCTTGGGCAGCACACTTTATCACAGAGCACATGTCTGGCAGCATCAAGACAGAAGTGTCTCTTCATGTGATGGCAGAAGCAGGGACTTCTATGCTAAGCTAATTTAGATGGCTGCAGGTATACAACATACCTGAATTTCTTAAAAAAAAAGAAGAAGAAGAAGAAGAAGAAGAAGAAGAAGAAGAAGAAGAAGAAGGAGAAGAAGAAGAAGAAGAAGAAGGAGGAGGAGAAGGAGAGGAAGAAGAAGAAGAGGAGGAGGAGGAGGAGGAAGAAAAGCTATTAATATAAATATGGATTTGCAGTGAGTGCCAGGGTCACCTAGTCGATGTGACAGTGGTCACAACCAGGACAGCTAGGGTTGTATCAGGCTGGCCTGCTACAATTCTTCTTTCACAGCAGAGACAAAGGAAGATGTATCTGAGGCACTGATTAACTTAGTCTAGGTCTCTATTTTTTTTTTTTAATTTATTAAGAATAATAGAAGCTGCTAGGTAATGGTAACACAGGCCTTTAGTCCCAACATTCATGAAGCAAAGGTAAGCAGATCTCTAAGTTTGAGGCAAGCCTGGTCTACAGAGTTCCAAGACAACCAGGGATACACAGAGAAACCCTGTCTTGGAAAAAAAAAAAGGAAAAAGGAGGAGGAAAAAGAGGAAGGGTCAAGGAGGAAGAGGAGGAAGAAGAGGAGGAGGAGGAGGAGGAATAACAGAACCCAAGCTGGTGATATAGGTCAGTGGTATAACATCTGCCTAGCATGAGAGGATCTGGGTTTGATTCCTAGCAAATACATAAATACATACATACATACATACATACATACATACATACATACATACATAGTTCTTTTTGTCACTGCTACATGTCAAATGCCTGCCAATTTTTACTTCTTATAACCTACAAAGTAGGCCTTGAGCTGTCTCACAGTACTAAGGCAGAAAGATCAAAGAGTCAATAACTCATTCATCAACAATGCTGGGATTCAGACCCAGAAGTACCACTTGAAACTGTTCTTTCCACTTGAACATTTGATACCAGTTCTCTCCCAACACCCCACTTCCTCTTACCATCCGGTCCCCTAGTCATGCCACAAGATGTGGGAAAACAAATTAAAGTGGAGAAGAAAGTGCTCATTTAAAATGACCTGGTTTGGATTTTGGATTTTTCCCCCTTACTGTTTTTTCTTGTGTGCAGCAAAAGAAAGCAGGCTCAACGGAAAGCTGTGGAGACATGCATGCATGAGGCGCAGAGCTGAGGTTTCCACAACTGTTGGTTCAATCTTATTGAGGGAGCCCAGTCCTCCCTCCTTCTGTTGCCCTGTTTACCAGCCTACGTTCACTCTTCCATGAAGCCCTTCAAGTACTCAAAGTGCACAAAGCAATAAAATGCCCCTGACAAACACAACACTGATAAGTAACTGTCCGAGGAAGACTGCTGCCAGATTCCCCATGTAAGCACTCAAAGCAGTCCACCGGGATTCTGCTCCCTACAGAGCACAGTAGTTCCAAGTCCAATACTTCCTATCTTCCATTCATTCAGCGGGGACAAGGGATTAAAGGGTAAACCCACTTGGAAAGCACAACCAAAGCCACTTCACCCATAACTCCATTAGTATGTAAATGTGACACCAGATAGTCACAGAGGCCAAGACTGGGCTTCAGAATTCAAAAGCCTGGGTCTAAATCTGTCTACCTCTTGCTATGTCACCCAGGGCAGCTATCTTAACCTTTCTAGGCTCCAGTAACAAGTAGACTAGAGAGATGGCTCAGCAGTTAAGAATGCTAACTGATCTATAAAAAAAAAATATAGATCCCAGTACTAATGTCTGGTCTCTAACAAACAATTAAAACACCAGCTGCAAGGGATCAAACTCCACCCTTATGACCACAGTGGTCACCTGAATATGCACATACACACATACACACAACTCCTTTAAAATTATGTAATTATGGGCTGGAGTGATAGCTCAATGGTTAAAATGGTCTTTGCTGCTTATATACAAGGCTCCAGTTTGGATCCCAGCACCTACATGGTGGTTCACACTCAATCATGTAACTCAATCATGGATCCCTAGTTCCAAGGGATCCAGTGCCGCCTTCTGGGCTCTACAAGTACCTGCACACGTGTGCACATGCATACAAACACATAAAAATAAATCTTTAAAAAGAAAAGAAAATACACATTTTGCAGAGCTCCCTAATCCTTTTCAATGTGCACTACATTCAGCAACTAACTACAGGTGATCCTGCCGCCAGCCACTGCCGCATCAGCTCCTTCATCTGGTATCCTTGGCAACCACCAGCCCAAAGCCCGCCAAGCCTCAGGTATTTGATGAATGTTTATTGAAATCAGAGACTAGGAGCTAAACATGATGATACCGACCTATAATCTCAGCATTTGGAAGATGAAGGCAGGAGAACCTTAAAGCTAGTCTCTGCTATGAGGTAGAGGTATCCTGGTCTACATTGAGACTGTATCAAAATAAAGTCAAGCAGAAGCTACTTATTAGGAAACTACTGTTAAGGAGCTGGTCAGATGGCTCAGTGGTTAAGGGCACCATCAGCTCTTGCTGAGGATGTGGGTTTGGTGCCCAGCATCCACATGGCAGCTTTACAACCTGTAAGTCCAGTCCCAGAGGATCTGAAACCCTGTAGGCTTATATTTTTCAAAACATACTCCAATAAATATACTCAAATGTTCCAACCTCCTTTCTAGCCCACCACCCACCAGAGGCCACCAGAAAGGAAAGGTCAATAGGGCAAAGGAGGATGTAGACCTGTTTAGAAATGGTTCCCAGGGGCAATTCCAGTCTTTGTTGTCAGGATATCAGCAGTTCAGTTCAAACAAATCAGCAGCCTTAGCTAGAACCACTCACAAACACCATTCACAAACCAGCAACAGCAGTTTGATCCAGAAGAAACCTTGAGGCTGCCAATTCGCCCAAGTCTGAGGAAGCAGCAAGAATCCACTGAACAGAGCTGGGGATTTAGCTCAGTGGTAGAGCGCTTGCCTAGCAAACGCAAGGCCCTGGGTTCGGTCCCCAGCTCCGAAAAATAGAAAAAAGAAAAAAGAAAAAAAAAGAATCCACTGAACACCACAAGAAGTTCCCTGGTGTGCCTCTCTTCACAGAGTCACAACATACGATGATCAGCAAAGAAGGCAAGGTGAACCAATGCCACACTGTCTGTTGGGTTATATTTATACCTTTTCCAAACATCATGTGTTCTCTCAAGCATCTGTTCTAGCAAAATATCACATATCCTTTTTCCAGGCAGCCTCCAGAAAAACACGTCTGTTCTCAGCAAAACATCCTCCCATGTGTCTGCTCCAGCAAAAACATCCCTTCATAAGACAGTTTCCAGAAAAACATCACATGACACAACTGACTCTCCAAAGAAACCAGAAATGACCACTTCAACACCCTCGTCTAACCTCCTCGGGTACCAGATATACAGAGTGGATGTTACAATAAATGCAGGCAAAACATTCATACACACAAAATAAATACATGAGATTTTTGTTTTTGTTTTTAAAGACACTGTTGAGAGCTGAAGAGCTAGGTCAGCAATTAAGAGCACTGGCTGTTCTTCCAGAGATCCTGAGTTCAATTCTCAACAACCACATGGTGGCTCACAACCATCTATAATAGGATCTGATGCCCTCTTCTGGTGTGTCTGAAGACAGTGATAGTATATTCACATATATAAAATAAATAACTTTTATTTTAAGCCACTGTTGAATCCCACTATTGGTCTATAAGATGAAAGGACATTTTTAAATAGGGAAGAAAAACATGGGAATGCAGAAAGGAACGGAGAGGCCAAATTTACTTCATCTTGGAACTGGCCTCCATCTTAAGAAAAAAAAAGCCTAAAATTTGACAGATAAGCTACACCCAAGTACCAGAAAGGATCCCATGATTTGTCCTTGGCCCTTACACCAAAATTACTCCCTAGCTACTTCCTAACAACAGTCAATCAAAGATTAGTCTGATTATTTTAGATGTACTTTCAGACCATTTATGATTGTTCATGGTTTTTCTTCAGCACACCCACCTGCTGACTTACAACAGTCATTCTATTAGATGCTTGCCAAGCTGACACCCCTCACTTGCTCCCATTTCCTATAAAACCTTGTCCTACTGAGGGTTCCAGTGTCCCACCTTCCTGTCCTGCTGTGTCAAAGTTGGATTAAAGGAGAGCCCAAGCCCAAACTTAGAATAAAGAAACCTTAATGCAGTCACATCAGAAATGGCTCTCGTTGGTGGTCTTTTGGTTCATGAATGCTCCCTGGCACAACAGAACATCTTTGAGAGACCATGACAGTGAACAATATTTGCTCTTTACCAACCTGAAAATCATCACTGCCTTACAGAAGATGAAAAAAAAAAGCCAACCACATTCTGATCATAAATTATAGTCTGAGATAAGGGCACTTCACACAGGCTGTGTGGGTTAGGGTATAGACTGAGGTTGGCATGGGCTTCTAAGAGATTTCTGTGCAATTCATGAATCCCCATAATGTCACAAGGGCTGATGCTGAATCTGAACTCATGAAAGGTGAGTTAAGTATGTTTCACTAAGACTGGCTATAAGCACTAAGATTCATGTAAGCATCAGACCCCAATCACTTACGTACAGAGGCTTCTGAAGTCCAGGTTACTCTCATGCCTACTCAGCTTAGACTCTCACTGTTATATTCCACGACTGTGCGAAGAGGTTGGGAAACACTCCCTAAAATGTGTAGTTAGAGTTGGCCATACTAATGTAATCTGCCATTCACTATGAGCTCATTGTGTGGCCAGGCACCTCTTTTCCTAGACAGGGAAGTCAGGGCATGCTGCATTTACTTGGGAGTAGGGGTGGAGTCAATGCAGTGCAGCTGGGGATGTTGTCTGCACATTAGTGCACCCCTGACCTCATACAGCCCTCCACCTTACATCTCGTGCATTCTCATACACAAGGCCAGAAAATACACCAGATCTCAAAAGGCTCCTTTGCTTCATGTTGTACAAGCATCTTATGACCATGACTGAGTCACCCAACTGCACATTTAGGAAATGCACCAGAGTCCCCATCTAAGCAGGTGACTATGGTGTTCTAAGCATAAACACTAACTGGAGAGGATAATAAAACCCTACCCTCCAAAAACATTCTTTCATCAGGGAGGAAGTCATAACAGAAACAGATAAAACAGGCACAATAAGAATTGAAATTGCTAGAAAAAAAATCTATTCAGAAACACCAGAGTTTATTTATTACATGAATTTTGTCTAAGTTGAAAACTGAGATGTATAGATTTCTGGGCTGGAAAAATCCTTCCACTATTCTTAAAGCTTGGCATTCAGAGAGCCTTTCCATCTCTGGCTAGTATCATGTTAGCAGCTTCTGACCCAATGTCCTATCTAGAGTTGCACACTACTAACTGTCCTCCACAATGTCATCAGGGTGCTCTTGTGCTGAGTGAGTAGTCTGGAATCACAGAGCAGACAGGCCTAGTTTTGACTTTGGGCAAGTTACTTAATCTTTCTCTGCCTGTTCCTCATCTGCAAAGCAAACAATAATGGAGATTAGAAAAAGTCAATACATGGGAAATGCTCATAGCCAACCAGGCTTCTGACTTTGTACTACCCACATGGGACTCACTCTCAGGTTTCTCTCCTCCTACCCCAAGGTCATGCTGTCCTCTATATCCTAAAGACCTTGACTCTGAACCCTAAGCACAGCACCCTCATCTCATATAAAGTAATGGGAACACAGTCATCCATTTGACCAACCCAGAGATAATGGCTGGCATGTGATCCAAAATCCCAACCAAAGAGGCCCACTCTAAAGCAGGGGTTCTTAACCTCAGAGACGGAATGAGAGGCTCTGTAAAGGCACTTCTCAAGACCTTAGCATAGAAACTGATGCACCTTAAATTACTGATTAGCAATGAACCACAGTTTAAGCAGAGCCTGTGACTCTTACACCAACGAACCTAGCTGGCTTTCCTATCGCATTCTAATGTTGGAAATGTTTGCTTGTTTTGGCAGGTGTGTGCATGCAAACCCACCTAAGTACAGTGTCTGCAGAAGAGGACATCTGATCCCCAAGGGCTGGAGTTACAAGGGTTGTGAATCTGTCTGACATGGATGGGTACTAGGAATTGAACTCAGGCCCTGAGTAAGAGCAGTATGTGCTTTCAATAACTGAAACATCTCTCAGCCCTGTTGCAAATATCTCTCAATATAATAGGCACCCAACACAATGTCAAAGTCTAAGTAATTCTCCCCAACACTCGATCTGGCTGGTTAGCACAGCAGTAAGTACATTATCACTACTGTCACACAGTTTTAAAACATTTCTGATAATTATACTTAAGCACAAATCCGGACTCCTTTATAATCCTATGCATTTTAAGGAGGCATTATCAGCCAAAAGGGTTCCTGGCCAAAAAAAAAAAAAAAAAAAAACCCATAAAACAAAAAACAAAAACAGAGCTAAGATTTCTGCTCTGGAAGCAGTTTTTGCATGCTCCCAGTTATCTCTTTCTGATCAGCATTAAAAGGGTTATAGCAAATACCAAAAATAATTCTTTCACTGAGAAAATGTATGGTATTAAACATAGATCAACCAAAACTGGATACAGATACCTCTTTCCTGGGAGGGCAACTCACAAGGAGAAGCCAGCTTCCTATCCTGCGCCCTTGGGAACTATGCTCTTGGGTGGGGCCCTACCTAGTCCTGAATTCTGATCTGGTCAGAATACCTGCTACATGTGTCTCCAGGGAAACTTTCCAGCCAGGAACTTGACTGAGAGCTGTGACCTCATTGGCCCCTAGCAACAGCACTGCATGACTAATGTTGTGGCTGTCTGCTAATAAGCATGGTACAGGACTCAGCAAGGTTATATTGTAACCTACCTCCTGGTGGTGTGGTTGGGAGGGAGACGGACCATGCCCTTTTGCCTAAGTCTAATCATAGAAAGCTACTATAATATCTCATTATAAATAATCACGTGGCTTAGATGAGTCTACAAAATCCTACTGTGCTAGCAATAGCAAGCTCCATGAAGCCTAGAACCACTGTTTTCGTCAGGTCAATGCTCCTAAAACACAACAAACTGTCACTGAGTATATTAGCAAAAACAATACTCTTAGCTGTTGATGTGTTTCTCTGACTCCAGAATATGGTATGATTTCCTTCTCTCTCTCTCTCTCTCTCTCTCTCTCTCTCTCTCTCTTTCTCTCTCATTCTCTCTCTCTAATTTTAAAGCAAGCTATATTTACCTTTCCTTTATCAGGCACTTTGCCAAGATCATAAAAATTAGGTGTCAATCGGCAGCATAGGCCATGAGTAGACACATACCTATAGTCCTAGCACTCAAAGTGCTAAGTCAGCAGGAGTCTAAGGAATGCCCTGTCTCAAAAAAACAAAAGTAGTAATAATAGTATAAATAAATGCTGCTTGTCATCAATGGAAGATCCAAAACTTAGCATTCTTTATGTATCACTTATATTTCCAAGGACTGTGAACTGCCTATTAGACTCCTAACAGCTCCAAAGCCTGCTTATCAGGACTAGAGTCCTTCTAGTCTGAGAATGACAATTCTTTGTGCAACTGTACCAATTCTGAGCAACATTATGCTAGTTGATGCTCTTCAGAGAAATCCCACAATCCTGCTATCTGAAGATAAACACACATTTAACTCATTTTTGATACTGTCAAAGAAAAGAAACTTGATGTAGCTACTACATGTTCAACCTAATCAACAAATTCTTATTCACTGCCCAGCATGCACCATGTTTGAAAAGAATATCTCTTAAAATACAACATAGGCGAACAATTATCAGAATCAGTCTACCAGGACACAACAGCAATTACCATTTACTACATATTATCATGAGCCAGGTGCCCATGAGCCATGAGTCAGCCATGCCCACTGCAGTGTCCATGTAACATATACAGCCACCACTTTCACCTCACAGAGAAGGCAGCTGAAGCACCAGGAGGGAATGTGAGCTTCCAGATTTCTTCAGATGGTAGGGAGGCCCAGAGTCAACATTGTCTCATCCCATTCCACAGCTAAGAGGAAGACTAAACTCTACCAGCACCACCTCCATCCTTGTCTTTCCAGTGCTTTTGGGGTTAATAAACAACTCTAAGAAGAACAGGCCCGACCTCTTCCTATAAAGTTTGTTCTCTGTAATGATCAGTACCCAGTCCTAGGAGGCCAAAAGTAAACAGGAAGCTAAACCAACAGCAGAAGACCTGGCATACAAACAGGGCGCACAGACAAGCTACCTCACACGGAATTCTCTGCCAGCCAAGCTGAACATAGCAGGAGGAGAGGGAGGGAGGCACGAGAAAGTGTGTGACTGTGTCTGGGTGAGTCTAGTTAGAGTTCAGGCTGAGTTGGCAGCAGCCAGGGCTGAAAAGTGATCAAAAGGCTCCCAGGAGAGGCAGAGGATTTGAAGCAGTATCAAGGTGTCTGATACAAGGTGTCTGAAGAGGCATCTGGAAATGGCAAGACAGCACTGATGTATGTCCCTAACCCAGTACCCTACTCCACAAAAATGGATGAGCGGCATACAGGCTCAACCACTACATCTCGTACTCAGAGTGGGGATTTCCAGCCAGAAGGGTCTTCCTAGACAACACTGAAGGCTGAGAATTGCTTACTGACAGACCCAGCACACAAAAGTAAATTAAAATCTGCTCTTAAAAAAAAAAAAAATAGAACCAGTCAGTGGTAGCACATGCCTTTAATCCCAGCACTTGGGAACAGAGCCACATGAATCGCAGAGTTGGGAGGCCATCCTGGTCTACAGAGCAAATTCCAGGACAACCAGGGATACACAGAGTAACCCTGTCTCAAGAAAAAAATAAATCAAAACAAACAAAAAGATGGAACTGGAAAATTGGCTCTGCAGCTAGGAACACTGGCTGCTCCTGCTCCTAGAGGCCCTGAGTTCAGCGACCAGCAACACCACATGGTGGCTTACTCACAACTATCTAACTCCAGTTCCAGAGCTTCAAATGCTCTGTCTGCCCTCCAGGGGCACCAGGTTCACACATGGTACAGTGACACATATGTAAGCAAAACATTCATACGCATGAAATAAAAAGTTAAAATTAAAGAAATTAGAATGGCTTTCAGAAATAGTAATAAATATGTATACAGTGACCATATTCTGATGACATTCAAAATTTTACAGTGATCTGTCTTCTTTTTTTTTGGTTCTTTTTTTCGGAGCTGGGGACCGAACCCAGGGCCTTGCGCTTCCTAGGCAAGCGCTCTACCACTGAGCTAAATCCCCAACCCCAGTGATCTGTCTTTTAACTTAGGAATGCTTTTAATTTTTTGTTAAATTACTCTTTCTAATATATCTATAATCATATCAGTCCATCTTGACAATAGCAGAATATTGGTTTTCCAGGATCAGGACATATTCAGCTTCTCCCTCTTCTGTCTTAATTATAATACTGAAAGAGAGAAGGGCTTCATATAACCCGTGTGACTCCCGTACTCTGCAGCATCTGAATCTCATTCAAAATCTCCTTTAAAAAAAAGCCTCCTGTCACACCACAATCCCCTCTCAGTTTCTGACCACACATACCTCTCTCTGAGCAAGAGAACAGTTGACAGGCTCAAGAGCAGGGAATCCTTGCCCACTGCCCCAAGACACCGCAGTAAATGCCCTGAACTGTTCATTCAACACTTTGGTGAACACTGCCATGACCTTCAGACATATCTCAGTTTGAGACTGGAGATACGGCTCAGTCTGTAAACTGCATACCTTGCAAACATGAGACTCTCCGTTTGATGCCCAGAACCCAAAGAAAACACCTGGAGGAGGTGGCATATGTTTGGAATCCCCACACTGGGGAAGCAGACAGGTGGATCCCTACTGCTTAATGGCCAGCCTAGCCTAGCCTAGCCTAGCCTACTCAGTAAATTCCAGTCAGCAAGAGCCTGTCTCTGTCGTCTCTGTCTCTCTGTCTCTCTCTCTCTCTGTCTCTGACACACACACACACACACACACACACACACACACACACACACACACACACACACACACACACAGAGGCCAACAGCATCTAAGAAAAGAAGATACTTAGGATTAGCCTCTGGCCACCAAATACACACACAAACACACCCTAAATAAATAAGTAAAATAAATAAATGAAATATCACAGATTGAATAAGATTCTTCAGCAATCTAAAAATGTCCTTTTAAATGGCATTAGTTTTTAAAGAAAAGTATGGTACTTTTTTTTGGGGGGGGGGTCCTCACAATGTATCCCAGGCAGGCCTCAAACTCTGTCTCACCATCCTCACCTTGAAATCCTCACCTTCCAACCTCAGCTCTTGAGTGCTGAGATTCCGTAATTCTGTATATTTACCACAAAAAATAAATAAATAAATAAATAAATAAATAAATAAATAAATAATAAGAAAATGGGGGTGGGGTTAAATGAGTCCCAAAGCCCAGGGTAAAAGTCATGAAGAATAATCTTTGTCACAGAAGCCAGAAAGAATCTGTACTTCTCCAGTGGAAAAAGGATAACATTTTCAACAAATGGTGCTGGTTCAACTGGAGGTCAGCATGTAGGAAGAAGAATGCAAATCGATCCATGCTTATCGCCCTGTACAAAGCTCAAGTCCAAGTGGATCAAAACCACATAAAACCAGATACACTGAAACTAATAGAAGAAAAAGTGAGGAAAAGTCTCACACACATGGGCACTGGGGAAATTTTCCTGAACAGAACACCAATGGCTTATGCTCTAAGATCAAGAATCGGCAAATGGGGGCTCAGTGGTTAAGAGCATTGACTGCTCTTCCAGAGGTCCTGAGTTCAATTCCCAGCAACCACATGGTGGCTCACAACCATCTGTAATGGGATCTGATGCTCTCTTCTGGTGTGTCTGAAGACAGCTACAGTGTACTCATATATATAAATAAATGAATCTTTAAAAAAAAAAAAAGAATCGACAAACGGGACCTCATAAAGCTGCAAAACTTCCGTAAGCAAAGGACACTGTCATTAGGACATAAGGGCAAACAACAGATTGGGAAAAGATCTTTACCAATCCTACATCTGATAGAGGGCTAATATCCAAAATATACAAAGAACTCAAGAAGTTAGACTCCAGAGAACCAAATAACCCTATTAAAAATGGGGTACAGAGATAAACAAAAAATTCTCAGTTGAGGAACATGGAATTGCTGGGAAGCACCTAAAGAAATGCTCAACATCCTTAGTCATCAGGGAAATGCAAATCAAAACAACCCTGAGATTCCACCTCACACCAGTAAGAATGGCTAAGATAAAAAAACCTCAGGTGACAGCAGATGCTGGCGAGGATATGGCAAAAAAGGAACACTCCTCCATTGTTGGTGGGATTGCAAGCTGGTACAACCACTCTGGAAATCAGTCTGGAAGTTCCTCAGAAAATTGGACATAGTACTGCCTGAGGACCCAGCTATACCACTCCTGGGCATATACTCAAAAGATGTTCCAACATATAACAAGGACACATGCTCCACTGTGTTCATAACAGCCTTATTTATAATAACCAGAATCTGGAAAGAACCAAATGTCCTTCAACAGAGAACAGAAAGGATACAGAAAATGTGCTACATTTACATGTTGGAGTACTACTCAGCTGTTAAAAACAATGACTTTATAAAATTCATAGACAAATGGATGCAACTAGAAAATATCCTGAGTGAGGTAACCCAATCACAAAAAACACACATGGTATGCACTCACTGATAAGTGGATATTAGCCCAAAAGCTCGAGTTACCCAAGATACAATCCACAGACCACATGAAGCTCAAGAAAAAGGATGAGAGACTGCCCCACCTGGGGATCCAGTCCATATACATACAGCCATCAATTCCATACAATATTGCTGATGCCAAGAAGTACATACTGACAGGAGCCTGGTATAGCTGTCTCCTGAGAGGCTCTGCCAGAGCATGACAAATACAGAGGCAGATGCTCACAGACAACCATTGAACTGAGAATGGGGTCCTCATTGGAGGAGTTAGAGAAAGGATTGAAGGAGCTGAAGGGACTTGCAACCCCCCATAAGAACAACAATACCAACCAACCAGAGCTCTCAAGGACTGAACCACCAACCAAAGAGTACACATGGACAGACCCATGACTCCAGCTTCATATGTAGCAGAGGATGGCCTTGTTGGGCACCAATGGGAGGAGAAGCCCTTGGTCCTGCCAAGGCTGGATCCCCCAGTGTAGGGGAATGTCAGGGCAATGAGGCGGGAAGCAGTGGGTGGATAGGTGGGAGAACACCCTCATAGAAGAAGGGGAAGGGGGGATGGTATAGGAAGTTTATGGATGGGAAACTGGAAAAGGGGATAACATTTGAAATGTAAATAAAAAATATCCAATAAAAAAGAAATGTAAATAAATTTTAAAAATCCAATTAAAAAGAAGAAGTAGGTGGGGCTGGGGATTTAGCTCAGTGGTAGAGCGCTTACCTAGGAAGCGCAAGGCCCTGGGTTCGGGTCCCCAGCTCCAAAAAAGAACCAAAAAAAAAAAAAAAAAAAAAAGAATCTGTACTTCTGGGTTGTCTTAGTGATACACACCTTTTATCCCAGTATTCAAGAAATAGAGGCAGAAGCAAGCAGACCTTTGTGAGTTTGAGATTAGCCTGATCTACTACATATCGAGTTCCAAGCCAGCAAGTACTAGGTAGTAAGATCCTGCCTCAAACAAACCAACCAAAAAGAAAAAAAGAGAAAGGAAAAGGTACGGGAGGAAACAAATAGAACAGAATAGAACAGATTTGATTTGAGGCTGGAAAGATGTTTCTGTAGTTACAAACACTTGCTGCTCCTACAGAGGACCAGGGTTCAGTTCCCAGAACCCAGATGGTGGCTCACTATTGTCTGTAACTTCAGTTCCAAGGGATTTGATGCATCTTCTGGCTTCTAAGGGCACATGTATGTCCATAGACATACATGCATACAAAGCACTCATACACATAAAATAAAAAATAAATATTTTTTTAAATGAATCTACACTGCTGGCTAGAAAGGGGAGGCATATAAGAGTCTTGAGAGGAACAAAGGAATTGAGCCTGAGGAGGCCGAGGCCTGGTCACAGGCTGTTTAAACGTATAACAAATTTGAGTTTATACATGAAGTCTCCTAATCTTTAAATATTGAAGCTGTAGGCTAAACCAAGCATTCTTCCGGGTGGGTCCAGTCCACAATACCCCACATGCGACATGGAGTCTATATCCCATAAGCAGTGTTTCACATTCAAGAAACAAGTACGTCATCCAGTAACTACAATCCTAACTTTAGGTCCCTGGGCAGCAGTAAATTTATTTATTTATTTTTTTTTTTTTTTTTGGTTCTTTTTTTTTGGAGCTGGGGACCGAACCCAGGGCCTTGCGCTTCCTAGGTAAGCGCTCTACCACTGAGCTAAATCCCCAACCCCAGTAAATTTAAAACATAATCAGTGTCACATTCGGAAATCAGAGATGGTCAGAATGACTGCAGAACAAAGCTGTGTCCTGTGAGCATCTAAAGGATTCCAATTACGAGATTGTCACCCCAAGAACATGCCTAGTGAACAAGGAAAGTCCACTCCTGGGAAAGTCCACTGGTTCACTAAGTAGGTAAGAAGACACACTAGCTCTTCACATCATGAAAGATTGGAAGGAAACTCTCAAGTCCCCAGACCAACCTTCAAACCACTGTTTCAGAGGCAACATCAAACAGACCTTGAGAATAAGTCCAGGCAGAACAACAGTAACTAACAGGCATTGTGGGGCAGGCTTGGGTCCAACCATGCAGCTCATCTGCTTACTCACAAACCACAAACCACATGGGATTGTAAGTGCACCTGCATTGTGACTGCAACCTGTCATAGGCAGTCAGGTGAACACTCTATCTGGGGCATCATTTCCATACTCACAAAGTTCTAAGAGTGTTGGAGCAGTTCCGACTCCAGACTAGCAGATTAGTTAAACTTGCCATTATTAACTAACTTTAAGGCAGATTTACAGTATTATGATTATGTTTAACAGCATTCAAATGTTGCTGAGTAAATGGAATCTTCCTCAATACAATTATGAATGAAGAAAGGGAGGAAAAGATGGTAGGACATGGTTAGCCATGGATAATGGTTTTACATTATCTTAAAATTAAATGATAAATGTAACTTCTACATCCTTTCTGATCGTTATGTAAATTCCATTTCAGTTCGTAAAGGTAGGACAAAGCATTGCTAGCTTTATGTATTGGTTAGAACATGAAAATACCAGCGTTTTTACTCATTATGACTATGCCTCTCCCTCTAAGATTTTAGCTGGGCTAAGGGCAGAGTGGCTAGGTCTTCAATTCCTAGCACCACAAGACAAATGATTTATTATAAGCTTATATAAATTAGGCTTGATAAAGGTGAAATTTACCGGTTGGGGATTTAGCTCAGTGGTAGAGCGCTTGCCTAGGAAGCACAAGGCCCTGGGTTCGGTCCCCAGCTCCGAAAAAAAAAACCAAAAAAAAAAAAAAAAAAAAAAGAAAGAAAGAAATTTACCACAAGATTCTGTGTTTTGTAAAAGAACTCTGTGTATAAAAGTTAAGGACTCCAAGCCTCTAAAGTACTAATTTGCAGAAGAAACTTCTCCTAGGAAACCAGACAATGCTCAGAATAAAACCAAACTACTTCAACTCTTGAATCTGAAAAACCCATAGAAGAATTGTGTAATTCCTCTCCACTTTCCAGCTTTGTTGTCTGGAATCTGTCCAATGATTGACACCAGGATAAGCACAACTAAAGATTAACAGATTGTCCTGACTCTTAGCTTGATGAGTGTGACACTGGATGCTCAAATGTTGAGTGGATCAGAAACCTCCCCAAAGTGCTACAAATGCCTTGTCTGCAGCAGGGCTAGTCCAATAGTCCAGCTACTCTGGAACCTTGAATAGAACAAAGAGCCTTGGAAAGGAGCTATGCTGTGATGGTTAGTCTCCAGTGGCTGGACTTGTAATTTTGTGGGAGACTGAATAAAAAGGAAAAAGAGGAAGCCAGCTAAGCACCAGCATTCCTCTCTGCCTCATGAGGGTATAGTGGAAGAATTGCCTCATGCTCTCACCATAGCAGAACCATGTTGCCCACACCTTCCCTGCCATAATAGATCGTGCCACAAACAGTAAGCCAAACTAAGCCCATTCTCCCTGAAGTTGTTTCTGTCAAAGCAGAGAGAAAAGTGATTGATACAGATGCCAAAAGAACAAAGCAAAGAAGATCTCTTTAGGAAAGGTCTCTAGTGCCAGGGCTTAGGAGCTGCCCAATTTTATTTATAATAAGATATTTTCTCTAGTAGATCATATACTGACAATTTTATGTTGAATTCAGAATTCAGGAAGATTCCTATCAGCTGTAACTTATTTGTTCTAGACTTACTATGTGCTGGCATAATGTGGATTCCTTGTTTTATCGAATATAAGTATCTATGCAGCATTTTCTAACGTTTATTCCTTCTCATTACCAATGAAAACCATAAAAGCACAAACAGGACAGTACGCATATACCACTGACAATGACAAAACATAAAGTCTAAGCCCAGCCTATGGCATACATGTATGTTTCTAGCACTTGAGGGATAGATGTTGAGGTCTCAAAGTACGAGGCTATATCCTCAGCTACATACTAATCCTACATGAGACCCTGTCTCAAACAGAAATGTATGAACATACATCAAATACTGACTCTGTGGCAGCCATCCTTCACAATCTTTATTCAAAAAACCTTTTTAACAAGCTATCAAACAGATCAGTTTAGCAGTCAACTAGAGTGTGCTGGTCAAACTTGGCCAAATCTATACTTACTGCAATTCAATCATCTGTTTCTATTAACTACACAATGAGCTGCATTTAACCACAAATCATTTCTTTACAATTTTCCCTGACTCGTTTTCATAACCACGGTCAAACATACATGATTTACACGATCAGCCATGAGAGTATTTCCGTAAATGGGAGGATGTACAGAGCCATCTACAACCTCTGAGCACAAATCAAGCTGCAGCCTCCCACATAGTTAGGGTAGACAGACTCCTGGGGAAAAGGCTCTTATGAAATTAAATCAGACGTGCACGAGTCTCCAGAGAAGCACTTTCTATGCAGGCAGAACTGTTAGCCTCACGTGGGTCATTTCACAGCAGAGAGAACAGGCATGTCCATTGTGCATACCATAATTACATTTTGCATGACTTCCTTCAATTAAAATCTTCATTTAAAAGTCATTATCTAATATGACCTAATGACGCCTTCCACTAATAAGATATTAGTTGGAAAATTACTTCATATGTTTCAAAGAAATTACTAGCCAAAGCCCTAACCAATATGTGGTGCAAGAGAAAACAAACATGGTCTCCTCACTTCCCAGTGTTTTACAAGTTCCAATCTGCACACCCACCAGGATCAGGGTGAAAGGGGGTTGGGCTTACTTTGCTTGTATTAGAAATTCATTAATTGGGGTTGGGGATTTAGCTCAGCAGTAGAGCGCTTGCCTAGCAAGCTCAAGGCCCTGGGTTCGGTCCCCAGCTCCAAAAAAAAGAAATTCATTAATTATCTAATGAGCTTGACTAAACTGATGTCTCTTAGCACATCAGAAGGGACAAAGAGGCACTAGTGCCTTGACTAAGTGGGGCTGAGATCCACATCTCAGATACACCCAATAGACCAGCAGTCCTAACCTCCATACTGTTCTCTGATTATTAAGTTCAAGCAAAGAGGATAGGGACAGCATCCTATGTCTACTACAAGAGCTGAGACACCACATGACATCCTTGTTGGAGTCTGCCCCAATGTATAAGAACAGTTCCTCACATAGGACACTAGAGAAATCAGTGTCTGAGTGAATCAAGGTCTTAAAATATTGCTGGGGTGGTGGTGGGGTGGGGGGGGGGGTGGGGCGCTGTTGCACTGTTGATCTGTTAATATTTTTGAGACTGGTCTCATGATTACCAGGTTTATCTCAGAGTCAACATGGACCGAAGCTGTCCTTGAACTCCTTATCCTACTGCTGCCTACTCCCAGGCTGCAGACGTGCACCACCACACCTGGCTCAAGACCGTGCCATCTAAATCTCCAAATGCTATCAACCTCAGAGTTCTAGTGTCAAGGCCTGACCCTTGGTGTAGGACAGTCACAAGGAAGACTCATAGAGAAATCCCACTTTAACATACCAAGCACGGTGTAAACAGACTCACATAGAGCCACACACAGCACACAGCTGGAACAGAACGCAGAAACCAGAGTAACTGGACAGGCAACCGGGAGGTGCAGCTCATATGAGGGAGCTCTTTCCTTTTCAAGTTTTGGGGCTGATGCTTCAAGTAGCGGCTCTTAGAGATACGATCTCTTCAAAGAGTCAGAGGTACACAAAAACAACTCACTACCAACAAAAGACAGAAGAGGAAAGCTCCTGGGCTCTTTTAATCTTTTAAGAGAAAAAAGAAGACAAGATAAAATAATACTGCCCTCCCCAAAATAGATGGTAATATTATGTTTATTTCCTCTTAACCCTTTTGCCTTTAAAAATCAGACATTAGCTTTTACAAGGTGGCTAATCTTTTCCAAGTCAAGCTTCTGGTTTTTCATGGAAAAAAAGGCATTCATGCACACCTTATATTTTGGACATGATCTAAAACACACACACACACACACAGAGAGAGAGAGAGAAACAATAAAGAAATAAAAAGTGAAGATTAAGAAAAAAAACAAGGGTTGGGGATTTAGCTCAGTGGTAGAGCGCTTGCCTAGTAAACGCAAAGCCCTGGTTTCAGTCCCCAGCTGGGGGGGGGGGGGGCACACCAAGGGCTGGAGAGATGGCTCAGTGGTTAAGAGCACTGACTGCTCTTCCAGAGGTCCTGAGTTCAATTCCCAGCAACCACATGGTGACTCACAACCATCTGTAAAGGGATCCGATGCCCTCTTCTGGTGTGAATGAAGACAGCTACAGTGTACTTGTGCATAAAATAAATGAATAAATCTTTTAAAAAAAAAAAAAAAGGAAGAAAGAAAAGAAAAGAAAAACAAATTCAGGAAACCAAGGTGCAGAGGAAGGAGGAACCAATCAAGCGGGATAAAAGCACACAGAGGAGGATTTGCTGAGCCAAGAGGACAGGTTCTTTAGACCCTTTCTCATGCTACAGTCTTCAAATTTTCCTCAACTTTTAAAACCCTTTCCAAAAAGTCCTACTTAATAAACATAACTGGGTTCCAGTTTATAAGAACATGGGATCCAGATTGGTAGACGAGGACTAAAGCGGACCAGACTTGTTTTGTTTGGACAGCACAGTGTTTTATTCTGCTTGTTCATTGTAGCTTTGGGCAAGACACGAACCCCAATTAGCCAAGGTGCCACCATTATCCTCATGGTGACCCAAAGAAACCACCCCTCCAGAACTATCGAGAACCTGAAATGGTGCAAGGGCTTTGGCAGTTCTGAAAGGTTAAGAAGAGTTTCCAGATGAGCCAGCAATTCCATGCCTAGAGACCCACCCACAAGAAATGAAAACACATGTCCACATAAACCACGTACACAGACAGCATTATTCACAAAGCCACAAGAACCAAAAACCCAAAGTCCACCAACAGCTGAACAGGTATACAAGATGGAATCCATTCTGTAAAAAGAAGTAATAGTCAAAGCTATAGCAAGGATAAACAACACCTAAGGGAAAGAAGCCAATCACAGATCATGTAGTGAGCAATTCATCTACAGATGGATGCCTTGGAGAATTAGCCTCTAACTAGAGGTTGGGATTTTAGTCACATACCAGACTTTCCACTTTTGGTGAAAGGCCAAGGATTAGGGACAGTTCAATCATTTGACAATAACTATGCTTTTGTACTGAAAACCCTGATTTTTAAAAAAATCTGGATTGAGCCAGCAAAATGGCTCAACACGTAAAAAGCACTTGTTGCATAAACCAACAACCTGAGTTCAATACCTGGAACCCACATAGAGGTGGAAGAAGAGAACTTACTCCTAAAAGTTGTTCTCTGACCCCCATGACACACCATGGCTCAGTTATACACACACACACACACACACACACACACACACACACACACACACACAGACTGTGTACACACACACACAATGGTAATAAACTAGATTAAAAATGTGTACAAACTCTGGACACAGAGGTTCACTGGACCGTCCCTGGCTGGTGACTATATGGGATGATGGCGTATACTGACTACATGTGACGTGCACAGAAGTTCCCCACTTCCACCCACACCTTGCCCTGAGTCTCCTGAGGCTGTTCCTTCTGATTTGTACCCTTTATAGTAGCAGTGCTTTCACTGTGTCCTTATGTTCTGGCTCCAAAGACGAACCCAGAGCCTCCTGCGCACATTTTCCCTTTGAGCTACCCCCAGCACCAAAAGAGCAGTGTTAAATGGACTGTTTCCTGAATTCTGTGAGCCAAATCATCAAACCAGAAAGGGATGAGGAAGCTACAGATCTATATCCACATGGAAAGTGGATACGGCCAGGGACCCAGTTAGGCCAGTGTGTTACGCAATCTTGTAAAGGACTGTGGCCTTTCACCTGTAGAGTCTAGGCTGACCAGGTGATCACTGTAAGAACTGAGTGTGGTACACCCAGCTGTGGGTCAGGCAGAGGAGGTGGATGTGGGGGAAGGTCCCTAGAAGGAAAGGTGAGCTCAAGAAGGAGTCATGATTAGTAACAGGGACGGACACACAGTGAACAAAACGGTGCTGTCTTCTTTATCATAGCACAAAATCTAGACAAGAAAAAAAAAAACTGGAGTCACTGAGAAAGGATGAGATAGCACCTTTTTTTTATGTGTGAAATAAATTGAGTCTGCAAATTAAGCCGAGATACATATGCAGTGTTAGGGGCTCGTGTGGAAACAGTGGAGATGTTGTCAGTCACTTTGGAGAACTGAAAAAGGAGCAAGTATAGATATCCTCAAACTTTGTTCAAAGGAATACTATGCTGTGAGCTGTTACTACTATGTCTGAAGGGAAACTGTATCATGCTCCAATAAATTGGAAATAACAGACTAAACAATGTGGCAGAGTTCTCCACTGCAGGGCGTCATGGGTCCATTCAAATATAAATGCACATCTCTAAACTGCTCAAGATGGAACCACTGCCTATAGTTCTCAGATACACAGGACATTTCTCACACAGTGGATACCTCAGAAGCCAGTCTAAGAAATAGCAAAGCAGGGGTTGGGGATTTAGCACAGTGGTAGAGCTTGCCTAGGGAAGCATAAGGCCCTGGGTTGACCCCCAGCTCCAAAAAAAAAAAACCAAAAAAAAAAAAAAAAAAAAAAAAGAAAGCAGAGAAACAGGAAAAGGCTATCAAGTGACATTAGTAAACCACTGGAAAACAGAGGGGGTAAAAAGTTTCATTTTAGACAACTATGTCTGGGACAATGGATTATATATATATATATATATATATATATATATATATGCATTATACATTAGTATATATTGAGTGCAAACCTGTGTGTGTGTGTGTGTGTGTGTGCACGCACGCACACATGTGCACGAGAGAGAGAGAGAGAGAGAGAGAGAGAGAGAGAGAGAGAGAGAGAGAGAGAGAGGCCAATCTAGATTGCAAATTTGACTAAAACTGAAACCAACTAAAAGATAAGCCATTAGGCAAACCTAAGGGATTTTTTTTTTCTTAAAGTGTATTTATTGGAGAGACAGGACTCAGATACCAGGATATGTATATGGAGGTAAGAAGATGCCTTGTGTGGGTGAGCTCTTTCGATACTTAGGTCCTGGGGACTGAACTCATCAGGCTTGAAGGTGACTTTACCCAATGAGTCATCTCACCAGCCCTGTGAGGAATTTTCTTTTTTTTATTTTTTCTTTTTTTCGGAGCTGGGGACCGAACCCAGGGCCTTGCGCTTTCTAGGCAAGCACTCTACCACTGAGCTAAATCCCCAACCCCCCAAGGAATTTTCTTAACAGGTTATTTGAAGTAGGATGTTGTAGCCTAAATGTGGGTGTCACCCTTGCAGAGATACTCTAATAAAGAGTGATGTGAGGAGAAAAGCTGAGCAGTCTCCAAGATTTTGGCCTCAGCAGTGTGAAGACAGACACTGTTGGACAACCTACAATATGCCATGTAAGCCAACTGACCAATCCCTTTAATCTATTCTAGAGAACCTGACTAATGCAGACGAATTCACAATGCATGAATCTGTGCAACACAATCCCCTATTTAAATAAAATCTCAACATTAGAGTAGAAATTAAACAAGCAAATGAAAGGCAACCGTTAGGTTCCTAAGAGTTTGTAAAATGGCTACATCCCAGGCCAGGAGGTTGGTAACAAATGCCTTTTAATCCCAGCACCCAGGAGACAGGGGCAAGTGTATGTCTGAGTTCGAGGTCAGCCTGGTGTACAGAATGAGTTCCAGAATAGCCAGGGCTACACAGAGAAACCCTGTCTTGAAATAACAGATAACAAACAAAAAAATGTGCTACATCCCTAAAGCAGAAATCGTTGTCCCTTGTGGCTTCCTGGGCAGCTCCCACCTTTCCAGAGGATCTGAAGGTCAAAATTATTTACATGATAATGCTAAAACATTGACCATTTAATTGTGATGATATAAAAGCCAGAAGTGGCAGAACTAAGGCAGAGGAGCAAGAGTCAGAGCCTGGGCTGGGCAAGCTCCAGGCCAGCCCAATGCTGGCATCTTACAAACAATGACCCTCTAGTTGCTGTGTTCTTCACCATCATAAAACCACAGCCTATAAAGAAAAGGAGTCGAGGGGTTGGGGATTTAGCTCAGTGGTAGAGCGCTGAAGGCCCTGAGTTTGGTCCCAGCTCCGAAAAAAAAAAAAAAAAAAAAAAAAAAAAAGAAAGAAAGAAAAGGAGTTGGGGCTGGAGAGATGGCTCAGTGGTTAAGAGCATTGACTGCTCTTCCAGAGGTCCTGAGTTCAATTCCCAGCAACCACATGGGGGCTCACAACCATCTGTAATGGGATCTGATGCCCTCTTCTGGTGTGTGTGAAGACAGCTACAGTGTACTTATATATAATAAATAAATAAATCTTTAAAAAAAAAAAAAAAAAAAGAAAGAGTCATTTACAGGTAAGAACGTCCTCAATAAATAGTGTTTACAGAGTTCATCCCAACCCCTGAACACAGAATCCTTGTTTGTGTTAAACTGGTGGAACAGAAAAGACAGAAAGCACTTGATGGCAGAACCAAGTAGGAAACCAACTATGGGAACTGAGGGCTGAACTTTCTCAGAATGCAGTTGTCACCAGACATGGCGACAGCTCCTATATGATGATAAGTGTCAGCTATGACCACACAGGAAGCAGAGCCTGCTGTTTTCCATGAGAAGCCTCCCTCGAAGCAAATGATGCCCTGAAACCTGCTGGCCTGCTATGGTCATAAGCACTATAAATTAAATATGACTAAAGATTATTTCAGATGCGTAAGAATGGAGCATGCTACATCATGTTGTCAGAAGTAGTTATAGGGCAGTGCTCAAAAATATGGAGGGGGACTGTTAAGGCAGGATATCTTCCTGTGCAGTCCTAGCTGGACTCCCAGGTCTGCACCAACACACCTGGTTGTGTTAAGCTAATGCTAAGCTAAATTACACTCAAATGTTACTAGTTTAAAAAAAAAAAACCTACCTACACAAGGTAAGGAATTAGTCATTCATTAGTCCTCAAATGACTCATAATTATATTGCTGATGAAGATTTGGAAAGCCCCAAGGATGGGTCTAGAAAGTCCAATTGGTTCTAGGTAAGAAGATAATCTCAAAAAGATATTTGATTGAACTAAAATATAAGCACAGTGAGTCTACATGAGAAAATAAATATATTAATTGTCTCCAGTGGGTATTCTGTATAATCACATTAGAAAGGAAATACAGTAGATAAAAATAATGTTCCCTATAATGTTGGTAAATAAGAGGAAATCATTTCTCTGTGTGATAAAATGTCCCTTTGTTCTTGAGCAATGATTTAACCTTTCCCAAATCAGTTAATGCTAACAGGGACCAATATCCCATGCACTGCAAACATAAAATCAAAGGTCCTGTCTTGTGTGTGTACAGGTACATATTCCTGTGTGAGCATATGCATAGAGGCCAAAGGACAACCTCAGGTGCTATTTCCAAGATTCTGTCCACCTCATACCTGACCTGGGGCTTCACAAGCCCCAGAGATCCACCCTTCACTGCCTCCCCAGTGCTGAGACTGCCAATGTGTGACACCAGCCCCAGCCTTTTTATACGGTTCTTAGGACTGAATTCAGGGCTTCACCACTACATGGTAAGCACTTTATTGTGTCCACTCTTCTGCCCAGAGCAGCTGTCTTGTTAAGAGAAGGCAAATTAGCTATAAGTGCCCAATTAACATGGGAAAACTCAATAAAGTTTTCAGATCCTAAGCCAGTGAAATGATTCAGTGGGTAAAAGCACTTGTTGGGAAGCCTGGTGACCTGAATTTGATCTTCCGACCCCCTAATAAAGGAAGGAGAGAATCAAACCAATTCCACAAAGTTATCCTCAGACCACTCACCCACACACACTGTTTTATTATCTTTATCTACACATGAGAATACCTTTGGGAGTTCATGTGCCACCTTGTGTATGAAGGAGTCTGTGTGTGCAGCTGTGACTCATCGTGTAGCGCTGGACATAAACCTAGGTCCTCTACAGGAGCAAGAAGACCCACTGAGACATTTCTCCAGGGCTAGCAATCTTGGTCTCTAGAACCTGGGTACCTTCTCCACAGCCATACATACTTAAGTACTAACCTTGATTTTTAAGTATTTATCACCTTTATTAAGCTCAATTAGAGCTCACTGAATACAGCATGGACTTCAACTTGAACACAGTATAAAACTAATAGCAATAGTAAGAGTAACAGCTGACATTTCTAGAGAAATGTACTTAGAACTTACTATGAAACCCAGGTTAGACCCTAACTTACTATGTAGCTGAGCTGGCAATCCTCCTGCCTGCCTTGGCCTCCCAAGTGCTGGGACACTGATGCGAACACTTCCATGTTAACCGAAAACCCCTAGTTTTCTAGTTATAAGTACAGAGCCTGTGAGGCTGTTATTCATTATTCTGCACTCTGCAAGATAATTAATCGAATTAGTAAAAACTTAAGGTAGGGCTAGAGAGAAGGTTGATGGTTAACAGCATCGGAGGACCAGAGTTCAATTCCCAGTACCCACATAGGGTGGTTCACAGCCACCTGTAACTCTAGTTCCAAGGGGTATGATGCTCTCTTCTGGCCTCAACAGGCACTTGCACACATATAGCAGACATACACGGGAAAATAAAAATATATCTTTAAGAAAAGAATTTAATACTCAAAATTAAATTTTAATCTCTTAACATATGATTTCCTATTTCTTTTCAAATTTATTGTTAGTATATACAACTGACTGCTACATTCTAAATTCTTTTTTTCTTTTTTTTTTTTTTTTGGTTCTTTTTTTTTGGAGTTGGGGACCAAACCCAGGGCCCTTGCGCCCCTAGGCAAGCGCCTACCACTGACCTAAATTAACCCCTTTTTTCTCTTTTCAACTTGATATTACAAAAGAGAAAGAAAGGAAGGAAGGACAGAAGGGCAGAAGGAAGGAAGGAAGGAAGGAAGGAAGGAAGGAAGGAAGACAGGAAGGAAGGAAGGAAGGAAGGAAGACAGGAAGGAAGGAAGGAAGGAAGGAAGGAAGGAAGGAAGGAAGGAAGGAAGGAAGGAAGCGGCGAAGGCTAGCTAGCTGTAATAGACCATGTCCAGCAAGCAGAAGGCAGAGGCAGGAGGGTCATTACAAGTTCAAAGCCAGCCTGGTCTAGCTATTATTAAGTTCCAGGCAAGAAAGTGAGATCCTGTGAAGGGAGGGAGAGCAAGGTCTCATTGAGTAGTCTTTCACACACCAGCAATGTTCTGTTTCTTTTTTCTCATTTTTACTTAATTTACTGTTCCTGCATGGGTCAAGGAATATCTTTCAGGAGTCAGTTCTCTCTGTCCACCACAGTTTCAGGTCACCAGACTTGGTAGCAAGCATTTTCATTAGGTGAACAATACACTGACCTTTTTCCTTTACATGATGTCAGTTGTAGAAAGATATCCAATTTATTTTTTTTAAGATTTATTTATTTATTATATATAAGTACACTGTAGCTCTCTTCAGACACACCAGAAGAGGGCATCGGATCCCATTACAGATGGTTGTGAGCCACCATGTGGTTGCTGGGAATTGAACTCAGGACCTCTGGAAGAATAGTCAGTGCTCTTAACCACTGAGCCATCTCTCCAGCCCCCAGATATCCAATTTATAAAAACTCACTAAGCTGTGCACCTTTCTGTACATGTAAATACTTCAATGAAAATTTGCTATGTAAAAGTCTGTGTTTCAAAGCTGGATGTGTTGGCATATGCCTACAGTCTCAGCACTCTGAAAAAAGAGGTAGGAAAATCATTAACTACTTCAAGGCCAGCCCTCACTGATCTCCCGGACCACAGAAATTGATGACTGCTGTTTGAAGTTGCTGTGTTTCTGAGGTAACTGTTAAGGTAACAATACATAACACTTAATCCTTATCACTACAGACATTAAGTGATATCTTCACCATCAGGAGCAATAAACATTTGCAGAACACTAAAAAATGCTTAACCAAACACTGATTTGATCTTTGAGGAAAACAATTCTATGAGACAGGCAAGTCTAGCATCATAGAGATTTTGCTCAAATAAGTTAAAAATAGCTACAGGCCAGGCATAGCAGCTAACACCTGTAATCTAACCACTCAAGAGGCTAAGGCAAGAAGATTTCTATGAGTTCCAGGATACAAAACAAGGCCCTAAACCGGAGAAGAGGAGAAAACCATAGTTACAGCTATGGAAGGATTCAATTCAGAATCTCTGAACCCAGGTCCAGCACTCATTAGAACTCAAGCCAAAAGCCCACCATGAAGTGCCAGAGCCACATTACCACAATATTTAAAGTATCTACTTTGCATGGACACCAGAGCTGAAAGTCTCCCCCTCCTGACCTAAGTCCAGGATCAGTACAATAGCATACCCATACACATGTCCCCCATAAAACCCTTCTTTCCTACTTTATTCTGCTGTCTACATTACCATTTTTCCTAATTCACCTACTAATTATCAAAAACTGCCTAACAAAAACTACAAGCCGAAGACAGATGTGATGGCATACACCTATATTCCAGCACTCAGGAGACTGGCAGCACAAACTGTAAAGTCAAGGCTAGCTTGGGCCGTAATATAAATCTCCTTGTCTACTTCCCCCGGTTTCTATAATCTGAGCCCAGCTTATTTGATCTAATTAATTTTACTCTAATATTTTTGAGAAAAACATAATCTCATCGCTCTTTCCCAATTCACTTTCTCCCTCTTTCTCTTTTGTTCATACCTTTCCCAAATCCACAAGTGACACTGAAATATCTATCCTCAGCCTGACAGTCAGGGTGTGCCTTAAAGAGTTAACAGAGCACAGTAATTAAGTCAGATGGTCTCCAGCCCTCCTGTATTTAGAGAAAACAACCCTCTGAGAGCTGTAGGAAAGGCAGCCCCTGGAATGGCTGAAGTAAAAGCCACCAGGATAAGTCAGTGCACAGGCTCCCTTTCTGCCCTCTCCGGCTGCCCACCTGCCTGGTCCATCAGCCAGCACCACCTGCCTGAAGCCCACCTCTTCACTTCAGCCCTTAGTGCCTGCAAGTTTTTGAGTTCCCACTGTCCACCTGGCTCTGTCTGCAGCACTCCTGACATCCCCTCACTCTTCTTCAGCCTGGGGACAGCCTCCTGGTAGGCAGCCATGTGTCCTTAGGAGCACCCTCATATGTCCAGTAGCCACTGATGGTTTCAGTGAACATGGTATTGCTTCATAACTTACCGGGCATCTCCTTTGGAAAGATTTGTATTTACAGGATTCAAAATAACTTTGTTTGCTTCAACATCCACCACACATTTGGTATGTAAGTCAATTTCTGCAGAAAAAAAGTAAGGGAAAAAAGCCGTCATGCTTAAGAAATAAATAATTTCTGGGAGAGCATTTAACAGAAACCCACAGTGTTCTGTGAAAACCATACTAAGAATAGATGAGAACTTTCTCAGTCTAATAAAGCTAACATCATATTTGATAGTGAAGGACTGGACAGCTTAACCTCCAACATCAGCACAAGGATGTTTACTGCTCAGATTCTACTCAGCTCTGCACTGGACATTCTGGTCAGGGCAGTCGAGCAAGAAAAACGAATAGAGACATCCAGACTGGGAAGGAAGGAAGGTGTGAATTCTCTATTCACAGATGGTTCCGCCTTGTGTACTGCAAAGTCCTATAGGACCACTAAAAAAAGATCAAACAATGTGTGTGTATACACTGTGTGTGTACATTATATACTTTTGAATATAGATGCATCCATTGTGTTTCTATATACTAGCAATGGAAATATGAAAATGAAATTTTTCAAAAATTGCACTTAAAATAGCATCAAAATTTTAAATTAGGAATAAATTGAAAATAAATTCAAGATTTGTATATGAAAATTCTAAAATACAGTTGAAAAGAATTAAGGACTTAAATAAGTGAAAAGACACTCTACATTCACAAATAAAATCTTCACACTGCTAAGACAGCAATAAGTCCCTGAGCACAAGGTTCAAGGAAGGCCTGGGGCTATAGTGGCAAATGCTCAGGAAACTCAAGTAAACCCCTAGATCCTTAGCAACAAGGGCAGGGGTGGGAGTCAGACAGAGGGAGAGACCATACAAAAACTGAAGAGAAAAAGTTTGCCAACCGCATCTATATACTAAGGGAATTACACTAGAATACATAGAGAACTCAGCTGCACATGGAAGGTAATAAGCACTCAGGAGGAAGAGGCAGACGGATCAGGAGTTCAAGACAACCCTCAGTGAATAGGGATGCAGAGACAGCCTAGTCTAGAAATACTGTCTCAAACAACAAAATCTTTTTTTTACAACAGAATCTTACAGTTACACTTCAATCATAATAACAATCAATAATCCAATTTTCAAATGGGCAAATTACCACAACACCTCTCAAAACAGGTGCAAAAATGCCCAGTGAGCACAGGAAGACATGCAGCACCATGTGGTGTACATGGTGTCACCAGACACCACAGAAAGGCAAATCAAACCACAATGAGATGGCCCCTGACACCCACTCAGAGAACAATAACCAATAAGACAAAAACAAAGGTTGGCAAGAATGTGCAGAAGGCACATGACTGGCATACAAGTAGGCCGGTCACTTGGGAAAACAGCTCAACAGTTCCTAAAAGGGCTAAGCGGGGTCACCATACAACCCAGCAACTCTAGGTACATGGCCAAGAGAAACAGAAACCTGCATTCACACAAAAATTACTAGACAAAATGTTCATGGCAGTGTACTTTGCATAAAGTAGAAGAAGAAACAACCCCAAAAGTCCACCAAGCAGAGATAAAGTGAATTACCACAGAATGGAACATTATTCAATAATTAAAATGAGCAGGGTCAGTGAGATGGCTCAGCAGGAAAAGGGCTTGATGGGCAAGCCTGATGACCTGCATTCCACCCTTGGAACAACCCACAGTGGAAGGAAAGAATCAGCTGCACAAAGCTGTCCTCTGATCTCCACACACACAACAATAAGTGTTAAAGTAATAAAATGAACGAACTCCTGATAAAAGCCACTACTTGGCTGAGGCTTATAGTGACCTAAAAAAGACAGTCAAAGGCCAGAAAGACAGCTAATTGGCAAAGACACTTAAAATCCAAACCCGCAACCCGAGTTCCTTCCCTGTTACCCAGGTAAAGGTGGAAGGAGAGAACCAGTCTGACCTCCACATATGCACCATCACATGCACACACATACATACATACACAACCAACATCATATCACTACTAATAATACAAAAACTTTAATTGACAGTCACAAAGAACCACATGGTATGAGATTCCATTCAATCTAAACACCCAAGTGGAGAAATGTACAAAAGAAAAAACAGATGAGGGGTGTCTGGTGCAAAGGAACAACTGTTGCAGGTCTAGTTTTCTTCTGAGGGTGACAAAATGTGTTCCTGAGTATACAGCTGAGCTAACTACAAACCACAAAGTTGGCTCCATTGTTTGGATGAGAACTGTGTCTGAACACAGCTGTTTAAAAAAGAATAGTCTGCCTCTTGCTTATGTTTTTATATTCTTCTATTAGCCTGACCCAAAGAATGAAACTGCTTCAGCCTGCCTTATTCCCCACTGCCAAAAGATAAGCTCTCAGGAAAGGAGCTGTGCCCTGTGGCCTCAGTTGTTCCCAAGTAAGCTTGGCCAAATGTCTCTATGTCACAATTGTGATAAAGTATTTCCATGTCAGAGAAACCAAGTTTTTACTCATTTTAACTTACACAGCAACTGCAAAATAAGACAAGTTTCTCCTTTGCTAGCCCTAAGTTAACTTTTGCATATCTACTATTGGATTTCTCTCCAGTTTTACCTAGATGTGAAAGACTAATTTCTGTGGTGGCCAGTTAGCCTTGGCATCTGCTTCCAATGCTTTGGGCTTCAACCAGCTCTAGAGAGTCCCCAAAAAGAGGCAAGAAAGTCTCAGCACTGGGGGTTGGAGGGGAGCAACTTTGCAAACACTCCAGTGTGCCCTGCTTCTGTGGGTTGAGCTTGAGCATGTACAGCCATGGAGATTCGCTAATAGGCTTGCCCGGTGGTATCTGACCACACTGCATGAGCCAGCCCCTCACACAGATCTCTATTACACAAACACATCACTAAAGCTCCGGAAGCACTGACTCAGAACCCACAATCTCACCGCCCACCACAAAGTCAGTGTAGCTTTGAGTTTGCTAAGGATGCCTCCTGGCCTACCTGCAAAACTGAGTTTTTACAACCAAATTATCTTGAGTTGGAAGAGGACTCAAAGTATCTAAACATTTTCCTTCAACATCCATACACTTAGATGCTACTGCCCTGCGTGCCACCACTTTTTCTCAGACAGGGTATTACTTTCATCCAGGCTGGAATCAAACTCATGATCCTCTTACCTCGGTTTGCCATGTGTTGAGGATACAGGTAGGTGCTTAAACTACTAGCAATCCCCATTCTCTTGACAGCTTCTCCCTCTGCAGTGTACACATACCATGTTGGTCATCAAATCCAATTAATAATTTGGAAGCATCAAATGATAAGATTAAGAAGCTGGAAATTGTCATCTCCAACTATCACTTAGTAATTAAAACATCGAACATGAATTTACTTTATCCTAAAGACACTGACATTTATAGATGCCTCTACATGCCACTCAAGGGCAGCCTATTAGCTCTCTGCAATTCTTTTTTAGCTCAGGGCCTTTTGTTTATTCATTTATTTTTTTGTTGGGAGTGGTTTTCTTGAGACTGCATTTTACCCTGAAGCACAGACTTGGAGCACAAGGCCATCCTCCTGTTTTGTGCCTCTGGAATGTTGGGATTACCAGAGTGAGAAACCACACCCATAGCTCAGTATTTACCAAATAAAACTCCCACTCCAATTCTGTCAACTGTGTCAACTGGTGGACAGACATTAATCGAGACTTTTCACACGACTGTTTAGAATGTGTCAGGACTCACAGTCTAGGACACACACCCAAACCACCAGTGAGGTCTGGGGAGCTGGAAGGCTGGTTATCCAAGAAAGCATTTTAGGGGATTAAGAAAAGACTTAATGGGCAAAAGCACTTTACTCAACATGAGAATCCAGTTTGATCCCCCACCACTCACCTAAAAAGCTTAGCATGCTCTGGGTTCAGTAATGGACTGCATCTCAAAAAATAAGGTGGGGAGTGACTGAGGAAGACACCTGGCATTATCCTCTCGCCTCCACTTGCACACACACA
The DNA here is from genome assembly GCF_011064425.1 of Rattus rattus. Taxonomy (NCBI): domain Eukaryota; kingdom Metazoa; phylum Chordata; class Mammalia; order Rodentia; family Muridae; genus Rattus; species Rattus rattus. Next base: position 59,738,654 of record NC_046165.1, read on the forward strand.
CATATAACACGGCGGGAGAAAGGGCCATGGACTACCTCTGTGAAAATAAAGCTACAGAGTTCACTCATCGCAGAATTATTCATACTCTCCAAAAGTGGCTCGATAAACAACATGCACGCGCGCACACACACACACACACACACACACACACACACACACACACACACACACATTAGTCAGCCTTTAAAAGCAAACAAATTTTGTTTTATTTGTTTTTGAAACAGTACCCCATGTAACCTAGGCTATTTATGTAGTTTACGCTGTCTTTAAACTCCCAATCCTCCTGTCTCTACTCCTAAGTGCTGAGACCACAGGTGTGCGACACCACACCCACTTCACAGTTAAACCTTCAGGCTGTGAAACAAATGAAGCAGTCACAGAAGGAAAGTATCAGAAAATTCCACTTACAGGAGGTCACAGAGTCAGATTCACAAAGACAGAAAGGAGAAAGGCAGGGTCAGCAGGCTGGATAAGAGTTAAGCAGTTGTGGGTTGGGGATTTAGCTCAGTGGTAGAGCCCTTGCCTAGCAAGCGCAAGGCCCTGGGTTTGGTCCCCAGCTCCAGAAAAAAAAAAAAAAAAAAAAAAAAAAGAGTTAAGCAGTTAATAACTATTATTATTAACTTCAGGGGGTCAGAAGATGTTTTGTTTTGTTTAGGGAGTGGGGGACTTGGGCCTCACACTGTAGCCCAAGCTGACCAAAACATTTGCAGCAATCCTCCAGCCTCTGTCTCTGGTCTCTAGCTCCCAATTGCTGGGATTAGTTATGCATGACCACACCTGATTTTATAATGTGCAAAGGCTCTCTCTGCTCATGGATGGTGGTGATGGTAAGTCAATGTGAAATGTCCTTAATGTCTCCAACCAATACACTTAAAATGGTTCAAACATTACTAAATATTAATCAGTATTACAATAAATAATATGGGTACATTTATTCATAATGAAACCTAAAGTAACAAGACTTAGACTTAATTAACACTGTCTGACAACCAATTAGAAACCTTCAGTAATACATTAAGTTTGTGTTATGACTAAGCAGGCTTTCTAATCCTCAGGACCAGGGTACTTTGATATATTCCTAAGCCTTTAAAAAAAAGGGGGAGGGGAGATATACTGTATTAGCATTAAAGGCCCCCCAAACTGCTGTAGGTCAGTATTTCCAAACAGGATGCCTTTCTACATCAAATTATTCATGATATTAACTATCAAGAGCTGACACCCCTGCTTATTCAGCCAGTGTATTAGTCACTCTGTAAGAGTGAGCAATCATTTGAAGCAAGTCTTTCTTCCATGTACAAATCAGCTGTGGTTTGTACCCCAATGACTTCATATTAAAATACAGGCAGGGCCTGGGATACTCCCCTTAAGTAACTCAGGTTCTGTCTGAGGAAATGGATCTTTCACTTGTGAGTGAATTATCAGAGATGCCCATTTGGTAATCTGCCTTTCTAACTTCCAAACCAGATTGCCAACACCAAAACACAGAGACCCTCCCTCTTCTTACCAGGCACGTCACTAAAAAAGCTAGCCCCTAAGTGACTCTTCAACACCTCTAGTGCCCATTTTGTAAAGAAAAACAATAAATTACTTATGAGATTCACTTTTAAATTTAAAATCTGCAAGTAATGTGTGATCCTAACCCTTCATTTATCTGCACTGCTACTGGAAGCAGCTTATACTTTTTACTCGCAGGCTTCTGGACTCCTCTGTCCAATGTTCCAGATTGGGGGCTAAAAACTGACAACACCATATCAGTAAAAAGTAAACTGGGAGTTGGCAAGATGGCTCGGAGGGGAAAGGCACCTTCCACCTAACAGACCACCTGAGTTTGATCCCCAAGATGTACATGGTGCAAGAAGAAAACTGATTCCTACAAGCTGTCCTCTGACCTGTGCATGTACTGTGGCACACATGCTGCTCCCCAATAAATCCATGTGATGCTTTTTAAGGAAAGTAAAATAGCTTTCCATATATAAGACTTATAAATACCTATTAGAAGTAATCTCTACCCTTATATATTAGTGAATATCAAAATCTACTCTACTAATACATGATAGCGATGGATTGAGCTCTACTACGGGTGAGCACTGAGGAGAGGAAATAAGAGATGATGTGGGTCAAGGGGAAAAGGGGACAGCATGAAAAGTTTCAGTCATTGTATTTGGCCCCAAACACAAAATATAGACACTCAAAAACACAATCAAGCCTCAAGATTTGGAATGGGTGATTAAAACCCTCTAAGACAGGGCTGCAAGATGAGCTCAACTGCAGAGCACCAGCACAGCAGTGAAGGCCCTGGGTTCAATCCTTCGGCTCTGCCAAAGAAAAAAGGTGCACATAGCACATGTGAGCATTGCTGGGGAGAAACTGATGCAAGAATGGGTGTGATACGGGGACTTCACAGTAAAGTTCAACGGTTTCTCAGACGTTAGAACTGGTGCTGGTGCATGCCAGAGCAACTCCACTCCTGTGTCCACAGGATGAAAAATGAATATATACCTCCATACAAAAACCTGTACACCAGCTGGGCAAGGGAACACAGCCTGCAATGTCAGCACCACAAGAGAAGGAATGCAGAAACGGAGTTGGGCCACAGAAGAGCCTGAATCAAAAAGTTGAATTTACCTCAGACATGGTGACACACACCTTTAACCCCAGCATTCTGAAGGAAGGAGCAGGAGAAGCTCTGTAAGTTCAAGGTAGCCTGGTCTACAAAGTGAGTTCCAGGTAAGGCAGAGCCACACAGTGAAACTACATCTTAAAACAAACAAACAAGCAAACAACAACAACAACATGCACACACAAACCCACAAACAAAATCAAAAAGAAAAACCCTAAACTTATACCTCATGATATACAGCTTGACTCAGAATAGCCAAAAGATGGGAGCAAACCAAATGCCCATCAACTGGTCAGTGAATAAACAAAGCAAGGCACAGTCAAATAGTATTTAGACATAAAAAGAATGGAGTTTTGGTTGGTGTTATACAGCACGGGTAAACCCTAAATTCACTGTGCCAACTGGAAGAAGCCTAGTCCATGTTGTATGACTCCATCTCTATCAAACACCAGGACAGGAAAATCCACAGAGACCAGAGGATCAGGGAATGGGAAGTGACTGCTTCTTGGATGGAGCAACCATCCTGGGACTGAACAGCAGTGGCGGCCACACAGATCTTAATGTCCTAAAACGGGGGCTGGACAGATGGCTCAGTGGTTAAGAGCACTGACTCCTCTTCTAGAGGACCTGAGTTCAAATCCCAGCAACCACATGGTGGCTCACAACCATCTGTAATGGGATCTGATGCCCTCTTCTGGTGTGTCTGAAGACAGCTACGGTGTATACATATAAATAAAATAAATAAATCTTTAATGTCCTAAAACACTGAAGGACATAATTTTGGTACATAAAAAATTTTGGTACGTATCTAATATTTTAAAAGGAAGAGGAAGAGCCAAGCATATGAAACTACTCAGGAGGCTAAGTAAGGTCAGCCAGGACAAGATACAAAGGGGTAAGAAGGAAGAGAGAAGGAGAGAGAAGAAAACTTAGAAAAGTTCCTAACCCTACTAACCTCAATAAATATAAAATATTGCTGGAGTCCTTCAAATGCTTTACATATCCTCTCAGACAGGATTTATTGTGTTCCAGGTGACTGCAGAGGATAACCTTCAACACCTCCTCCTGTGGGAACGTCAGGCGTGCACCACCACGCCCATTTTTTATGGTACTGGGGTGGGACCTAGGCTCTATTCACGCTGAGCAAGCCCTACCAACAGAACTCCATCCATAGCCCTCTTCAAGTTTCAACATTTTCTAAACACTGTCTCTGATTGTGTCCACTCACACAATTCTTCTCACTTTCAATCTTTTAATCTTTCCATGAAAATGAAGCTCTCTAGGGCCTTCCCATTAAGGAGTCATCCTCTTCCTCCCATATTTCCCTCTCCATTGGCTTTCTGTGTGTTACTGGCCCAAACATCTCCCAGACTTTAAGAAGAAAATAAGAGGCTGGAAACGGGGTTGGGGATTTAGTCAGTGGTAGAGTGCTTGCTGTCAGTGTTTAGGCCCCAAGGTCTGGGTCAGCAGTCCAAAAAGGAAAAAAAAAAAAAAAAAGAGGGCTGGAAAGGCCTAGTGCTACCTGTCTGGCACACTAGACCACTCCTTTGCCGTCTTGTCCCTGAGGAGCTCACAGAATATTCATGTAGACTCACAGTCTCAATAATGGCATGCCCAATTGGTATGTTCCTACATCCCACTCCATCACTAAATCATCTATCTATTTAGGATGTCATGTTATTCTGAAAATTACCATCAACACCATGAGGCCAAAACGAATGGCCACTCCTGTGACATCTGACTGTAGGCCAATTATTCTGTGTTACATTTTGTCTCCACGGTCTTACACAGCATTACTGCCACCTTGGTTCTCTTGGGTCTCTCTTGGTCTCTGTGACCTCCTCCTTCACACAGGCCCTAACATAAATTCTCTCTTTTACAGTAATGACTCCAGGTCTCTACAGATTCTTAGTCCCTGAGTTTTGAGTCTCTCTTACACAACTGCCTTTGTCCATTTAGCTAAGGGCAACCACAGAGTTTCTTCCCGGTACCTACAACAGCTAACTCTACATGTGCAGATAGAGTACCTGGCACATCACCATTGACTCAAGCTGGCTAATGACTCAGAGCAGGGCTCATCGTCTTGAACACCTCTCCCTAAAACCTGCCTCTCCTGCACTTCTTGGCTAGAGCATCAGCACGCACCCAGTCATCTAAAGCAGACCTGAGGTGGATTTGATAGGCTCAGTAGTCCTCAGATGAACACCATCTGAACTCACTTCATTTGTAGCATTCATTTGAACCCCTCTACTTCACCACCATGGGCCTTGGAGGCAAGGAAGACAGCTAGGACTGCTAGCAGTGCATTCTCAAACCCAAGCCCTATTGCCCTACAACTGTCTTTACTGCTCAAGCATCTGTGGCCTGATCATGAACTGGCCTGTGCCACTTGCTGTTACCTGAGTTCCTTTGGTAACCAACATGGTGACTTGTGTCTGTGTTTACTCTCATCACTAAGGATGCCAAGGTAGCACTGTTGCAAGTTTGAAGCCAGCCTGACTGACTAGGTTGTACAGTGACACCCTGTGCAAAGGGAAGAAAGAGACCATGCCTCTCAGAATTGCCAGGTTCCTCTGACTACCATCTGTCTTCAGATCTGCCTGGTTCCTATGAGGCCCAGTAAAAGCACAAGCTTTGATGGCAGGTCCCCAAAATACTAGTTTGATTATCCCCTTCTCTGGGACTGTGAAATGTAGAAATTCTAAAGATTTCAAAGTTCAGCTTGAAGAATACAGTAAACAAGTGTATTTCCTAAAAACTAGAGGTGGACCAGGTGAGGCAAAAGTAGTCACATTGCTGGGAGCTTACTCAAGGTCAACCTGGTCTACACAACAAGTACCAGAACAGCAAGGGCTACACACTAAGATTCTGTCTAAACAAGCAAGCAAACAACGAAGCTAGAGCTGCCCACCACTGATAGTGCGCTTTAGCTTCAGGCCCCAGAACAAACCGCTGCCTTCGGTGCATTTTACATACCAGAGCTGACCTGGCCTCCAGGTCTCCCAGCATCCCTCAGCCCCTACCTGGCACACCCAGCCCTCTACTCTGAACTTTCCATTCCAGCCCAAGGGCTGGGTTGTTCTTCCCTATATAATTCTAGACATTTTGGTCTCCTGCCCCTCTTCCTCCCTCTCTACCTAAGGCTTTCTCTCTCTTCTCCCTTCCCTCCTTTCTGTCTCCTTCCTTGGGACCAGTGAATTGGCCTACCAGAGAACAGTTTCCCAATAAACCTTTCTATATATACTCTAATCTAGCTTCAACTGGCCCATTTCATTGGTGCAAAATAACTTATCAGCATATGCCAACACTTGGGAAGCTGAGGCAGGAAACAGCAAGTTTGCAACCAGACTGGGCTACTTAGTGAGAATTTTTGTCTTTCAGGGAAAAAAACAAAAAAACAAAAAGACAAAAACAGTAAACTCTGTAACTCACAATTGGCAATAGAAAACTCTGGGACTGGGCTAATGATAAAGCCACCCAAAACAAGAAAGGCCCCTGGGTTAGAGCCCCAGCAACAAACAGGAACTCAGCCCAGCTACTGGAGCAAATCTTTGGAAGATCACTATCAGAGGACCAGCAAGATGGTCCAGTCCACAAAAAGTGCTTACTGCCAAACCTGACAGAGTTTGAGTCCTTGGACCTACACATTGGATAGAAAGAATCAACTTCCACAAGCTCCAGCACTCCAGATGAAAAACAGAAAAGGTAGTTATCATAGTTTTTCATCAACCAATATTTGAACTGGTTAATGAATACCATTTTCTAAGGCTTCCTACAGCTTGTATGAGTGAAAGCTGGGCACCATTCAGTCCCAGATCTTCATATGCTTCCCCATGAGGCACTGTTCATCTCTGCCAAGTTTGTTCAGAGAACATGTCCTGCCATCAGTGAGCAGAGATCAATAAATCCATTCCCACTCAATAAATGTCTCAATTCATCTCCTTAAGTAATAGCTTTATCAGTGCCTTCTCCCACATTTAGAACTGAAGAAGTGGAAAAGCAAGGGATTAGTCATGGTTTTATGGAGGTGACAGGGAAATGGTAACAGAGGTTGTAACAAAGTTGCCTGTCACAGGCATGCACCTTCAGCAAATGCTCTAGTCCTCTCCATACTGACCCAAGTTTCAGTCCCTGGACTGACAGCAAGAACAATGTTGTAATGGTTGGGGTGTCTCACTGGATATTGGCACATCAAGCAGATGTCAGCAAACAACTACCTTCTGTTTCAGCGAACGCTGTCAGAAACTCCCAGCCTCAGCCACCTGTGGTTCATTTGTCAGACATCTTTCTGAAAGATCCAAAGCCTCCCTGTGATCAACTCCAAGGTCAAAACCACTGTGCTTGGACCCTCACTTTCCTAGAGAACTCTTCCTATCTCCTCCTTGATGGGTAGGGCCTTCTGTTTCCCATTTCTGAAGTTGCCCCATATCTTCTGAATTAAGGCTACCTGAATGTAGCCAGTCTCCTCTGACTTCCTCCTTACCTGGTTTCATTTCTATCAAGTAGGTTTTAGACCTGCTCGGCTGTGGCAAGGAATCAGCCATCTATCTAGTCTTCTGACCTTACCTTGCAATCCAGCAATCTTTCTCCTTCCTGCCTGTGGCCACGTGAAATCTAAAGAGAGCTCTAGACCAGCCTCCTAAGCTGACTTCTGGCCTAGCTCTCAGCAGGAGTCCCATGCTCCTCCCAGGCCTCCTCTCACCTTACTCCAGTCAACCCTGCAGAATCCACCTTAGGGACAGGCCAATCTAGTCTCTGCTGCCTAAACAGGCCTTGCTCATTTTCATTCTCGCCTTTGTGCTTGGCTTCCTCCTCAGAGAACCAAGGTCTTCCCCTCCCACCCAGGGAAATCATAGGCCTCCTGCCGGGAATGTTTTGTAACCCAGATCTGCCCGCCTCAGTGAAGTCTTCCCTAATCACCAGGCGTGCAGAGGTCTTTCACTCCTCTAAATTCCTAAGTGTCCCTGTCACTCACCTGGCTCTTACTAAGTAGCAGTGAGCTCTACCTGTTTATCTTTTCATCGTCTCTCCTCACATGACAGTCATTTCCTCATACAGAAACCATACAGCACTCTTGAAGACACAGATAACACTGGACAACACAAACAAGGTCTTTGGCAAAATCCTCTCCCCAAGAGCAATCCATTTCCTTCCACCATTTCTTCTGGCCATGGCCCCCTGCGCTACATGGTTTCTATCCACCAATGGCCACACTAATAGGCTCATTCTTAATTACACACAGGGGTTCAAGTTCTGCTCTCCCCACAGCATGAATGTCTTGGCTGGCACTGCTTTCAATGCCTACATTATGGTCCCTCCACTTTACCAAGAAGAGGACTTCTGGCAGCGCTAAATCTTTTAGACATCATTTCTGACTTTTTTTGTGTTTTACCTTTAAACAACACTGCAGAATGCAAACTTTAAACTCACTGGAAATACCTTCTGAAATAGAGTTATCTATCACACATGCTCACCTGACAATCCTTCTGGCTCAACTTCTGGCATAACTTTCTGTTCCATTCCTTTAACAAAAGTATTTTCCAAAGACTTTATATTGTTTTGCTTTGTTTTCCTGGCTAATCTTGCACATATTTCTAAATTGGCAGTTCCTTGATTGAAGCTCCCATGCAATCTAGCATGAACTAGAACCTGGCAAGTAGTCAATATTAATTCACCTATTAAATATTTTTTAAACTACCCAAATGTAAATTATCAAATTCCTGAAAAGGAGACTGTCACTGATCTAATGGAAATTATACTTAGAAAACCTTCAGAGAGGCTGGGGAGATGGTTCAGTGGTTACAAGCACTAGCTACTTTAGCAGAGGACCAAGGTTCAGGTCCTAGAACCCTTATGGCAACTCACAAAGCCTATTACTCCGGTTCGAGGGGATCCAACACCCTCTTCTGGCCTCTTTGGATAGTGTACACATATGGTGCATATATATGTATGCAAGGAAAAAACTCAAGGACATAAAACAAAAATAAAGGCCTCTCAGATTTTTTTATAAGATATGAAATGGTCTTCTCTGCAGTATGTAGAAGGATGTAAACACATATATTGAGTTGTACAGTCTAAAAGAACAGACAAGAACTAAGCAGGATAGAACAAGACTGTAATTCCAGCACTCAGGAGGTAGAGGTAGAAGGAAAGCCTCAACTACACAGCAGGTCTGAGGTTAGCCTGAGCCACCAGAGACCCAATCTCAAAACAATACCAAAAGAAAGAGGAACATCATCTTCAAAGACAAGTTCAAGCTCTTTTAAATAACAACATTTACCCTTTCTCTTTAGCAGCTTAGCTTCCTATTTCAGATGACTAGAAGCTGTAACGTTAAGATTACACATGCATGCGAGCCTAACACCAGAATGAAAACATTAGTGTATACAAGGCCCTGGTTAAGTCCCCAGTATCACCAAAAGAAAAAAGGTGAAAAACAGAGGCCAGGAAGAAGGAAGGTTAGTTGGTTAGCAGACAAGAATGGAGGAAATTTTTTGCTTTTTTTTTTTTAAAAAAAAGCAAATTTTACTATGTACGCAGCCCAGACTCACCTCAAACTGAGATCCTTCTGCCTGCTCCACCAAGTTCTAAGATTACAGACCCACAGACAGACACAGACACACACACACACACACACACACACACACACACACACTCACTCTCTCTCTCTCTCTCTCTCTCTCTCTCTCTCTCTCTTCTCTCTCTCTCTCCCTCCCTCTCTTTATCTTGACAAATTAGCCACTACAACTCTAGCTATCATTAAATTAGGAACTACCCCTTGATATTCAATTAAGTTCCCACCGACGCAGACAGTTGAGCAGAAATGCTGAAGCCCCTTAAGCACAACCAGCCACTGAGTCACACAAAGAACTGAACCCTACACTGAAGAGTTCTGGAAACCTTCAGACTCCTCAAAAGACACAAACATCATTCAAACAACAGAGTCTATGATGAGAAGTACAACCCAGTGACCATGTCAATCCTCACACACACACTAAGTCAGGAGCACCCAGAACTAGACCCAACTACTTGACAGTCACATGCTATCACAATACCGCTTTCCTCGGAAGAGGTAATGTTTAAATAGGGTTCTCTTCAAACTCAGCAAAAAGCAGCTCAATTTTGTTACTGCCTTTTCATGGGAATTCAAGATGCCAACTTAGAAATAACAAGCTTTAAGGTTCCTCGCTATTAAATTTCGTAATAACCTGTAGATGAAGAAATTATCTGTGATGAACACTAGAGACACAAGATAGAGGAAGCAAAGAGACTAGGGGGCAGTTGTCACTGGACAGTGGAACCAAACTGTAAACATTCATTTTAAAGTGAGTTCAGTCAGCAGTGGTTGGCGCATCCCTGCAATGCACTCAGGAGGCTGAGGCAGGAAGATGACTGCAAGTTCCAGGCCACCCTGGTCTACACGAGGACACTACCTCAAAATAAATAAGTGGGGAAAAACAGTACTGGGAGATGCCTGGCTGGCTGGCTGAACTCACGAGGACACTACCTCAAAATAAATAAGTGGGGAAAAAAGTATGGGAGATGCCTGGCTGGCTGGCTGAACTCAGATGGTTCGGTGGATAAAATGCAGGTAAGGACCAGTGTTCCGATCCTTAGCACTGTTTTAGAAAGAAAGAAGTGTCAAGCATTGTGGTGAATGCCTTTAATACCAGCACTAAAGATCTGGGCAGAGGCAGGTGGATTTCTGTGAATTTGAGGCCAGCCTGGTCTACATGCTGAGTTCCAGGGCAGCCAGGGCTATGTAGGGAGACCCAGTCTCAAAAAAAAAAAAAAAAAAAAAAAAAAAAAGGAAGGAGAGAAGGAGAAAAGAAGGAAGGCAATGTTCAATGTAAGGAACAGCTAACATGTACTCTATAGCTAAAATCATTCAATGAATGTCTCGAAACTCTGAGCATAGTAACAGCCACTGTTAGAATTACAAGCATAGCAAATTAAAGGCAGTAGCTTCCTCCCAGTGAGAGAAAACAAGGAAGAGTTGGGCTCTAACTATCTGTGCCAAGCCCTGCTGTGGTGGCTGGCTAGAGGCCTCCTTCAGCACTGACATTTCCAAGTATTTTGCAAAAAGGAAATTTTAAGAATGTGCTGAACCCATCCTTTCCGAATCAGTCCCAGATAAGTCGGATTTCACTTGGCTGTTCTCTTTTGTTTTTTAATCGCAGTAATGATCACAATGAGCTTGAAGTGATCCAAAATAAAGATGTCTGGACACTCGAAAATGGAAGAGTTGAAAACTTTCGGACTTCTAAGATACTCACTCTGTTTTGTGATAACCTGGATGCAAGGAGGCAATTAGCTGAGAGCTTAAAAAGTTAAGTCTTCAGGGGAAAACATGCCTCATAGACTTAAGCACGTTCAGGTAGGCAAACCAACGCCAAGAAAACAGAGAAGCCAGCTTTCCCACAGAACCAACCAGAGAAATCTTTTGTCAACTGTCCCACCTGTTTACCTCCATATATACGCCAAAGGGCAAGGAAACAGAAAAACTATTTCCTACACACTTGACTTTAAACACAGTAAAACAAACTAGAAACCCTAGAAAACAATTCTAGCTAGTCAGTAGTCTAAATCAACTAACTGCAATTCCATCCCCTGGGAGCCCAGCAGCACCTCAATAACAAGACTTGTATATAAAGTGTTTTCAAACACATCACCTCATTTTAAGTACCCTACACAGTCACTCTCTGGTGAAGCCGCAAAGGCAAAAACCAGCTACTCTCCGGACACAAGTTGGGCTTCAGTCCTTCCAACTTGGAGAGATGATTTACGTGTCCTGAGTTTATCTACTTTCTCTACCCTCCCTACAGACTTCAGAGCATGTCTGAAAGATACAATTTCCCAAGAATCTTGGCACCGAGACTATTTATTGTTGAGATGACTATCACTTCAAGAAAAAGAAAGAAAGAAAGAAAGAAAGAAAGAAAGAAAGAAAGAAAGAAAGAAAGAAAGAAACCTCTCGATAATCATAAACCAGAAAGAACTAGGAAGGCACGTCCTTCCTTTTCTGCAAACAGCAACAAGGTGCAGGTTCAAGGAATGGAACGTGGAAAATCGAAAAGTACGGCTGTCCGCCCTAAGAGCTGCGTGTACAGGAGGGCTGTGAGGCCGGAGCTGCCCCAGGCCTGGCGAGCTCGGTGACAGCTGGCGGGGCGGAGGGCTGAGGGCCCGACCGCGCCGTCGAGGGCGCACGCGCGCTGAGGGGAGCCCGCCGAGACCCCCGGGACGCCAAGGCTCTACCACTACAGGCACCTGTCGCCCCCGGCCCGGGACAAGTTCTCACCTCGTCGGTTCATTGGCCGGACCCGTACCGCCACTTTCACTTTGGAGTCGCCCATCGTGCTGCCGCCGGGGTTCTTACTGCACCTCCGTTTACCACGGCCACCGGACAAACTCTCGGAGGCCAACCCGGCGGGCGGGGGCTGTGGGGAAAGGGGGCGGGACCGACGAGGGGCGAGGACCGGTGCGCCCCGGGGCATGCCGGGATTTGTAGTTCTCACAAGGCCGGCCGAGGCGCTGGCGGGAAAATAGGCGCGTCGCTCTCTGGAACTTGTAGTCATCTGTCGCCGTTTTAATAACTGTGCTGCCGTTCAGGCACTTCCCTCTCCCTTCCTTTCCTTCTCTTACTTTACTTCTTCCTCTTTCTTTTCTTTCTTCCTTCCTATCTTCCTTTTTTTTTTTGTCTTTGGAGAGTTTTCTAGAGATTAAAATTAGGGTTTATGAATGTCAGGCAAGCGCTCTACACAGCGTGAACAAGAGCTGACCCTTCATCTGAAAACCTTCTCTAGTTTTTTTTTTTTTTTTTTTAAAACCTCTGGGTTCGATCCTTGGATGATTTTCTCCGACTGACTCGTCCCCCTCTGTTTCTTTGCTGACCTTTCCTTAAGGATAAATAGATGCATTCAACCTTGACCACAGCCTCTGCATTCTCTGAGTCATAACCTTGGGTTATGGAAACAAACTTAACTCAAATCCCACTCATTTGCCAACCTGTGATCATGGTTAAGTTATTTGGTGGCTCAAATTTCATCTTTTTTAATGTGTAAAATGGAGACAAGAACTAGGCAAATTTCAAAACCTGTGTCACCCAACCTGCAGTGAAGACCCCTGGTACGTTTATCGTGTGAGTCAATGAAACCAACCTATAAATACTGTTTATCAGCCTCAGAGACTACTGGTTGGCGGTTTGTGTGCCAAGACTGTCCTGCAAACATGTTCTGTTTAGCTAACACAAAAGTCAGATTTGGGGGTGCATTAATGACCCTTACTATGTTAGAAACACTAGGTCAGACGTGAATGGCACTGGACATACTGTAATCCCAGCACTCAGCAAACTGAAGGAGTAAGATTGCCATAAACGGGGGGCTGGAGAGATGGCTCAGCGGTTAAGAGCACTGACTGCTCTTCCAGAGGTCCTAAGTTCAATTCCCAGCAACCACATGGTGGCTCACAACCATCTGTAATGGGATGCTCTCTTCTGAAGTGTCTGAAGAGAACTACAATGTACTAACATATAAATAAAATAAATAAATCTTTAAAAAATAAAAATAAAAAGATTGCCATAAACTGAACCAACTCTAGGCTACAAACTCCTGCCTCAGCCTCCCAACTACTGGGACTACAGATGTGAGCTGGGAGCTTCAATGCCCAGCCAGCCCACTCTGGCTTCTAAAGAAGGGCAGTGAGATTTAAAAAAAAAAAAAAAAAAAAAAAAAAAAGGTTGTGCAGTTTCCATTCGAAATTTTTTTTTCTTTTTTTTTCCAGAGCTGGGGACTGAACCCAGGGCCTTACGCTTGCTAGGCAAGCGCTCTACCACTGAGCTAAATCCCCAACCCCTCGAAATTTTATTTACATGGAAATTTAGGACAAAAAACCTGAGGAACTGTGGGTAGTCCCCATTTGGACTCAAGGTCTCTTTTAACTCCTCTGTGAAGATGCAGATAAAGGATTCCTAAGGCCCGCAAGTCATCCAGTGACAGGTGAGAGAGGAAAGACAGCTATCTGCAGGTTGTAACCTGCAGCCTGGAGAGCCCCAGGGGTTCCACAGCCAGATAAACCGAAACTGGTGCTGGACAAGGCAGCATGCTCTGGGGTCCAGTGGGTTGTCAGGAGGAGGGAAAATCCTGGTTTCTGTCTAGTCACCTTCGAGGGGAATGGGAAGAAAAGTACTCTGTGCCTTTGTTTTGTAAGTGGACAACCTTGGACAGTGTAGGTTTTCTGCAAAGGTGCAGAACAGATGTGAGATATTATCAGTTAACTGGGTCTAGGAGAGCCTCCTTTTACCCACTAACATTTTGCAAACCTATCTATTGTGAAACTGATTGGTTTTCTTTTCATTCCATTGATTTGTCAGTTTCTGATGCTAAGGAACCTTCCTTAGCCCATCTGTGTCTTTTTCTTTCTTTTCTTTTTTTTTTTTTTTTTTTTTTTTTAATTTTTTTTTCTGGAGCTGGGGACCCAACCCAGGGCCTTGCCTTGCTAAATCCCCACTGAGCTAAATCCCCAACCCTGTCTTTATTTCTTTTAGGGGTTTTGTTTGTTTGTTTGTTTGTTTTGCTTTGTTTTGCTTTTGAGACATGGTCTCACTGTGTAGCTCTGGCTGCCCTAGAACTCACTATGTAGATCAGGCTGGCCTTGCCTCCCTATGCTCCCTGTCTGTTTATTTATAGCCATCTCTGACCTGATAGTACTAATGGAATACCTTCTTCATGCCAGACACTACCCTAAGCCCTTAACATCTCTGAGCCTATATAATTCTCCCACAGACTGGATGGAGCAGTTAATGTTATTGTCTCTACTGAGGATGTAAAGCAGAGTAACTTATTCAGGGGGAAGCCAGGCTGTCAGCAACTACTCGCTGTTTTCTGCAGCCTCTCAAAGCAGAAACAAAGTCTGCATACACATTGTCCACACCCCAGAAATTCCAAACAGCTCTGTTTTGCATTCCACTCACTCCCCCCTCCGCCCCCCCCCCTCATAGAGATTCTGTGTGTCACTCTAGATATCCTGGAACTCAATCTGTAGACCAGGCTGGCCTCAAATTCAGAGATATACCTGCTTCTGCCTCCCAAATGCTGGGATTAATGGTGTGCAAAACCTGGCTTTTTTTTTTCCTTTTAATTCATCAACATTCCATCTGAAGAGCCACTTCCCCTAATCACCTGTTCCTGCATTCTTTCAATCTCAATTCGTTCAGGGCTAGCGTGGTCTACATAGTAAGCTCCTGTGAGAAAGAATCACAACTCTGCCATGAACATTCCTGATGCTAATTGTGTCTACAGTGTTATTTGTCTGCCTCTAGTCACAGTTCCCTACTCTAGAGTCCTAGGTCTGTGGAAGTCTTAGATTATTTCACTTTCTCTCACCTGTTCTATGGCAATAAGGTTCTGCTAGCTGGCCTCTGTGCGACCCATTCAACATCGCCTCCATCCGGAGACCCCTCCTAACAGCTTCAGCTCCCACTAGGAAAAGCAGGAACAAAAAAATAACAACGTAATCATCTACTACCTTTTTAGAATTTCATACATAACTACAATGTATTTACATCATATCCACCCCTCCACACACATGTGTGTATGTGTGTGTGCACATGTATGTGCATATGTGTGTATGTAGTCGGGTCATCTGTGTATACTTGGGTGTGGGGTTGATCACTTGGACAAATGCAGTGGTTTAAACCCCTGTGGGCTCCTGTATTTAAACACTTGGTGTCCAGCTGGTGGTGCTATTTGGGGAGGTCTTGATGATGCTCTTTTTTTTTTGGTTCTTTTTTTTTTTCTTCCCGGAGCTGAGGACCAAACCCAGGGCCTTGCGCTCGCTAGGCAAGCGCTCTACCACTGAGCTAAATCCCCAACCCCCATTTTCCAGTTTTTTTCTCTCTGCTTCATACTTGCAGTTCAAGATGTAAGCAATTAGCTTCTTGCTCGGCATGTGGTCACACGCAGGTGACTGTACTGTTGCGAGTTCATGTACACAGATGCTATCTTACAGCAGTTTTCCTGTCCTCTGGCTCTTAAAGTAATTTCACCCCCTCTTCTGAAACCCTGGGGTATAGATGTTGCGTCACAGGTGTCCCATTTGTGGATGGGCACATCACACTCATTTTCTATGCTTTGATAAGTTGTGGTTCTCGGTAATTGCCTCTGTCTGCTGCAAAAAGAAGCTTCTTCGGTGAGAGGCGAGGTCTGTACTTATCTATGGGTATAAGGATAAATATTTAGAAGACAGTTTCTATTTAAATCAGTTGAGCAAAATGGTAGCCATAGGTTCTCCCCTAGGGTCTATGTGTTCTTCAGTTCTTGGCTAGTTTTGAAGTAGGAGATCTGAGTTCCCTCCTACTGAATGGACCTTACGTCCAATCACACAGCTCTCGGTTACCTTCACAATATCATACCACCATTGCCCAGCCAGCTGTTGTTGTAATTTGCAGGATTTACAATCTGGGTAGGGCTGTTGATAACCATCCCTCACCCTCCAGCAGTTTGAATAACATGTTCCAACATTTTACAAGGTAGCTATCAGGGAGGAGGAGCTTCCAGTCAGTACCGATTTGATTCCCCCAAGTCCTGTGACCAAAGAATAGTTCTTGACTGAAAATTGACGGACCATTGCCTTTAGCCATGAGTCTGCATCTGGTTACCTGTCTCCCTGTGTCCTGCACAACCAAGCTACCCAAATAATAGTCTACAGTGTCTTCCCTCCCTCGCCTGTCATTAGCCAACCAACTATTAATTTAATCACGCTTTCACCTGTCTTCAACCCTCCAATAAAGCCGTCATGGTAACTTGTACAATTGACCTTCTCATTACAAATCTAATGAGGTAGACTTTGGTCCTTGTTTTTCTTGACTCATCTGTCATACCTGGAAGTTCTGGGTTCCCTCGGTTTCCATGATATCACTCTCTCTGTTCCCAAGTCTTTTTTTTTTTTTTAAGATTTATTTATTTTATGTGAGTACATTGTAACTGTTTTTTGTTTTGTTTTGTTTTCTCTCAGACAGACCAGAAGAGGGCCTCTGATATCCCATTACAGATGATTGTGAGCCACCACATGGTTGCTGGGAATTGAACTCAGGGCCTTTGGAAGAGCAGCCAGTGCTCTTAACCACTGAGCTGTCTCTCCCAAGTCTTAATCATCTTAATAGCCTACACTACAAACCAGCCCTAGCCTAGGCTCAACTTATATTAAGTGCCCAGAATACAGATTTTAAGAGGAGAGAAGGTGGCTGGGGATGCAGCTCAGTTGGGAGATTGCTTACCTAGCATTGGCGAGGTCCTGGGTTTGATCCTCCTAGTGCTTCATAAGCTGATTGTGGTGGCTCATTACCGTCATCCCAGCATTTTTGAGATGGTGGCTGAAGGATCAGAAGTTCAAAATTGGAGGTGGGTGTGTGGCCCAGTTGTCAGAATGCTTGCCTATCATGCAGAAAGCCCTGGGCTCATTCACCAGCACCCCATAAACTGAGCCTAACAGCACATGTTCATAATCCCAGCATTCAGGAGGTGGAGACAGGAAGATCAGAGGTGTAAGGTCATCCTTGGCTACCTAGGAGAGTCAAGCAGTGCCTGGGTTCTGAGACCCTAGGTCAAAAAAAAACAGAAAACAAAAAACAACTCTTAAATTTGTTAATTCCTAAACCTCGAGGGGGAATGATAGCTCAGTGGTTAGGAGCAATGGCTGGCTATTCTTCTAGAGGACCCAAGCTCAATTCCCAGCACAGACATAGTGGTTCACAACCATCTGTAAATAGTTTCAGGGGATATGATGACCTCATCTGATCTCCACAGGCATCAGGGGCAGACAGACATACATGTAGACAAAAACATGCACATAAAAAAATACAATGATAAAATATTTTAAAATAAATTATTTATTTTTAAAGAATTATTTATTTTATGTATATGAGTACACTGCAGCTGTCTTCAGACACACCAAAAAGGGCATCAGACCTCATTACAGATGTTTATGAACCAACATGTGGTTGCTGGGAATTGAACTCAGGACCTTTTGAAGAGCAGTAAGTGCTCTTAACTGCTAAGCTATCTCTCCAGCCCTTAACTAATTTTAAAAAATAAAAAAGTTCCAAACCTGAGCAGGCATGGCATGACTTCAATCCCAGTGCTGGGAGGCAGAGTCAGGGGGATCTCTGCTAGTTGGAGCTCACTCTGGTTGTCTACATCAAGAGTTCCAGGTCACCCAAGATGACATAGATTCTGCCTGTCTCAAAAATAAAAATGTTTAAAGTCTCAGGCCTCTTTAGGGGCTAAGAGATGAGTCAACTCTTGAGAAAACTTCCTATTCCTGACTTTCCAGAGGACCCAAGTTCAGTTCTCAGGATCCAAGTTGGGCAGCTCACAACCTTCCGTAACTCTAGGTTGAGGGGATCTTCGGTCCTCTGTGGGTCCTCACAGATGCACACACTCTTCACACACACACACACACACACACACACACACACACACACACACACACACACACACACTTTTCAAAGTTCAAGGTTATGTTCATTTGCAAAGCAAGTTCAAGACCAACCTCCTCCTCCAGAGAACCTGTCTCAAGAAAAAAAGAAAGATCATTTGTCCTGTCTCTAAGCACTGGTAGGTTTTTTAATCCATTTCTGGGAATTTTGTAGCATCTTGTATGTAGTTCTTCTGGGGCCTGTTTGTTCTCTCAGTTCTGTATGGAGAATCCCCTTTTAAGAACACTGTCTATAGGCAGGCTCGATGCCCCAAAGTAGGGGAATGTCAGAACAGGGAGGTGGGAAGGGGTAGGTGGGTGGGGGAACACCCTCATAGAAGCAGAAGGAGGGGTTATGGGATAAGGGGTTTACGGCAGGGAAACCGGTAAAGGGGATAACATTTGAAATGTAAATTAAAAAATATCCAATTAAACAAAATAAAATAAATAAATAAATGAAAAAGGGAAGAACACTGTCCACACCTGTCTGTGGTGGCACATACCTTTAATCCCAGCACTTGGGACGCAGAGGCAGGCGGATTTCTGAGTTCAAGACCAGCCTGGGGTAAAGACCAAAAGTTCCAGGACAGCCAGGAGTACACAGAGAAACCCCATCTCCAAAACACAAGACAAACAAGCAGACAAAACAAACCAACTGATGAAACAAAACAAAATTAAAAAAAAAAAAAAAAAAGAAGAAGAACACTGCCCTAGAACTGGAGGTCTGGACAGGCCGAGTGTTGGAAACAACATAGGAAACAAAGAAAGCTGAGTCTCTTCTGCTTGATCTCATGAGAAAGGAGAACACCAGGGGGTTGGAGGGGAGGTGGGGAGAAAGCAGAAAGAGAATAGAAACCATCTGTGTCAGAGAACAACACTGAGGTCCTAGAGGTCAAAACCAAGGTTCCAGGAAGCTGAGCCTCCCAACACTCCACCACCCCTCTCTCAGCCTTCTGCGTCTGCTTCAAAGCTTCCGCATAATTGCTCCCACAGCAACAGCCTCAGCAAGCATCACCCTTCGTTGCACAGGGGTGTCCCTCGGGGATTATCCAGCTGTGTCTTTCCTGAGATGATAAAGGCCACTGAGTAGCATTGACTTCTATTTGAAAGGATTAAGAGTGGTTAAGGGCACTGACTCTTCTTCCAGAGGTCCTGAGTTCAAATCCCAGCAACCACATGGTGGCTCACAACCATCTGTAATGGGATCCGATGCCCTCTTCTAGTGTGCATGAAGACAGGGACAATGTACTCATATACATAAAATAAATAAATCTTTAAAAAAAAAAAAAGTTCAAAGGATCCTCTTGGGTGTTGGACCCCAGCAATGAATGACCTTTTTCTGGGATCTCACTTGGAAAGAGCTAGGGTTTACAAGTCCCAAAGAACAAGGTGTTCCTTGTAAACTACTTGTGGTTTTCTGTGTTTTGTAAACATTTCTTCTGGGGGATGGGGGTGTTAGGGGAGTAGGGGAGCTGGGAGGAAGGGGGGTTGGGGGAGGGGGGGTTGGAACGCTTGGTTTTGTTTTGCCCTCATTTTGTGTTATTGTCATTATTGTTTGAGGTAGTTTCACTCTATAGCCCAGCAAGTTGGAACTCTCTATAATTCCCCCTGCCTCAGCCTCCTGAGCGCTGGCATTAACAAGTGTCAGCTGCCATACCAGGTTGCTACACACACACACACACACACACACACACACACACACACACACACAAATGGAACTCTTTTTTCTTTTTTTTTTTTTTTTTTTCAGAGCTGGGGACCAAACCCAGGGCCTTGCTCTTGCTAGGCAAACGCTCTATCACTGAGCTAAATCCCCAACCCCACACAAATGGAACTCTAAGGAATCCTCCTGCCTCTGCCTCCCAAGTGTTAAAAGCTACCATACCTGCTAAGAGAAAACCAAAGAAGGGACTTTGGTCTACGCTGGGGACAAACATTGAAAAAGGAAGAAGTCCAGCCTCTAAACTAGAGTGGTGAAGGTGGTAGGCTGGATGGAGAAGGTGGGAGACATGGGGACACGGAGAGAGACAACAGCCTGCACCAAATCAGAAGAGAAAAAAAACCCTGTGGCTCTGGTTTCACTCAAGTTATGGACGGTGGCACTTCCTGGAGTCTCCCAAGCACATTTGTCCTCTCTTCTCAACTGGCTTCTCAGTTGGCACTGTCTACAGAGACACTGCATGCTGGCTTTGGCTGCTTGGACTCAAGTCCCACTTTCCCTAAAGGGCCTTTCCTCTACCAATACATGTAGGTCTTTTTTTTTTTTTTTTAAAGATTTTATTTATTTATTGTATGTATGTGAGTACACCATCACTGTCTTCTGACACACCAGAAGAGGGCATCAGATCCCATTACAGATGATTGTGAGCCACCATGTGGTTGCTGGGAATTGAACTCAGGACCTCTGGAAGAGCAATCAGTGCTCTTAACCACTAAGTCATCTCTCCAGCCCAATATGTAGGTCTTGTTGTCTCCTGTTAGACTCAGGACTTACTAAGCAGGGATGGGATCGTCCCTTCTTTGTTCCACAAAGAGCACCAAGCTCTCTGGATAAACACTGAGTGACTGAACTGTGGCGTTCCGATTAACACAGCACAGAGAGGGTTAGTGTGATGGCTCAGGAGATAAAAGTAATTTTCATCCAAGTCTGATGTGCGGAGTCCATGTGCTGTGGGAGCAGAGACCCAACCCCTGAAAGTTGTGACATAGATGTGCCCACTTGAATGTGGATTCACACACACTAATAAAACGACTTTTAAAACCTAAGAAGTACTGGGTTTTAATAGATCCAACATCCTTTCCTGGCCTTCATGAGCACCAGAACACATACAGCACAATGGCAGATACACACTCAATTAAAAAATAGTATTAAGGGTTGGGGATTTAGCTCAGTGGTAGAGCACTTACCTAGCAAGTGCAAGGCCCTGGGTTCGGTCCCCAGCTCTGAAAAAAAGAAAAAAAAAGAAAAAATAGCATTAAGGGCTGGAGAGATGGCTCAGCGGTTAAGAGCACTGACTGCTCTTCCAGAGGTTCTGAGTTCAATTCCCAGCAACCACATGGTGGCTCACAACCATCTGTCATGGGATCTGATGCCCTCTTCTGATGTGTGTCTGAAGAGAGGAACAATGCACTCACATTTATAAAATAAATAAATAAAAATAGCATTAAGAACAATAACAAACACAGAAAAGCCAGGTGCCTTGGCATGTTGGGGAGAGGCAAGAGGGTCAGAAGCTCAAGGCTGTCCTTGGATGCACAGTGGCTAAGGGGATAGCCTGGGATAAATGAGACTCTATCTCCAAACAAAGCAAACCGGGACAGCCAAGAGAGGATGGAAGGCTCTGAGCTAACTGTATTACCTCATCATCTGTGATGATGTCAGCGAAGAGAACCCTGACACTAGGGTGCACTCACCCTTCCTTTTTTTTTTAGTCCGAGAGACAATCTCCCTTCTTTTTTTAAAGATAATCTCTCTCTGTCTCTGTCTCTGTCTCTGTCTGTCTCTGTCTGTCTGTCTGTCTGTCTCTCTCTCTCTCTCTCTCACACACACACACACACACACACACACACACACACACACACACACGCAAACAGGAGAGTTCACCATATATATGAACATCAAATTCCTTCCCTTGGAGAAAAAAAAATCTCATGAAAAACATCAGTAATGAATCTCCAGTGGGTCTGGCCTGCATCCATAAATCATTCAGGGACTGAGGCAAGGTCGGGAGAGGGCACCCTTTCACTGTTACTCAAGGCAGATTGTACATTTCAGGCCCCATTAGCAGGCACAAAGGGCCATCCATAAAGAATTCATGGGTTGTGGCACAAATGCACCAAAGGCCCTTGGGACCCTCCCCCTGAGGGATTAGATTAGAAGGGACTGCGGTTGCACAGAATCCCCTTAAGCCCAGAGGTTTCTGTAGCTCATCTGCAAATCTTATTTAGAATTTACAGAGATTTATTGAAACCTCAGGCAAAAGGGTGAGGTAAGATGGGAGTGAACTGTGGAACCAGGGCTCACACCCTAATGAGAAGCCATGGGCCGTTTCTCCCCAAGGACAACCATTTAGAGAGATGCTGGATAACTAAGGTTTAGAGTTATATAGTTGGGCAGTAGAATGCTTGCCTAGAAATACTGGCTCAATCTGAGACCAACAAGCCTGAGAAAGAGTTTAATATCTTAGGACTCTATGGGTTTGGGTTATGTTCATACCACTCTTCAAATAATGCTTTTAGCAGTATGTGTATCCTCTACCTACCAAACTACAAGCACACTGCTGCTCTCTGAACAGTGAGTGCACCTAGTGACCTCAGACCCCACCCCTGCACTGGGCTAACCACACTCCCCTTTCCGAACAATGGGATATATTTCTTCTCTTTGTAGCTCTCAATTGGACAGTTTCTATTCATTCAAACACACGACGGGGCAGGGTATGAGTCAGTCCAAACTTCTTTCAGTCATATGTACAGTAAAATAAAACCTTGCGCTGAAGTAAACTTTTAGGGAGTATCTATTTGTCATCTTATGCCTATACAGAACTGGGTGTGCATATAATTAAAATCCAGGGTTGTGGGGAAAGACATGCACAGCAGATAAAAGATTCTGTTATAGTCTATCAGTCAAACCAGAGAACTACCATCGCTAGGTTCCTCCTTCTCTAGAATGCCATGAAAGGAAGCCCCAAACCATAATTAGGGCCCTTGAGTACTCTCATGTGGCCACTGCTCCCTTGTGGTATATTTTGATCTTTTCTATTGTTTTGCTTTAAAGTTTCCTTAATCCTTTTTTAAAATCTCCCTGAGCTTTTATTCCAGTTCATTGAATAAGAGCCCAAAACCCTTGAAACTGGGTCAATCTTGACTATCAAAGAAAAAGTCAACGGTGGAGAGGGAGAAAACAGCAAAATTCCGAACGAATAATCCAACCGTGGTGGTGCACACCTTTAATCCCAACACTCAAGAGGCAAAAGCAGGCAGAATTCTGAGTTCGAAGCCAGCTTGGTCTACAGAGTCAGTTCTGGAACAGCTAGGGCTACACAGAGAAACCCTGTCTCAAAAAAAGAGAGTGGTGGGGTTGGGGATTTAGCTCAGTGGTAGAGCGCTTGCCTAGGAAGCGCAAGGCCCTGGGTTCTGGTCCCCAGCTCGGAAAAAAGAATCAAAAAAAAAAAAAAAAAAAAAAAAGAGAGTGGTGGTTATGGCGGACAGGGACAGAGACAGAAACACAGAGGGAGGGAGGTCTGAGAGAAATCCCTGTTGATGAAGACAATCGCCCCTGGATTCACTACTGACATTTTTAGACAAATACAGCCAACCTAGTCAGTACTGACTGCATATATAATTAATCAATGCAAAGGTTTTTTTTTTTTTGCTCAATCAAGAACCACAAAACAAACACGTCATGTTCTACATTGTAGAATGAGGTGGCTCAGTGGATAAAGGCACCTGCTGCCAAGCCTGGTGACCTGAGTTTGACCCCTGGGACCCACACAGTGGGTAGAAAGAACTGACTTCTGTGAATTGTACTCTGACCTCTACCATCAATCTGTGCCATGCATGCACCCCACACAATAAATAACTGTAAAGGGGTAGGGGTCCAGCTCAGTGATACATTACGTGCTTAGCATGTGTGAAGCCTTAGGCGTGAGGCCCAGAAAACGAAAGGAAAAAAACAAAACAAAACAACCAACAAACCAACAAACAAAAACAGACATTTGAAGATTGGAACTGGGGATGCTGTCTTGGCAGAGTGCTCGCCTAGCATGCACGAAAACCTAGATTAGATCCAGCATCAAACAGCACCAGGCTTGGCTTTGTTACACCTGTAATCCTAGTATTTAAGAGGCAGAGGTAGAAGAACAGAAGTTTAAGGCCAGCCTGGGCAACAAAACAAGATCCCATTTCAAACTGTAGAAAATAAAGTGTTGCTGTTGTTTCAAGATAATTATGTCTCGAAAAGGAAACCCGTAGAATCTTTCCCATGATACTGGGCCAGTAATTAAGAGCCTGTTTTCCCAGGACTGTGTCACCTTTGGTGGCAGGTGGGTAGGGGTGAGGCCTGAACTTAGGAAAGAGAAAGAAGATCCATTCTGAGTCACCCCGATGGAATAGGTGTCATCGGGAAGCTTGAGGGGAGGGTTCCAGAGTCTTGGTACAAAGCAAAAAGGGAAGACAGGGGAAATGAACTAGGGCAGGATGGAAGCCACTTAAAGGGCAGAGTTTTTTAACCAGGGGACGTGAAACAGTTAAAGAAAAAACTTAAGACAGCTGAGGTCAGGAGGCTGTGTCATAGCCACACACAGGAAGTGTCACAGGGTTCGTCTGTGCCAGGAAGGGAGACTGGTTTCAGCTGGGCCACGAAGGGAGACTGGTTTCAGCTGGGCCACGAAGGGAGACTGGTTTCAGCTGGGCCGCGAAGGGAGACTGGTTTCAGCTGGGCCTGGGCCACGAAGGGAGACTGGTTTCAGCTGGGCCGCAGCCTGCACACTGTTCTCCCTACCAGAAAGCCAAGAGCCAGGCCACCTCCCCGTGCTGCTCTGACTCATTCCCAGGCAGCTGAGGCAGACCAGAAACAGAGGCGCAGCTGTGTCCTGTTCACACCCTGCGTCTTCCACGTCCTGCATCTTCATGGAAGGGAACAAGGTCTCCTCAGAAAGAGAGACCGAGTAAACCAGGAATCATCAGTCTAGGTAAACACAAGGCTTGTGTAGAAAACTAGAGAAAAATACAAGTGAATCTGAGCTGCTCTCAAGCAAAGAACTCTTCTTCACAGTTAAGTTTTGAGAAACTTGCCCAAAGTCTGTGTTGGGAGAGCAAGGACTCACCCCAGGAACAGATAGAGACCTGGCATTATTACTTATTTTAATTTTAAATCCCATTTATTTATTTGAGCCAAGTGTCATAGTACCCTTCTTCTTCTTCTTCTTCTTCTTCTTCTTCTTCTTCTTCTTCTTCTTCTTCTTCTTCTTCTTCTTCTTCTTCTTCTTCTCCTCCTCCTCCTCCTCCTCCTCCTCCTCCTCCTCCTTCTTCTCTTCCTCCTCCTCTTCCTCCTCCTTCTCCCCCTTCTCCTCCTCCTTCTCCTCTTCCTCCTCCTCCTTCTTCTTCTTTTTTCTCTTCTTCTTTATATTTAACTTTTATCGATTCTTTGTGAATTTTGGATCATGTACCCCAACCCTCCCAATCCTACTCATGTCCCTGTCCCTTCATACCCGCCCTCCTTCCTTGCAACCCGCCCCTCGAAGGAAAAAAAAAATCTCATTGTAGAAGCCATAGTGTGCCACAGTGTGCCTGCAGTCTACCCTTTTGTCCATATTTCTTTTCTTGCCAATGCTCATTGCAGTGAGTCATTCGTCTGCTTTGAAGCCTCTGGCTCCTGCTACCCCATCAATACCCCAATCAATACTCACTGAGACTCCTCTCAGATATTTTGTTGTTGCCCTGTATCCTAGAGATCCTGCAGCTTTGAATCTGTTGGTCTGCATCTTTCACACGTTCCAATAGTCCATAGGTGGGGTAGATGTTGCCATGGGCCTGGATCAAAGCCCCGGATCTGGGCCTGGGAAGTATCTGAGCTGGTAAACCAGCCAGCCCTTCTGCACCCACATCACTAGGGCAAGCTCTTCAGCACTGCCCAGGCTAGCTCACCCAGTGCCACAGCTAGCAAGGGACAGAGAATGGCTCGATGGCTCGTTTTAACCCACCACTTGGGAGGCAGAGCCAGGTGGATCTGTGTGAGTTTGAGGCCTGCTGGACTACATTGTAATCCCTATTTCTAAAACAAAACATAAATGTATGTATGTATGTATGTATGTATGTATGTATGTATGTATTCGTTCTTTCATGGGGGGGGGTGTTGCATACATGCCACAATGTGCATGCATGTGGAGGTCAGAGGACCACTTTGAGGAGTCAGTTCTCTCCTTCCACCATGTGGGGCTTCAGGGTGGAACGCAGGTTATCAGGCTTGGTGACAAACATCTTTCTCCACCGAGTCATCTGACTAGCACAGACTTTTCTCTTTAACTCTGTGTGAAACCGACTCCTGTGGAACACATTGAAAATGGCATTCAGGGGGGTTGGGGATTTAGCTCAGTGGTAGAGCACTTGCCTAGCAAGCACAAGTCCCTGGGTTCAGTCCCCAGCTCCGAAAAAAAGAACCAAAAAAAAAAAAAAAAGCCAAAGTGCTTCTACCATTTTGGGGTTGGGGATTTAGCTCAGGGGTAGAGCACTTGCCTAGCAAGCGCAAGGCCCTGGGTTCGGTCCCCAGCCCAAAAAAAAGAAAAAAGGAAAAAAAAAAAAAAGAAAATGGCATTCAGAAAACATAGACCTTTAGTCAGGCACTGGTACTTCTCAGTGTGGAGGCAGGAGAATCGGGAGTTCAAGGCCATCCAGAGCTGGCTGCTATGTTCAAGACCAGCCTGTGTTATGTGAGTCCCTGTCTCAACAAAAAGAACACAACAGCAGTAGCAACAGCAACAACAACAACAACACAACTTTGCAGATGCCCATATACGACTATAATCCATCTATTGGGACAAATTTTTACTTAGTACTACACTCGGGGTTAAAGTCCTAAATGAGTCTACACAAATCAAAAAACCACAGAGGTCAAGAGGAATTTTGGCAGAGGTTATTCACAGACTGTTTCCAACAGAAGTACTGTGCTGGCCACGAAGCACGTGAGGACGATCAGCCTCCCCAAGAAAGAAATACTCAGCAACGGCCTCTTCAAATCTCGTTCAACATGACTTACCAAAGCCATTGTTTAAACTCAGCTTTGACGAATCTTTTTTATTTTCATCTAACAACTTGACAAACTTAAAAAAAGTTGTTTTATGTTCAGTAATTTGGGGAAATGAACACATGGAGGTCGGGTAACTTGTGGGAGTCAGTTCTCTTCCACCCACCATATGGGCTTCAGGGGATAGAACTCATGTCCTCTGGCTTCCCAGCAAAGGCAGAGTCCCTTTTACTCACAAACTATCTCACAGCTGACTTGGCAAGTATTTAAACTTTAATGCCTTGGCTTTAGTTTGAGTAAGGTGACTCACTCTCTCTCTCTCTCTCTCTCTCTCTCTCTCTCTCTCTTTTTAGAGGGACAACCAGGACACAATTGTTTTTCTCTATCTGTCTGTACATATAATCTATATGTATGTGTATATATACATATATATTATTGCTAAATATAAAACATTAAAAATATGGTTATTTTGTGTCTTTTATTCTGCTATTTATTTTCTGTTACATACATACTACTGCTTCTTGAACAAAGGCACATACATCTCGTTGACAGGGGCAATTAATAAGGTAAATAATTTTAAAATGGCATGTAGAGCTGGGGGTCATCTGCCCACATACAATCATAGCAAAGGGGGTAGAGGTATAAAGGCAGGAGGCTACAAGTTCAAGGCCAGGCTTGGACTATACAGTGAGTTCTAGGCCAGCCTGAACCACATAGTGAGACCTTGTCTTAAGAAAACATAACATGGGGGTTGGGGATTTAGCTCGGCGGTAGAGCGCTTGCCTAGCAAGCACAAGGCCCTGGGTTCAATCCCCCAGCTCCAAAAAAAAAAAAAAAAAAAAAAAAAAAAAAAAAAAAAAAAAGAAAGAAAACACAACATGGGGGCTGGAGAGATGGTTCAGGGGTTAAGAGCACTGACTGCTCTTCCAGAGGTCCTGAGTTCAATTCCCAGCAACCACACCGTATCTCGCAATCATCTGTAATGGAATCCAATGCCCTCTTCTGATGTGTCTGAAGGCAGTGGCAGTGTACTCACATACATACATGAAATAAATAAATAAATCTTAAAAAAATAAAGAAAGAAAACATAACATAGACTGGTTATCATAGCACTTGCCTTTAACCCCAGCACTCAGGAGCCAGAGGCAGGTGGATCTCTATGAATTTGAGGCCAGCCTGATCCACATAGCCAGTGCCAGGTCAGCCAGGGCTACATAGCAAAACCTGCTCTCAACAAAACAAAAATCAACAACAAACCCACCAAAAACTAAAACAAAAATGTAAGATAAAAAATACATTTGCGGGTTGGGGATTTAGCTCAGTGGTAGAGTGCTTGCCTAGCAAACGCAAGGCCCTGGGTTCGGTCCCCAGCTCCAAAAAAAAGAAAAAAAAAAAAAAAAAAAAAAAAAAAAGAAAAAAAAAAGAAAGAAAAAAAAAAATACATTTGCTTTTATGGGTTAGGAAGTAGCACAACGTCACAGGACTTGCCCAGAGTATGTGAGGACCTGGGTTCAAATCCTTAGCCCTGCAAAACAATGTGTTTAGGCAATACATTTTGTGCCAGTGAGTTGGCTAAAGGAACTTCTGCCAAGCCCGAGGACCTGAATTTTTTCCCAAAGCCTTACCTGGTAGAAGGAGAACACTGACTTCTCAAAGTTCATTCTATTCCTTCCACACTTGTGGGCTCCATGCTTACCTGCCCCCCTTCTGCACAAATAATTGAACATATAAATAATTTAAAAATCCATTCCCAGGGTTGGGGATTTGGCTCAGTGGTAGAGCGCTGGCCTAGGAAGCGCAAGGCCCTGGGTTCGGTCCCCAGCTCCGAAAAAAAAAAAAAGAACAAAAAAAAAAAAAAATCCATTCCCCTGGGGTTGGGGATTTAGCTCAGTGGTAGGGCGCTTGCCTAGCAAGCACAAGGCTCTGGGTTCGGTCCCCAGCTCCGAAAAAAAGAAAAGGAAAAAAAAAAAATCCATTCCCCTTTTATGCTGGTGATTGACCCCAGAACCTGTACATAGTAAACATATGCTTTACCTCTGAGCTACAATCCATAACCTCTGTCTCTCTCT
This sequence comes from Rattus rattus, assembly GCF_011064425.1. NCBI lineage: Eukaryota > Metazoa > Chordata > Mammalia > Rodentia > Muridae > Rattus > Rattus rattus. The sequence continues at coordinate 59,767,554 of NC_046165.1, forward strand.
CTGTCTATCTATCTATCTATCTATCTATCTATCTATCTATCTATCTATCTATCTATCTATCTATCTATCTATCACCTATCATCCATTCATTCATCAGTCTATTTATCTATCATCTATTTATGTATTTATCAGTCTATCTCTATATCATCTATCACCCATCTATCTCTCATCTATCTATCTGTCTGTCTGTCTGTCTATCTATCTGTCTGTCTATCTATCTATCTGTCTATCTATCTATCTATCTTGTGCTACTGGAGATGGAATGTAGAGCTTTGTGTATATTACCTAAAGTGCTCAATCACCGAGCTTCATCCCCTATGTCAATCTTTTTATAATGGTGTGTGTGTGTGTGTGTGTGTGTGTGTGTGTGTGTGTGTGTGTGTTTTGTTAGCTGTTTCTTGTAGGTTGTCGTTGTTTATTTCATTGTTTTGGGATAGGGTCTGGTGTACCCAGACTGGTGTGGAAATCACTGTGAAGAAGAGGGTGATGATGAATCACCAGTTCTCCGGGCTCCAGCTCCCACGTGCTGGAACTTCAGACCAGCACGACCACCACACCTGGTCAATGATGCTTCTTTTGATTTGAGGATACAGTCATCTTTTTAAAATGTTTATTTTAATTTTAAAATTGTGTGTGTGTGTGTGTGTCTGTGTGTGTGTGTCTGTGTGTGTGTGTGTGCGTACATATGTGCCTAAGAAATCTAAAAGAGGGTATCAGATTCCATGGAGCTGAAGTCAAAGATAGTTGTGAGCTGCCGAAGTGGGTGTGGGTACCTAAACTTGATCCTCTGCTAGAGCAGTTACAGAAGTGCACACTCCCAACTGCTGAGCCTTCTCTCAGCCCTGATACCACCATTTTTCAAAAGCCCTTTGTTGGAAATTTAAATATTGCAGCTTATGTGCTCATATTATTTTAAATTACTTTTAGATTTATTTGTTTTATTTTATGTACATGATTATTTTGGCTACATGTATATCTGTGTACCACATGCATGTTTGATGCCCTCAGAGGTCAGAAGGAGGCACCATATTCCTTGGAAGTGGGATATGCTATGTCCTACCCACAGGTGGTTGAGAACTACCTTGTACTGAGAAATGAACTCAGGTCCTCTGCAAGAGCATAGTGTTGAAGGATCTCTCCAGCCCATTATATATTTTTGAGATACATGACTGTAATGTGTTTTCACAAGACAGCATAAATATGATAGGACATTAAATGGAGTTTAATAAAAACAGCGTGTTCCATTCTGTCCCATGATACTGTGGGATATTTTTACTCTCTTCTTGCACCAGGAAGAAAAGGTCATTTATGTCACCAGGGAAGAGAGCTGAGACTTGGAAGTGTTTGCAGAATCAGATTTTACTAAAATAACCTTCATTTACATTTGTTTCACCGTATATTTCCTAGTTCCTTGCATTAATCAGCTTTCTCCAGCAGCATACATGAAATTATAAGAGGGGATTTATTAAACAGCTTACTGGATCAGACTCTAAATAGTCCCACAATGGCTGATTGTACCATGGAGAAACCAGAAGCCAACACCGCTTATCCAAGGACCAGTGATTCAGGCTTATGGGCTAAATGCCTCGAAGCCTCTGGATTGCTTGTTAAAGCAAGTCAGTGTTCAGAGACTAGAGAATCCGGAGCCAGATGCCCACAGTCAATGACAGCAGCAAAGTGTTTACTGGCGCACTGGAGAGATGGCTCAACCATTCAAAGTCCTGGTGTTCATGAAGAGGACGTCAGTTCAGTTTCCAGCATTTACATGGTGGTTTACAACTACCTGTAACTCCATTTCCAAGAGCTCCACTGGCTTCCGCAGGCCCTCGCTTGTGTTTGGTGGAAATAAACACATTCAGGTACACAAACCTGCATATAAAAACAAACAAACGAGAGCAGAAAAAGGCTTCTGCTTGCTGTGCCTCACCTTTAATCCCAAGTCTTGGGAAACAGCCAGGCAGATCAGAGGCCTCTTTAGAGAAGCTACATTCCTGCTGATTGATCGAGAAACCCTTGGCTGTCTAGTCTGGGGCTTGTAAGAGCCGGCCTCCACATGCGGCCTTAACCTCCTTCTCCACCAAGCCTAAGCCACAATCACGGTCCGTGTAATATGCTCTGCTTTGGTTGTTGGCCCTCCTAATTGAGTCCCTGTGTCCTTCCAACTGTCATTAAGACAGGACAGGCTAATGTAGCCTTCCTTTTTAGTAACAACTGAATCATGCATTTAAAACCACGGTCAGAATATTTCCAATGCTAAAAATTAAACAATTGCTATCCAAGGACAGAGGCAGCTAGTGAGTCCACAGGCAAAGTCAAAGACTGACAGCTCACACTTGCAGTTGGAAGGCCTTTTGAGCTGTGTCCTTGGGTCATATCCTACCCAGTGGCAGTAGCAGTGGGCAATCTATTACTGGGGAAGAACCAGAGAGCCAAAATCTATAGCTGCGGACATGGACAGCAACTGGCCATCTAGGCATGCTTCCTGGGACACTAACGGTTGCTTTCAGCCCTGTATTTTACTCACTATGTAGCATTTGTACTTGTCTCTTGGTCTTCCACATTCCTCAATATAAACTCGGGCTCCCCAGTATCCTGTGGGAGAGGAGGCTTCTCCTAAAATGTGAAACATTGGGGGCTGGTGAGATGGCTCAGCGGTTAAGAGCACTGACTGCTCTTCCAGAGGTCCTGAGTTCAATTCCCAGCAACCACATGGTGGCTCACAACCATTTGTAACAGGGATCGGATGCCCTCTTCTGGTGTGTCTGAATAAAGTGATAAATAAATCTTTAAAAAAAAAAAAGTGAAACATTTGGCACTAAACCTGTGACACAACCCCCCATGAGGAGTCTTACACACGTTGATTACTTTCAATCTGGTAATTCCACTCCTCTCAGAGATTTATCTTAAAGAAATAATGAGGAAGTCAACAAGATGTTCCGTCGGTAAAGGCCTGGCCAGCCTGGATCCAATTCAGAAATCCATGTGAAGGTGTAAAGAACTGACTGCATAAATGTATCTCCCCCTCTTACACACACACACACACACACACACACACACACACACACACACACACACACACCAGAGCAAGAAAATGAAGGGCAGAAACTAAGTACTGAACAGTGAGAGCTGTGAGTTCCTGTTGACGACCTGTGGGCTATGGCAAGCCCGCCTCCCATTTTCTTGGATTTATTCCAATTCTCTCCCTTCACAGTAGTGAATGTTATCAACTCCCTCATTAGAACAGAAACTGGAAATGACGACCATAAAAGGCGCCGACGGTGGAGGCTGGGGTGGGGGGACTGGGGCTTAGGCTGGCAAGGTGCATGGTTCAGGCTGAAAAATTCAAAGGTCAGAGCCCGTCGTGGGGACAGCCTGGATGGTAAGCACGGACAGCCAAGGTCTGATCAAAGATGGCTGACTGCTTGGGGCAGTCAGTAGCAAAGACCAGAAAAGAAACTACAGCAGCAAATCAAGGGGCCGGGAGGTCACAGCAAGTCTGAAACTGGTTCTCCTTCCAGGATGTTATCAGTAAACCATAAACCAGATTAGGAACCCAGGAAGTCAGGAGGGTGAGTCAAGGTGTGTTTGTGACCTGATTTGAAGACGACAAGGAGTGTTTGCCTTTCTGAATCCTTCAGGGCAGGAACTGGGGTCATGGGTTATCCCAGGCACACAGAGCAGCTGGGGAGTAATTGTGGAGTACCTTGTGGCTGTGGGTGCGTCCTGGGTATGAGGGAGAGGAGGTGCTAGCAGTGCCACTGAACCGGCTACAGGGCTAGACTCACTGTGGGGAGCTTTTAAATAAATCCCAGAGTTCAGCCACACCCAGGCCAATTATATTGGAATGTCTGGGGGCTGGGCTCTCCCAGTCTGTTGTTAATGTTTCCTTGGTGATTTAAAGGTTCAACCCGAGAACCTGGTGGGATCTTAGACCAGTTCTTTAAGAGGGTGAGTGCAGGTGGGGGAATCAAGTGACCAGCCAGTAATAACAAAACAAACTTTGTAAAAAATAAATAAATAAATAAATAAATAAATAAATAAATAAATAAATATAATGTTTAAAAATATACCTGTCATTGCAAATATATGGGAGTATTTCTACTCTTTTATTTTATTGGGACACAGTCTCTGGCGGGTCTGGAAGTAAGTAACCCAGGCTAGTCTGGGCTGGCTCTACTCACAGAGGTCCTCCTGGCTCAGCTTCCCAAGTGTTGGGAGTACAAGGGTGCACCGATATGTTTGGTTATTGACACAGGGGATGGGACTGAGGACTTTGAACAGACCAGGCAGGGCAGGCACTCTATTAATTGACCCCGACCTGCTCCTGGATGGTTTTGATCAGAGACTTCCAAAGACATAGTGGTTCTGTGGGAAGTGACTGGCCCCTGACATACAGGTCAGTCTCCCTCAGCACACAGTTGCTAACACTTGCAGTTAGGATCCACCTCAGTGAACACCGTCTTAGTCAATGTTGCCAAAGGCACCGGTGAGGCCAGCAGTCGACGGCCTAGCTTTGCAGGTGCTGAGTCTAAGGAACAGAAGGTAAAACGGCTTCCCAAGGTCACAGATGAGCACAGAATGAGGTGTGACCCCAGGATTTCTGTCACACACTGCCCTTTATAGCCTCTTTGCTGACTTGACTGCTCTCCACTGAATGACTGGGCTCTGGTTACACACAGAGAGAGACAGACAAAGAGATCTGGCCCAGTTCTTGCCTCCATATTCAAACACAATGAAGCTGGGTATGAAGACTCACACCTGTAATCCCAGCACTCTGGAGGCTGAGGCAGGAGAATTGTCACAATTCAGAGCCCAGAGTAGGATTCTGGGCAAGGGGAGAGACTGGTAGTAGGCTCAGTTGGTAAGGCACTTCCCTAGTGTGCCTGAAGCCCTGGGTCGGGTCCCCAGAGTGGGTGCATGAGCAGGAGTGCTGTCCTAGCCTGTAACCTCACTGTTGGAGAGGGGGAGGCCAGGCTTAGAACTTCAAGGTCATCCTTGGGCACACAGCTAGTTTGAGGCCAGCCTGAACTACTGAGACCCTGCCTTAAATACAAAAACCACCAAGACAAATCACCCAAACCCTGGTGGCTCATGCCTTTAATCCCAGCACTCAGGAGGCAGAGGCAGGAGGATCTCAGTGAGTTCGAGGTCAGCCTCCAAAGCGAATTCCAGGATAGCCAGGGCTACATAGAGAAATCCTGTCCAGAAAAGAAAAAAAAAGAAAAAAGAAAAAAAAAAAAAGAAAAGAAAAAGAAAAGAGAGAAAAAACTAAGGTTAATGAATTCCAAGAAAGTCTCTCCTGTGTTCGTGGTCGTGGACATGTCCGATCTTCCTTCTTCTCCATACCTGGAGTTCTGCCCTTTTGCCTTCCTGCCTCACCTAAGGGCAGAAGAGAAAGGAAGATGTCTACATGGCTGGGTTCTCAACTGACACGGGCCTTGAAAGTAATTTTCCTTCCCAAACTGGGATTCGTTTCCCTCCCTTTGAGTTTTACTCCATCTTGAGTGTCTGAAGTCTCCCTGACTCATGCTGTGACATCTGCCACATTCTCTCTAGGCACAGGGCATTTCTGCAATGGCACTGATTATCCCTTTTCCTTCCCTCCATTCTTCCCTCTGTCCCTCTCTCTGCCTCTCTCCTCTCTCTAACAATGTCTTATCTAGCCCAGGCTAGCCTTGAACTCACTACTCCCATCTTCCATCCTTCCCTCTCTCTGTCTCTCTCTTCTCTCTAACAATGTCTTATATAGGGGTTGGGGATTTAGCTCAGTGGTAGAGCGCTTGTCTAGTAAGCACAAGGCCCTGGGTTCGGTCCCCAGCTCCGAAAAAAAGAAAAGAAAAAAAAAAAAAAAAACGACAACAAAAAAAACAAACCAATGTCTTATCTAGCCCAGGATAGCCTTGAACTCACAATGTAAGGACTTCTGATCCTCCTGCCTTACCTTAGGATACAGGTGTGACTCACCTGTTTATGGGGGGCTGCAGATTGGACCCAGGGCCTCTCCTCTGCTAGGTGAGTCACATTCCAGCCCCTCTTACTTTCCTGACTTTTCCTGAATCTTTATAACTGGAGATGAAAAAAGAATCTGTGAGGTCAAAGTATATTTCCATTTGGGAAACAAGCTACTTCCAGCAGTCTTTCAAACTAAATGGAGAGCCCAATTCAAAGTGGAGTGTCTCTTAGCAGTGCTGGTGTAATTAAGAGCTAGGTAATAGTTGCCTGGGGGTGGCCAGAGACATAAGGCAGTCAGCCTAGTGAGGACTCGGGATTGGGGACAGAAGGAGGTGGTAGGCCTGATCCTAGGCAGACTAGGCCGGTAGGGTTTCAGGCAGGTAGGGCCAGTCAAAAGGGCAAGGAAGGCCTCAGGAAAACGATCATAAACTCCCTGTTTATCCAGATTCCTCAACTCTAACAAATTACCTGAAGCTGGGTACTTTACAAAGAAAAAAGGTTTTTCTAGCTTACTGCTTTAGAGTCAAAGACTGAGATTGCGCGGTACCCTCATTTCAGCCTCCTTGACTGCCTTGTTTGGTATCAGCATGAGCAGAGCACTTAGAGGGTGAGGTAGAAACCAGAACGCCACCTAGACTTTCTAGCTCACTCCATCAGCAATCAACCCCTTCCCAGGATGAAGTCCCAGTGAGCTACTTACCTCCTGCACTGACCCAACTCTTCCTCCCTCCCTCCCTCCCTCCCTCCTTTTCTTCTTCTCTTTTTTCTTTCTAAAGATTTGGGGGTTTCAGGGTTTTTTTTTTTGTTTTTTTTTCTTTCTTTCTAAAGATTTACTTATTTCATTTTTGCCCTGACCACTTTTGCATGCAGTACCTGCAAAGGCCAGAAGAGGGCATTGGATCATATATAACTGGAGTTACAGACAGTCGTATACCACCGTGTGGGTGCTGGAAACTGAATCCAGGTCCTCTAGCGGAGCAGCCAGTGCTCTTAACCTCTGAGTCTTTTCTCCAGCCCAAGAAGACTCTTTTTAAAAAAAAAAAAAAATATTTACTTTATGTATATGAGTACACTGTAGCTGTCTTCAGATACACAAGAGGGCATCAGACTCCATTACAGATGGTTGTGAAGCCCCCAAGAAGACTCTTAAAGGTCCTGTTGTCACACAGCCACAGTGGACGCCAGACTTCAGCACGGGGGCCGCTGAAGGATAAACTATATTCAAACACAGTTGGTTTTGCCTGCCTGTAATCCCAGGACTCAGGAGGCCAAGTCAAGAGGCCTGAGTATTTGAGGCCAGCCTGGGCTATGTAGTGGGATTCTATGTGGTGAGATTCAAAACAACACAGCAAAACCCAAAACAAACAAACAGAAATAGGGAGCTGGGGACATAGCGTGGTAGGTGGAACTTTCCTTGCATGCCTGGAGCCTGTTTTGTGTCTACAGTGTCATGTAAACTGAGCATGGTGCTGTTAAACCAGCACTTCCTGTGAAGGTAGGAGGATTAGAAGTTCAAAGTTGCCCTCAGTTACACAGAGATTTTGACGCCAGACTGTGCTTGATGAGACCCTGTCTACAAAACAAAACCCAAACCCTCCATGCTTTCTAGTGTGACTTCAAAGATAACTCAGGTCCTGGCTCAGCAGTGTAGAGCCATACGTGGCTGCAGGTCCAGTTCCAGGGAACCTAATACCTTTTTCTGACCTCCATGGACACCAAGCACATATATGGTGCATACATATGCACGCAGGCAAAATACACATAGGCATAAAATAGCAAAAGAAACCAATCTATGACTAAACACATCCACTAAATAAGTAAATAGTAACCGACAAATAAGCGGACAATTAGACAAATGCTCACCTGACTGGCACAGGTCCCATCGTCCAGTTTCTGAAAGGTCAGGGTTAGACACTGGTTATCTTTCCCAGAGTCAACCTGTCTTTAGTCTCTCGCTAGGGCGTTTACTTGGCACGTTAGGAGGAGAAGCTACCCTTCTCCCAGTGTTGTATCTGGGTCCGTGGGATGAGGGAGGACCCTGATGGGCCAGGTAGGAGGCGAGAAGCTCCCCCAACCCATAGGCTTAGCTGTATATCATATACCCTTAGCCGGAGAAGCAGGCAAGCCCTGCTTTGACCAAACAGAGAAGGTCAGCAGACAGGAAGGGCACTCAGCCAGGGTGACCTTGTGTTGCTTGTGTATGTGGAGTGAAGGAGCCAGCCTGGTACAAACCAAGGAAAACAGAGAGAGGGAGTGACAATAGGAAACAGGAGGGGATTTAGCTCAGCGGTAGAGCGCTTGCCTAGCAAGCACAAGGCCCTGGGTTCGGTCCCCAGCTTCAAAAAAAAAAAAGAAAGAAAAAGAAAAAAAAAGAAAAAAAAAAAGAAAAGAAAAGAAAAAAAAAGAAGGAAACACGAGGTGTTCTATAAGGAGTGGAGTGGTGCTGGAGAGGGAGGAACAGGAACACTGCTGTACAGGGCGGGAACAGAGGGCAGAGTGACAGGACAGCCATGCCTGGTAGTGTGATGGGCAATGGGGGGATGGGCAAGGTGGTCACACCCAGACTCTGCTGTGGATATAAAGGAGAGAGGATTTCTTGTTCAGCATGGGATAAAGGAGACACCATACCATCTCCCCTACGCCCCGCCCTGGCTCAGTCCAGTGGCATAGAGTACATTTGCGTGGGGGAGGGGAGGAAGAGGGGGAGGGGGAGAAGAACCTCAGATTCCCATCAGTTACAGGTAGGGGTTGCCATACCTAGCATTAGGGGCCATGGAGCTGGGTCACTGGTATATACGCTCTATCTGAGCTGGGTTTTCATAACTCCCATGACCTTGACGTTCAGGGAAGAAATCGTCGATCTTTGTTCCAGTTATAAAATTCCAGTCATAAAAATGGAATGCTACCCCCTTTAAACTCAATCCCCAGACTTGTGAGATGGCTCAGAGATAAAGGCACTTGCTGCGCAAGTTCTATATGACCTGAGTTCATCCTTGAGACCCACATAACAGGAGAGAGCAGACTTCAAACCTCTGCCCAAGTGCACTGTGGCATGTGTGTACTTCCACTCATCCATAGAGCAGTTAAAATAAAAAAATCAAACACACAGACACACACACCTTTAGTGCCAGCGTTCAGGAGGCAGAGGTAGATGGATCTCTGTGATCAGCCTAGTCTACAGAGTAAGTTCCAGGACAGCCAGAGCTATAAAACAAAACAAAACAAAACATAACAAAACAAAACAAAACAAAAATATCCTCCAAAACAAAAAACAAAACAAAGCAAAAAGTTATATACACGCCATAGCTAATTCTCCCTCTCCTTTGTCCTTGGTCATTACATTCTACTTCCTCTCTATGAATTTCAATGCTTGGGGAACTTGTATTAGAGGAGTCATTAGAATTTGCCCCGGTGACTGATTTAATTCTTTTAGCCCAACATCCTTCAGGTTTTCCCAAGGTGCACTTCTCCTGGTGTTCAGCTGCTTGGAGGTAGTTTGCAAAGGCAGGGACTGCAGGGTGGACCTTTCTCTGTTTTGTGGACTGTGAGCGCCCCCTTGAGGCTGTATGCAGGATCTTGTCCCTGGATTACTTCCTGCTAAAATGATGGTTGACCAGAAAGTACACACTTGGTTATATTTTAGCTTTTGTAGTTGAGTCAGCAAAGATAAACCTGAAGGCATGGCTTGAAGATAGAAAGTAGAATAGAATAGGAACTTTGAACAAGGACTGAGGATTTCTTCCCTGAATGCCAAGGTCACGAAGTTATGAAAACCCAGCACAGGTAGAGTTCTTATACCAATCACCAACTCAACAGTTTGAAGACAAATAGAGCAGATGCACTGTGGCTTTTAACTGCATTGTCTGTAGGATTTTCTTGCAGAAGTAATTATGCTCCCATGCAGGATGTTTTGCTGTTAATTCAGATATAGCCTGAGAAAACAGGATGGCCCTAGGGGCAGGAGGAAGTCTTTACTTCTTGCTAGATAGTGAAGGGTGAGAGGATTAAGGACAGCCTTGACAGCTGGAAATGCTGTCAAGCTAGATTTGATGAAAATAGTCCACAGCTGATCAAGGTTCTTGGAGACTCATCACAGCATCTGTAATGCAGCTCAGAGTGCTTGCCTAGCAGGCATGCGTGCGTAGACTTGATTCCCCAGGAATGCATGAAAGAGAAACTCAAATGTCTGTAAGCCCTGGCAGAGGTGGAGGCGGCAGAGTCAGGAGTTCAAGGTCAGCCTTGGTTCTGTAGCAAGATTGAGGCCATCTTGGACTACACGGGCTGCGTCAGCTGCCCTTTTATTTTCCTGCCCATATTTTTTTTAAAGATCCAGGTTTATTTATGTATAGACAGGATCTTACTCCTCTGTAGCTTAGAGTGGCTTTGAACTCTGGTCTTAGCCTTTCTGGGGTTACAGGAGTGAACAGTCACCCATGGCTCTCTCAGAGTTCTTAACTAAATCCAGGGACTTTTACTGTTTGCTTGTTTTATTTTTGTTCTGCTCTGTTTTGCCTGATGGGTTGTGATTAAAGCTAGTCTGTCTAGCTTCGAAGAGGAAAAGGAGATCAACACTGAAGCAACATCGCCACCTTGTGACTATAACCTGTTTTCTGAACATGACAGGTCTTAACCTCTATCTTTCATTAATGAAGTGTGCAATTGGTTGTTAGTCTTGACCATTAAATATGTACTATATGTAAACACAAACACACATATGCACACACACTCATACACCCACAGGAACACCGGAACACACTCACACCCGTGCGCGCGCACACACACACACACACACACACACACACACACACACACACACACACATCTAGGGCACTGTGCACACCCTCATTTCCTTCCTCTAATTTTCTTTGTAAAGTTTCAATACTTTAAAAGCCTATGAAGAGTTTATATCTTTGTACACGAAGTCTACATTTTAAAAACTAGGGAGCTGGGCTGGAGAGATGGCTCAGTGGTTAAGAGCACTGACTGCTCTTCCTGAGGTCCTGAGTTCAAATCCCAGCAACCACATGGTGGCTCACAACCATCTGAAATGAGATCTGATGCCCTCTTCTGGTGAGTCTGAGGACAGCAACAGTGTACTTATATTATATAATAAATAAATAAAATATTAAAAAAAAAAACCTAGGGAGCTGAGTATGTTTCACAACACTAGAAGGTTCTGTACAAGATGCTGAAGGAGAAAAGCAATCCGTGGTCCTGCCCAGATGTAACGTCTATGAACCACAACCAAGACCAGCCCGGCAAGGCATTCTTAAAAAGGTGCAGTGGGGACACTCATCTCTAGGCAGTTAACCTGCTCTTTCTGGGTATGGGAAACCTAGCCAACTACCTGTGGGTAGTGATGCCATGGATCTTAGAGGAGAGCCTACCCCTGCCCTTTTGCCAGAACGACACAATACCTAACTGTGTTCTTGCTCTTATACCCACAGACGAGCGGAGCTTTCACTCCTCATCAAAGAAGCTGCTGTTTGCCCTGGATGGAGACCGTCACAGAAATCCACAACTGGTTAAAACACAGAGAAACGGGCTGGAGAGATGGCTCAGTGGTTAAGAGCACTGACTGCTCTTCCAGAGGATCTGAGTTCAAATCCCAGCAACCACATGGTGGCTCACAGCCATCTATAATGAGATCTGATGCCCTCTTCTAGTGTGTCTGAAGACAGCTACAGTGTACTTATATATAAGAAATAAATCTTTAAACAAACAAACAAACAAACAAACAAAACCACACAGAGAAACAACAGAGTGTGGGGTGCCCAGCCCCAACAGCTGAATCTACAACACAACTCCTGCACCTAGGCACAGGAAGACTGTAGAAGAGGGGTCAGAACACGTGTATGAGCCAAGTGACCGTAAACCTTCTGTGAGGTTGTGTCTCCCGGAAATGATGGGCCATCTGCATCCATGACACTTCTGCAGTACGGCTAATGAAACGAGGCCTGAACTGTAACAATAGCAACAGGCAGCCATGAAACGGGGAAAAAGAAGTCTCATGGGGCCCCATTCCTAGACAAAGAACTACAGACAATTGATGGCTGTTGAGAGAAGAATTGGCCTCTCTCAGGAACCAGATCCTTAATTGTCATCCCCGAAATCCACGTATGCAAGCAACACTGAACAGATTCATCAGATTGTATTTATGCATCACACACACAGACACACACACACACACACACAAATACGCACAGACACGCAGACACACACATACATGCACAGACATGCTGACACACACACATAGACACACACAGACATATACACATACATACACACACACACACAGACACACACAGAGAGACACACAAGACATATACACACACATACACACACAGACATGCACAGACACGCACACAGAGACATGCAGACACACACACACACACACACACACACACACACACACACACACACACACACCAGAAGAGGAAGTCATGAATCTGAGAAGGAATAAGTGGAGGCATAGAAGAAGTTGGAGGGAGGGCACACAGGAAGGTGAAATGATGTAATTACCTTTTAATTAAAAAAATCCATTAGGAGCTGTTGGGATTTTGTAACACTGGTCACTTCAAGTGCTCAGAAACTTAATGTGTTTATCATCTGTGTACCAAACAAACAAAAACTGAAAGCCCAATTTGGTTATTTCTTTAAAAAAAATTCAGTTCTTTTGGCAGGCAGCCTGTATCCCCTCGGGCCTTCAGAAGAAAAATCTAGAAAAAACAAAAACAAAATAAAAATAAAAATCCAGTTTAGATGGAGTAAGTGCTGCCCTCTAATGGGTACATGAGGCACTACAGCCTATAAGGAAGCCTCTGGGAGATATTGAATGCTTTCACAGTGGTCTGTTTTATTTGTGTGTGTGTGTGCGCGCGCACGTGTGCATGTGCGTGTGTGTGTGCATGTGTGTGTGTGTGTGTGTGTGTGTGTGTGCATGGATATGTGTATGGGTATGGATATGTGTGTGCCTTTGGAGGTCAGATGACAGCCTGCAGAGTCAGCTGTCTCCCTCTATCAAGGATGTCCCAGGGACTGAATTCAGGTCCTTGGGGCTTTGGTGGCAAGCACCTTTACCAGCTGAGCCGTCTCATTGGCTCCCGGGACTCTGAAATGTTCTACTATAGCATCTGATCCACCTTCCACACCGCAGGAATGCATACTGTCTTCAGTGCTTTATCTGACCAGACTTCCTCTGAAGCTCATAACTAGCTACACATGATCTAATTTCAGGATCCTCGAAGAGATCCTTGCATCCCTTTCAGGAAGTATCCAGACCACACACTGTCCAGGGCTCCTGTAGTCCATTTCATTCTGTTGTTGTTCTGTAGAGCTATGGCTGGAAACCAGGGCTTTGTGTTCCTTGGGCAAATATTCTGCCAACAGAGCCGCATCCCCAGCCTCTAGCAACTGTCCTTTATCATGACCTGCAAGGACAGTATGTTCCTTGCTTTTCTATCTCTGCACCAAGTTACTTGTTGTTAAAAAGGCATTTATGCAAAGTGCTTTTGTGGAGCGCAGAGCTTGAAGCCCTGAGTATGTGGAGTACCGAGTTAATGTGTACGGTTGCCATGAGCACGCCCATGACCATGAGGGGCTTGGAGTGGGGGTGTTGATAGTGTGTGCAGAAAATGTACTCTCTTCCCCACCCCCAATATTAACCGCCTGAAGACTGCTCCCCTACAGTACTGCTCTCACTGAGAATAGCTAAACCTGTCCATTTGATCCGGCTGTACGCCATAACCCCCCTCTTCCTTTATCTCTGTGTAATAATAACCCTGCTTCTCCGGCTACAGAGATGGCTCAGTTAAGAGCACTGACTGCTCTTCCAGAGGTCCTGAGTTCAATTCCCAGCAACCACATGGTGGCTCACAACCATCTGTAAAGGGATCCCATGCCCTCTCCTAGTGTGTCTGAAGACAGTGACAGTGTGCTCACATACATAAAAAATTTAATGTAAACAACAAATGAACCCCTGGCTCCTTATCCAATTGGATTCGATAACCTCACTGCTGTTCAGTTCTGTGCAATAATCATGCTGAGCTTTGGGACTCTTTGGCTTCTCTGTCAGAAAGCCCAGTTCACCTGCCTGATCCCAGTTTGGCTGTATTTTTTTTTTAAATGTATGTACGTCTGTGAGTACACTGTGTCTTCAGACACATCAGAAGAGGGCATCCGATTGTGGACCACCATGTGGTTGCTGGGATTTGAACTCAGGACCTCTGGAAGAGCAGTCAGTGCTCTTAACCCCTGAGCCATCTCTCCAGCCCCTTGGCTGTGTCTTTGTTTCTGTCCCTTCATTCTCTCGACACTCCCAGTCAGGACAGCCCCTGGAGCCTGTACAAGGATGCGGCGTGCTCCAGCAAAGAACACCAAGAGGGCAGTACTCCCTACCAAGTATGACAGAAGAGCCAGAGAGCAAGAAGGGAAACACACACTTCTACTCAGGATCTACCCAAATGCTGTGGGCTACAAAGATTACCCTCAGGCTGGAGAGATGCTCAGTGGTTAAGAGCACTGACTGCTCTTCCTAGAGGTCCTGAGTTCAATTCCCAGCAACCACATGTTGGCTCACAGCCATCTGTAATGAGATCTGATGCCCTCTTCTGGTGTGTCTGAAGATGGAGACAGTGTGCCTGCATACATGAAATAAATAAGTAAATCTTTATTTATTTATTTTTTTCTTTTCTTTTTTTCCGAGCTGGGGACCGAACCCAGGGCCTTTACTGAGCTAAATCCCCAACCCCATAAGTAAATCTTTAAACAACAACAACAAAACCAAGATTACCCTTCCTGCCAACAGTGACCCTACCCACTCCCGCCCTGGCCCCTGGCACTAAGGAAAAGGCTCACTATCTAATCCTGACTGGCCTGGAAGTCACAGAGATCCACTTGCCTCTGTTGACATTAAAGATGTGCACCTTTATCATTTATATGGTAATTTAAAGTTTAAGGAGAGTCTGTTACCAGGGAAACAGAAGATAGGCTCGAAAGTTGATTATGACCTCCCAGGGTATAAATCCCTATAACATAATCGCCTTGAGAATTGAGACTTTAAAATCATTAAAGAACCAGACTAGGGACCAGAGTCCCTAAATATTTCTGGCATTTCTGGCCTCTAGCCAGGACTGAACCAATGTCACTTCTAGTTTATGGCCCAGGACACAAAATTGAGGTCTCCATCTCTAAACTGCTTGCTCTTTCTGTCTCCTGTCCTCACCAACAGTACCTCACAATAAAGCGTCCTTTAAAAAATCCGAAACCTGGGGTTGGGGATTTAGCTCAGTGGTAGAGCACTTGCCCAGGAAGCGCAAGGCCCTGGGTTCAGTCCCCAGCTCCGGAAAAAAAAGAACCAAAAAAAAAAAAAAATCCGAAACCACCCAGCATTGCCAAGGACGAGGGGCACAGAAGACTCTGCTGATGGGGTACAAGTTAGCATAACTACCTTGGAAAGATGGTGGCAATGTGTAACAGGTGAAGCAGTTTCTGTCTTGGATCGGTTCCCTAGGGAGACGGGCATGCATGGATAGCAAGGGTGTATTTACAAGAGGAGCAGTAATGCAGGACAGAACAACATAGATGTCCGTCATCAGCAGAAAGTGTACTCAAGCTGCTTCAGAGGCCTGTCATGGAAGATCATTGTGAGAGGTGAATGAGGCAGACTTATTCTCAGGGAAGGAGGATGAATCTAGAAACTTACCATTTAAGGGCAAGAAACATGACATGATATAGTTAACACAGTGCTAATCCTTTTTGATAAAGTTCAAAACCAGCCACAACTGAAATGTATAGAGTGCAAAAGGAATTTAAAGAGAGTATATCAATCGATAAAAGAATAAGAAAGTGATTATCAGACAAAAAACAAAACAAACAAACAGAACCAGGACAAGGCTGGGCTTGGTGGCTCCTGTAATATCAGTGTCCTGCATTAGGGCACAGAGCAGCAGTTATCAACTTGTGAGCTGTTGCGATTCCTTTAGCAAAACTCTATCTCCAAAAGTACTTAGGTTACAATTCATAACAGTAGCAAATTTAAAGTTATAAAGTAGCAACAAAATAACTTTAAGGAACATGAGTGAAGGTCTGGAAATCATTGCACAAACCACTCAGACACTGATCTCGGTCAAATAGGTTTGGTTTATTGAACGCTATACCCCAAGACTTATTGATCAGGGACACGGACCAGACATGATTTATGGCATTGAGTTAATATCCTATAGGGCTTTTAAGCCTAAAATCCACAAACGTCTGTGCTAAGTTATCCCACCAATCAGGATTTAGGGATAGAAGATTTCCTGAGAAGCAGGTCTTTGTTGTACACTTATCCTGCTCCCATTGGTTGAGGTGTTCAGTTGTGGCAGGGAGACTTGCCTTGCCTAATGTTCATATCATAATTTGCTAACCAGAATGTCAGTTACCCATGAACATGTCTCTTTCTGCCAAGCAAGATGTCAGATCCCAAGGAGGTCTTGGGAACTTCAACTTTACTTGACTCCTACTTAAAATGGAAGTCTTATTCCATATAGCTTCTTATACTGGTGCAGGTATCTCTCTTATGTGGGGGTCCATCCCAGGGGCCAGCTTATAAAGGCAAGAAACCATAAAAGCTCACACAGAGGTGCAGGAAGTGCTGCTGGGTGGTTGGTTCCGGTCCAAGCTTATTGTGGGTGACTACACAAAGCAGTCCTGACTTCTCTTGTGACTGGTTTTCAAGAACACCAAAGCACAGAACATCCTAGTAACAGTGGTAACAGTATATGAGAAAGTTTCCTTATGACCTTAGTGACAGCACCTAATGGCAGGCTAGCCAGGTAACAGTTACCTAGGCCTTAACCTTTCACCTAAGCCTTAACAACGGGGAGCTGTATTAAAGGGTTGCAGCATTAGGAAGGCTGAGAACCACTGCTGTAGACCCTATAGCTTTGTCTCCCTGAAGTCAGGACTCTCTCTGAGTGGAGTTGATAAGCAGGTCTGCAGTGGCCTTAGTTTCCCTTCCCTTTGCTGCAAGCCCAGCCCAGCCCAGCCCAGCCCAGCCCAGCCCAGCCCAGCCCCCACACCCACAAGGTGCAAGACAACCTAGAATTCTAATATTGCTCCCTAGTTCCTTCCTGCTTTTTGATTCCTGTCCTGTGGGCTAGGTACACATGGTGTGAAACTCCCCTGCTTCCCTACCCCAGAAACCTGTCAGGACCATGTCCTGTGGGCTAGGTACACATGGTGTGAAACTCACCTGCTTACCTACCCCAGAAACCTGTCAGGACCACCCCTCCTAGCCCCTCCACCCCCAAGCCCCACAAACACGTGATCTGTGACAGTCTCTCTCCTAATGAGCAAGCTTTCAGATTTGAAGGCTCATCTGCCATGCTGTCTGTGTTATGATGTAACCCTCCTAATATTCTGGGGTGCATCTCACCCTTCAGGGTCCCCATTATACTTTCTCTCTTAATGAAGCCTGTCTCCCTCCAGGGCTCTGCCTATCACTGCTATGGCCCGGATGCTGTCAGTTTCCTAGCAAAGCTCCTCAGAAGGGTAACTGGGCACGTTTCTACCGACCCGTCACATCACTTTCAGGAGGCTGAGGCAGGAGGGTTGTGATTTTGAGATCACGCTGGGTTACGAGGCAAGACTCCATCTTCTATTTTTCTATTTTTCTATTTTTTGGAGCTGGGGACCGAACCCAGGGCCTTGCGCTTGCTAGGCAAGCACTCTACCACTGAGCTAAATCCCCAACCCCGCAAGACTCCATCTTAAAAAAAAAACAGACCAACAAAAACCTAAGCTTGGTCAGGATGGTGTGCACCCCTTGAGGAGGGGGGCCCAGAGTGGGCTCTTGGATCCTCTCTGTGTCCTCTGTAACCGAGTGTGTGGGTGAGGACCTTCTCTCTTCAAAAGATTCACCTAGGTGCAGGTAGGCAGGAGGTTTGGTTTGCTTGTTTTCCGTACTTTGAGACAGGTTGGGCTCAAACTATTGATTCATTCTCTGGCTTTATTTAGCCGTTTAAATGACGGGCTGGCAGACATCTGTCGTCGTCATACTTAACTTTTTTCCTTTTTTACTGTAATCGTACACAATTAAAAAAAAAAGTCTTAAAGGAAAGTTTGTAAATTTTGTAAGCTCAGAGTTGCAGTTAATGCTTGGGATTTCAGTACTTGGGAGGCTGAAGCTGGGGAATTACTGCGAGTTTGAAGCTGGCCTTGGTGACATAGTGAAACCCTGTGTCAAAGAAAGGAAAAATAGGCTGCAGGTCAGCACTTGCCTAGCATGCGTGACGCCATGGGTCCAGTGCCCAGTACTAGCAGAAGATATAAACGCAGCCATCAGCAGGATGGCTCAGCAGGGAAAGGCTCCACCAAGCCTGACTCCCTGCAGTCAATCCCTGGGGCCCACATAGAGACAGGGTGGTTTTCTGTAAGTTGTCTTCTACTTCTGTGTTCATGCACACACACACAAATAAAAATAAATGACAGCCCCTCCCCCTAAACAACAACAACGACATCAACAACAACACCATCAACAACAACACCGACAGAAGAAGTTGTGGAACTAAAAGGGGAACATGGTGCTACTATTTTAAACTGTGTCTAATTAATTCCTAGAGGGCATATGTGACGTAGATATGGGAAGAGAATCAGGAAGAATGAATTCTGTATGCTCACGTCTCATCCTATTCTCCTGACCTGGAAGCTGGGTGCTGCCCTCTTCCTCTAGACACCAAATCGTTCATCACCCAGTCCCGGGGCTGGGACTGTGCCCCACAGGGAATTAGATTGAAGAGGCTAGAACTCGGGTGGGGGTCCACGGGTAGAGCCCTCGCCTCACCTTGGAGGCTTATGGCAAAGAGGGTAATGGGCTTCTCTTCAGCATGTTTCCTGTGGTGGCTGTCAGATAGGAAGCTGGCCTGGATCGATGGAGGGTCTGACCCAGGACAGCAATCTCATTTCCCGCTGTAACTACAGAAAGGAAGTTCTTCCCCCAGAGGACTGGGGGTCAGGCATTGTGGATGAAGGGTGAGGCTGCCCTCCTGTGTTATCCTGAAGACGAGGGGTAAACTGTACAGGGGGTTACAGGAGGTTAGGCTCTGTCTTCAAGGTCTTTGTCAGAAGACTGGAAAGACAAGAGTGACGCCTGGAGGGGGGGAACGACTTAAAATTTAAATGATGTGACTTTAATCACCAGTGTCTCAGCAGGGGAAGCTTTGCAGATGTTACACTAGAAAACCATACAGGAATCTAGAGAGAAAAAATTAGACACAGCACCTGAAAGATAGTTCATACAAAACCAAATTGGAACAGTAGTGTCCACTCAGCATCACAGATGGGATCACGGCAACAGATCCACAGCTCCTTATGTAATGGATTGGTTGGAAACAGCTAGTGTTGGTGCCGGTGTGGACAAATGCATAGACATAATTGCTTCTCGTGGGACTGTAAGCGATCGGTTGTTAATTCCCAATTATAGCAGCACAACTTACAAACTCTCCGCCCCCAGACATGGTCTCCCTATGAACCCTGGCTGAACAGAGATCTGCCTGCCTCTGCCTTTGGAGTTCTGGGATTACGGGCCCACATCAGGTCTGGCCTAGTACAACTTTTTTGAGGGACAATTTGATAAAATTCACTAAAAAAAATTACATTCATGGCGATGTATACTGTTCATGCTGACTCTGGAGGCAGAGGCAGGCAGATGGTAGTGAGTTGTGAGGCCAGCCTGGTCTCAGGCTAGCCAGAGCTACATAGTGAGATCCTGTGGCAAACATAAAAATTAAGATTAAAAAAAGAAAGGGACTGCTGTGATGGCTTAGTAGTGAAAATCACTTCCACATTCCCCGCCATCTCCCCAGCCCAAACACTGAAGTTTTGAGTCATGTGATTATGTTACTTATTTAAAACAAAATGTCAAAAAGAGACTTCAAGGTAAGTTGAA
Source organism: Rattus rattus (assembly GCF_011064425.1). Lineage (NCBI taxonomy): Eukaryota > Metazoa > Chordata > Mammalia > Rodentia > Muridae > Rattus > Rattus rattus. The sequence goes on from NC_046165.1 coordinate 59,787,433, forward strand.
CAATACATTATGATAACACAGGAGGGAAAATATTCAAACATCTATTTTTACTTGAATACCTATTTTAATGTCCTTTTCTGTTGCTGTGATAGAAATATCCTAAAAAAAGCAACTTAAGAGAAAGGGGGTTGGGGATTTAGCTCAGTGGTAGAGCGCTTGCCTAGGAAGTGCAAGGCCCTGGGTTCGGTCCACAGCTCCAAAAAAAATACCAAAAAAAAAAAAAAAAAAAAAGAGAAAGGGTTAATTCGGCTAACACTTGTAGCATATACTCCACCATTAGGGAGGTCAGGGAACTTGAAGCAGCTGGGGTCCTCACCAGGGGTCCTCAATCTCATACAGCTCTTAACTACTGAGCAATCTCCACAGACCAGGGGTTCCCTCTCCCTTTCTTTCTTTTCTTTTCCTTTCTTTTTTTTTTTTAATTTTAAAAAGGTTTATTTACTTTATGCATATGAGTATACTGTCACTCTCTTGAGACACACCAAAGAAGGCACTGGATCCTATTACAGATGATTGTGAGCCACCACGTGGTTGGTGGGAATTGAACTCAGGACCTCTGGAAGAGCAGTCAGTGCTCTTAACCTGCTGGGACATCTCTCCAGTCCCCCCACCCCCCTTATTTTTAAAGACAGGGTCTCTCTATGTAGTCCTGGCTGTCCTGGGACTCACTTTGTAGACCTGGTTAATGTTGAACTCACAAAGATCCACCTGCCTCCTGAATGCTGGGATTAAAGGTGTTCTACTACACCAGGCTACGGGTTTCTTTCCTAATACATATTTAAAAATTTGTAAGGATCCTTTAGCACAGCATCCCTGACATTTATTGTGTTCTGGACCGAATATAGACAGAGAGATAAGAGCAGGCAAAAGACCCTGCACCTTCGAGGGCAGAACTGAGAATCATGGGTGGCCAAAAGGAATTTATAGCTGGTGCCCACACAATGGAATAAATCTGGACAACAGGGGTAGGTGATGCATCCTGTATGATCCAGGAGGACTTGAAAGGCTCCTCCAGAATTCCCTGAGGATAGGGAAGGGAGTGTTGTAATAGCCCAGGTAGGGGTGACCAGCAGCTGGCTCATTGTAGAGACTGGGCTGGACCATTGTTTCATTATAACACTGGCCCAAGTCCTGGAATTAGCAGGATGTGGTGGGAGTGAGAGTTCGCTCCACATGGTTGGATTTCAGACTTCCATTAAGTTTGGAATTACTTAGAGAGCAGTAGAAGCTATTAGTCAGTTTTGGGATTCATAGGCTGTATGACAGGGTCCCTACCCCGCAGAAAGGCATACAATCTGGTCGATGGGGGAAATGACATTAACTCCCCTCTGTCGTTGGTCTGAGCCAGCATTTCCATTTCCCTAACACACGCTGTTTTGCTGAAAACCACTTCATCTCTCCCCTGCAACATGTGTCAGAGAATGTGTTAGAGAACACCACCAAATAGATGCCTTTGGCACCCAAGGGTGCTATGGAGCCCCTGCCCCTTCCTTCCTTCCTTCCTTTCTTCCTTCCTTCCTTCCTTCCTTCCTTCCTTCCTTTTTCTTTTCTTTTCTTTCCTTTTCTTTTTGAGACAGGATCTTACACTGCCACCCCAGAACTTGATATATAGACCTTAAGATATATATATATATATATATATATATATATATATATATAATATGCAGAGCTCAATGTGCCTCTACCTCTGAGTGCTGGGATTAATGGAGTGGACCACCAAGCTTGGCTTGGCAGTGCGTGCCTTTCTCAGCACTCAGAGGCAGAGGTAGGTAGATCTCCACCAGTCCTAGGCTAGTCTGGTGTACATAGTGAGTTCCAGGACAGCCAGGACTATGTAGAGAGACCTTGTTTTAAAAACAAACAAACAGGGTTGGGGATTTAGCTCAGCGGTAGAGTGCTTGCCTAGCGAGCGCAAGGCCCTGGGTTCGGTCCCCAGCTCTGAAAAAAAAAAAAAAAAGGAAAAACAAACAAACAAGTAAACAAGTAAATGTGTTTGCTAACATACTGAGCTGTTCCCACCTCTTAGCTATTTGACTTTTCAAAATTTTAAAATGGGTTTATTTTATTTTTAGAATTATTTATTTTATGTATGTATGTATGTATGTACTCTGCCGCTGTCTTCAGACACACATCAGATTTCATTACAGATGGTTGGGGGCCACCATGTGGTTGCTGGGAATTAAACTCAGGATCTCTGGAAGAGCAATCAGTGCTCTTAACCACTGAACCATCTCTCCACCCTAAAATACTTTTTATTTATGTGCTTTATTGTTGCATGAGTACTCTGTGTGTATACCTGCATGACAGAAGAGGGCAACAGACCCTTTTGTAGATGGTTGTGAGACACCATATTGGTGTTGGGAATTGAATTCAGGACCTCTGGAAGAACAGCCAGTGCTCTTAACTGCTGAACCATCCCTCTAGCCCCGTAAGTATTTAACTTTAAAAAAATTATTTTATGTGTATGGTGTTTTGCCTTCACATATGTTTGTCCACCATGAGTCTTTGGAGGCCAGAGTAGGGCATTAGAGCCCCTGGAATTGGGGTTACAGTTGTTGTGATCCACTTTGTGGGTGCTAGGAATTGAACCTGGGTCCTCTGGGAGAGCACAAGTTGTAATCGCAGCACTCAGGAGGCAGAGTTATCCTTGGCTGTAGTGAAATCAAGACCAACCTCAAAACCAACAAACAAAAATGTTTGGTCAACAGACATGTGGTTTACTAGTGAGCGCTTTGCAACTCAGACAGGTAGAAGGTCTACCAGGACCAGATTGACAAGAGTCTGAAGCTGCAGTGTTTCGGAGGAATGAGCGTCTCAGACAGCCCATGTCTGTGTTTGTCCTGCCTGGTAGGTCAAAGGGGACATCATGGGTCCTTGATGTGTTTGACAGGACAGAGGAAAGATGGGGCTCAGTCCTCTCCACTGTGGACTGCCTTCTGCCTTCTGTTAATACACTTACATGGAGTCTTCAGGTCACAGTCCTTCCCCATCCCGTGACTGCCGTCCTACTGCGCATGCGCTGCTTTGTGGGTAGCCGGATGATAGATGACTTTCTAGTGTCTGGGACTCTTTGTTCCCTGGTTGTTTTCGTTCTTTTGTAGCTGCCTTGGCTGTCTTTTCCTTTAGAAATCTGTGTCCTGGGTGTAGAGCTGGCTTGGGGTGAGCTGTTCATCTGGGTTTGTTTGACTGTGAAACACTGTCTTGTATTTAAAGTTATTGTGGTCCATGCTCAAGAGCAGACCCAAGGGTGCTGTTCCCTAGCCCAGAGATTGCAAGAAGACACTGAGGCTTGCACCAGCACAGGAGGCAGGCGATCTGGGGAGTCATCTGGTGTTCCGAGATACTCTGTTTGTCCCGAATCTCAGGCAAGTGAGGCCAGGAGCATCCGTGGGTTGTCAATCTTTTGCACACTGTGGATAACTTGCAGCGATCTTAGTTTGAAGCTATGATTTAGATAAGGCATGTTTTTGGTGGCTTATGGATATTCAAAAATAATGTTTGCAATACTCCAAGTTTCTGCCAATGTATGTTGTTGGTCTACAACCTGGCATCATTAGGAAAGAAGACAATTCTATTCATTTCAATAAAAGTAATTCTGTTCAATAAAATAATAATTTTCAGGGTAAATATTTCTACTACTAATACTATACTACCAAATCATAAACCACACACACACACACACACACACACACACACACACCATACATAAACACACACATTCACTACCACACACTCATATCCCATATACACCACACACATACCACACATACCATACACACGTATAGCATACACACACATCACACACATACATATATCTGCACACACACACACCATACTTAACAACCTTTAAAAAATAATCAGTTATTAAATACTAATTATAGTCCAGTCCTTTATACACATCACTGCATTTGACCTCCGGCAACCTTGAATTTGGAATTATCATGGGAGTTTAGCTGGTAAGAAAAAAAGAACTCGGGGTTGGGGTTTAGCTCAGTGGTAGAGCGCTTGCCTAGGGAAGCGCAAGGCCCTGGTTCGGTCCCCAGCTCCGAAAAAAAAACCAAAAAAAAAAAAAAAAAAAGAAAAAGAACTCAGCCACATCACTGTGGTTGGGTACGAGAAAGAGGGGCTAAAACTAATTCTTCCCACTCCAAAGCTTCAGACTTTGTTTGCATGCTGTGATGCCTCTGATGTTGTATGACTTAAGGATTTTCAAGTGTACTTTGAACCCTTGGACAGTTAGTGGCATGCTCATGGTCCTCCAGGATGGCACAGTGCAGAGGCACCGCCTTGGGGGCCTGGAGAGATGGCTCTGTGGGTCAGTGCTCACTGCTCAAGCATGAGGACCTGCGTTTGGAGTCCCAGCGTCCACGTAAAATCTCTCTGTGGGTGTGCAAATATTGGTAACTCAAGCGCTGCTGGGAAGGGCAGAGAGGAAGGTCCTGGAGCTCCCTGACCAGCCACACTAGCCAATTAGTGAGTACGAGGTTCAGGGAGAATAAAATGGAAATGATAGAGAAAGAAACCGTGAACTTATGACTTCCATATGTGAGCATATAACACAGACAGATACACACACACTCCACAGAGGGAGGGGAGAGGGGGGAAGGAGGGGGGAAAGAAGAAGAGGGAGAGGGAAGAGGAGAGGGAGAGGGAGAGGGAGAGGGAGAGGGAGAGAAGCACATACCAAAAGAAAGATTAATTATTTAATTTTTAGATAGAACTGTAGAAACCAATTGCGGGAGATATTCAATAAGAAATAAGAAATGTCTTATCTTTAAAAAAAAAAGTCCATCTTAAAAAAAATGTTGGTGCCAGGGGAAGGTAGAAATGGACAAGCAACACAGGCACTGATTTTTTCCAAGTCCAAAAGGAGGCGTCTCCAACTCTAACAGAAGCAGATTTAAAACCACTGGAAACAGTGCCTTTTCACGCCTTGATAATGAATGTCTGAAATGGACAAGTGCAAGAGCTGCAAGAGGGTAATAACAGAAATATACATGCTTAAAACGTAGTCAAAGGGGGCTGGAGAGACGGCTTAGCGCTTAAGAGCACTTGCTGCTTTTGCAGAGGATCGGGTTTGGTTCCCAGCATTCACAGCGTGGCTCACAATCATCCCTAATGCCACTTCCAGGAGATCTGATGACTTCCTCTGACTTCCATGAGCACCAAGCATGCCCATGGTGCACACATACATACCTGCATGCAAAATACTCATGCACATAAACTAAGTAAATACTTTTTAAAGATTTATTTATTTATTTTATGTATATAAGTAGTGGTCTTCAGACACACCAGAAGGGGGCATCAGATCCCATTACAGATGATTGTGAGCCACCATGTGGATGCTGGGAACTGGACTCAGGGACTTTAGAAGAGCAGCCAGTGCTCTTAACCACTGAGCCAACTCTCCAGCATAAGTAAATTTTTTTTTAAAGATTTATTCATTTATTATATTTAAGTACACTGTAGCTTTCTTCAGATACACCAGAAGAAGGCATCGGATCTCTTCACAGATGGTTGTGAGCCACCATGTGGTTGCTGGGAATTGAACTCATGACCTCTGGAAGAACAGTCAGGTGTTCTTAACCGCTGAGCCATCTCTCCAGCCCAAGTAAATATTTTTTAAAAGTTAAAAAGAAAAATGGATTCCTAAAGACACACTAAAGATACTAGGAAGCATTTCTTATGCATGTGGAGGGGGAGTGTGTGTGTGCATTCACAGGTGCATGCGGAGGTCAGAGGAGGATTTTGGGGGTCTTCCTGTACTGCCCTTCATCCTAATTCTATTATTTATGTATTCATGCATTTATTTATTTAATGTATATGAATACACTGCCACTGTCTTCAGACACACCAGAAGAGGGCATCAGATCCCATTACAGATGGTTGTGAGCCACCATGTGGTTGCTGGGAATTGAACTCAGGACCTCTGGAAGAGCAGTCAGTGCTCTTAACCACTGAGCCACCTCTCCAGTCCACATCTTAATTCTTGGTACAGTGTTTCTTACCTTTCGACTAGGTTGGCTGGCCAGTGAGTTCCCAGGATCTACTCCCCAAAATGTTAGGGTTATGTGTGCCCATGTACAGCTTTAACTTGGGTACTAGGGATTTGAACTCAGGTCCTCTTGGGTTCACAGCAAGTGGCTTTACCTACTGAGTCATCTTCTAACCCCCCAATATTTCTAACTTGGACTAAAGTGTCATAGAGAGCTACATTCTTCTACAAAAGGATCCCAAGTACGGCAATGTGTGCATTTGAAAGCAAATCCCACAGACAGTTGCTGACTTCTCTCATGCCACACCCCAGCCCAGCAGCTCAGTGCTGGAGAGGTGAAGAGCACGTTCCGCCCTCTGGAAGCCCCTTACCTGGCGTCCTGCTGAAGCTGGTGAATGTTCTATTGTTCAGGAATTCAGTGCTGGTGACATCATTTGTGGGGCCGAGTGAATGTCATCCTGACACATATTATTTTTAATGATATCCTGATTAATAGTCACACTTGGGGCTATTTTAAAAATGGAAGCGGTCGCCGTGAAATGTGATAGGAATTACCCCAAAATAGACGTTTTATCCTCTGTGAATAATTTAGACCCCGGCGCTGCAAAGCAGCAGGAGTGAACTGTGAAAAAGCTGATGGGAACTGTTGGAAAGGAGAGCCAGGCTGTGGTTCTCTGCAACCCAGGGACGCCTGTTACCCCACAGGTAGTCAGGCCCAACAAGGGAAAGCTGAACCCACCATCCCAACGGCTTTCTTGCTCTTAATTTATGTCAGTTTGGACCGGATAGAGATTATGGGACTCTGCCATTGGTAACTAGAAAGTGACTTTGATTAGGGTTAGGGGGAGCTGGGATGGGATACAAGACAAAAGGAAGGAAAAGGGGAGGGGACGGGCAAGATGGCTCTGAAGGTAAATAAAGGTGCTCGCCAGCGCATGCAAGAAGAGAACGGACGACACACATTTGTCTCTGACCTCGCAGGTTTGTCACCCGGCATGCATCTGTGTGTGCACACACGACATAAACACATGGCCTTTGATTGTTTTAGACAGGGTCTGTCTATGTTGTCTGGCTGTCCCGGAATTTACTATGTTGACCAGGCTAGCCTAGGGCTCAAAGTGAGCCACCTGTCTGCCTACCCAGAGCTGGGATTAAAGGCATGCACAGACACCTCTAATTTACAAGTCTGTTTGTTTGTTTTAAAAAGATAATAGGGTTGTCAAGATGGCTCAGCAGGTGAACTGATGACTCCAGTTTTATTCCATACGGTAGAAGGAGGGAGCTAACACTTGAATATCGCTCTTTGACCTCCAAACACACACACATATACACACAGCTTAGTTAATTAATTAAAGAAGTATAGGTGTAAACATCCAATCCTGTCTTCCATCAGGTTACGATGAACTGTGAGAAGCACCACCACCGTATGCCAACCCCTTGATCTTGGACTGACTGTTTCCAGTTCCGTGAGATAAGAGTAAGACCTCTCTCTCTCTCTCTCTCTCTCTCTCTCTCTCTCTCTCTCTCTCTCTCTCTCTCTCTCTCTCTCTCTCTCTCTCAGAATTGAATCCAGGGAGTCATCGATGCTAAGCACTCACTCTACCATTGAGCCACGAAGCCTCTATTTTTTATAAATTACCCGGCCTGTGGGACCCAATCACAGCACACTTTCAATGCTGGATGCTGACCCGGAATTGCTTCAGACTCAGGCCAAGAGTAGCCTCAATTTCAGCTCTTGAACAGAGCAGACTGATGACGCTATGTCTCCGTGGCATGTGAAGACTCTCTTCCCCAGTCCAATGAAAGGAGAGGGTTAAACAGCGCCATGGGCAGGGTGCATGCCTTGGCTTTGACCCCTAGCACCACAGATAGTGTGCCCAGAACTTGGGAAATGGAGGTAGGGAGGGTCAGAAGTTCAAGGTCATGCTCTACTATGCAGTGAGTCTGAGGTCAGCCTGGGATACATAACATCCTGTCTCAATAAGAAGGAAGAGAGGAGGGAAGAAGGAGAAGGAAGGAGGAAAAGGATGGAGAAAGAAAAGAAGAGGAAGGAAGGAAGGGAGGAAGAAAGGAAGGAAGGAGGGAAGGTTTGTATTTTGTGGTGTGGACAATGCTCACTTACCGTCTCTTTCTAAAGTAGTCTGAAGAGACCAAAGTGTGTGACTCAGGGCTCATCACAGCCACACAGCGACGTACCAATTCCGTAACATACTGTACCATTTTGTGGCAGCTGGCCTTGCTGAATCCTGAAGCGATTTTTTTTTCCTTTTTTGGTAAGTTTTCACTTTTTGATTTGTTTACGTTGTCCTGTCTGCAGGGGTGTGTGTGTGTGTGTGTGTGTGTGTGTGTGTGTGTGTGCGCATCACCTGTGTGCCTGGTGCCTGTGGCGGTCAGAACAGGGCGTCAGATCTCCAGGAACTGGAGTTACTGATATGTGTGAGCTGCTGCGCGCGGTCTGGGAATGGAACCCAGAGCCTCGATCTACAAGAGCGAGTGCCCTTAACCACTGAGCCATCTCTTCCAGTCTCTTAAATGACTTTAAAAGGAGCAACTGCAATGCTAGCTCAGAGGGAACAGTAAGTGCAGTGAGCGCTTCTCACCCCCAGACACTCATTGTTCCAGCTCTCTGCCTTTTAAATTAAACTTATATACAGTCTCACGTAACCCTGGTGGGACGTTGTCAAGGATAACCTTGAGCTTCTGACTCTCATGCTTCCACCTCCCAAATGTGCAGGTTGCAGGTATGTGCCAGCACACAGGGTTGTTTTTGTCAGTTTGACACAACCTAGGGTAATCTTGGAAGAGGAAGCTCAATTGAGAAAAGACCTCCATCAGACTGGCCTGCAGGCAAGCCTGTCCTGGTTGTTTTGGTCATGCTCTTTATATCATAGCAATTGAAACCAGCTAGGGTACCCTTTTTTGTTTTGTTTTGTTTTGTTTTTAAGACAGGGTTTCTCCTTGTAACAGAGCCTTGGCTGTCCTGGACTCAAGTTCCTAGAGATCCACCTACCTCTGCCTTCCAAGTGCTGGGATTAAAGGCGTGGCCACCACACCCAGCCTGAGTCATCCTTTTAATCCTATTGGTGCTGGGCAGCGAAGCCAGGGCCTGTACATGCTAGGTAAGCTCTCTACCAACTGAGTTACATCCTCAGCCCCAAGTCAAAGACGCTTCCTTCTAACCTTTTTTCCTTCTGTGGCTTCCCGTCTGACAACCACCCAGCCTGTTTCCCTTCCTGCTTTTCTGCTCTCACCAATGCTTTCCTTAACAACCCTTACACATTTAATTCTGTCTCGGCACTTACTCAGCTGTGTGTAGGAAAACTGAACTTCCGAAGAAGCCAAATGCATTCGTTTCCCTGGCATAGTCTCATCACAGGACTTCTACTCAGGATTCTCCCAGAATTACTAAACAGCCCCCAGGCTCTGGAATAAGCCATTTCAATATATGGCTTCACCTGCCTTGGGGGTGTGTGTGTGAGCGAATGGGGACCCCACAAGTGGGTGAGCCTGAAAATGAGTGTGCTGTGTTTCGGGGTAGATGAGTCAAAATTTGAGAGAGTGGAGAAATTAACCGTCAGTGTTGGTCTCTGTAGGATGGTGCCATGGTCTGCGTGTGCTATATCCCTCGAAGGCTCCTATGCTAGAAGCAGGGTCATCACTATAGCGATGTTGAGATCATGGGACCGTCAAGATATAAAGTTTTGGCAGGGCATGGTGGCTCGTGCTTATAAATCCAGCACTTGGGAAGGAAAGGCAGGTGGATTGCTACAAGTTCCAGGACAGTCAGGTCTACATACTGACATGTCTCAAAGATATGAAACCCAACCAAGTGAAAAAGTTTACGAAGACTGAAATTAGGCCATGGTACTCCCCGATCATGAATGGATTTGCGCTGTCAGCCAGGTCTCCTAGGAATGGGTTAGTTCTGACAAAAATGGGTTGTGATGGGCAAGTCTGGCTTTTCCCTCAAACAGTTCTTCTTGACTAGCTTTATGGTGCCATATGCACTGAGGCCATCACCAAGCTGGCCAGACGTCAGCTTCAACCTCTCTAACTTCCAGAAAGCTGGGCTAAGCCGACCTCTTCTCTGTGGTGGTGACATAAAATGTGTCAGTGCATGTCTCTTTCTCTGTGTCCTTTGACCCAGAACTTCACGTGTGTTCAAGTTATCCTGACTTCGATACCTGTTCAGTGGTGCGGGCATGCTCAAACAAATGTGTCCTTAAGTGTTTCCTGTACAGACACAAATCAAGTTCTACATCTTTATAAAGCTTTTCATTGTGTAGTAAAAGTGTTATATTAAAAATCATATCTAGGGGTTGAAGAGTTGGGTCTGCAGTTAGGAGCACTGGCTGCTCTTCCAGAGGACCAGGGTTTCACTACTAGAACAATGTGGCTGCTCACAATCTGAAACTTCAGTTCCAGGGGATCGAGCGCCCTCTTCTGGTCTCAGCAGACACTGCATGCATATAGCTTACAAAGATGCAAACACTCATGCACATACAAAACCTATTCAACAGCTCCCCCTTTCCCTAGAGAGGTGTTTGTCACAATGGAGGGTGCTAATAAGTACTTTTAAAATTAGGGCAACATTAGTTTAAGCAAAACAGGGCAGGTTTCATCACGCCTGGGCTAATGTGATAAGCGAATGTTCATGGCAAATATCCCACAGTGAGGGCTGGTCTGCCTTTTTCAGACTTATCCTGTGTGGGCCTCACTTTGTCTTTGCGGAGCAACTCTTAGAACTAGTGTTCTGTGGGACACTGGAAATGCTGGGTGAATGAGAGCCAGACTCCTTAGTCCTTCTTCAAGGTCCACCCATTGCCTATGTTCAACAGCCGTCTGGCCTTAATCCTCCTGAGAACCTTTGAGACAGGGTCTCACTGTGTAGCCCTGGCTGACCTGGAACTCTCCATGTCGATCAGGCTAGCCTCAAACTCAGAGATCCACCTGCCTCTGTTTCCCAGCCACTGAGAGTGAATGCCACCAAACCCGATCGACCATCTTCCTGAACCTTACACTGGACACAACTCAAAGCTCTCAGTGGGCCAGCTTCTGGAGGCTTCTCTGCTTTTGGTTGCCTTTCTCCTGGCCTCCTCCAGCTCTAAGGTCTGCCTTCCTCTTCCTGACACATTGAAACTTGTTGATCCTTTCAGGCCCAGCTCAGTGTTCCTCTTCAGTAAGAGTTTAAAAACGGTGATAAACTACATCCAACAGGAAAGTCACTGTCTTGACCACTCTTTAATTTTTTTTTAAAGATGTATTTATTTATCATATACAAGTACACTGTAGCTGTCTTCAGATACACCAGAAGAGGGCATCAGATCCCATTACAGATGGTTGTGAGCCACCATGTGGTTGCTGGGAATTGAACTCAGGACCTCTGGAAGAGTAGTCGGTGCTCTTAACCTCTGAGCCATCTCTCCAGCCCTGTCTTGACCATTCTTAACTGTGTAGTTCTGTGGCACTTAGCACACTCACATTTCCGGGCGATGGTTTCTATCACTTCCAGTGTGTTCCCATCTCATTAAGCTCCGACTTTGCACATTGCCTTACAGAAACCCCAGACAACCTCAGTGTGGCGGTTTGAGTAAGAGTGGCCCCTGTCGGTTCATATATTTAAACGCTTAGGGAGTGCCACTGTTTGAAAGGATTAGGAGGTGTGGACTTGTTGGAGGAAGTGTGTCACTGGGGGTGGGCTTTGGGGTTTCAAAAGCTCAAGCCAGGCCCGTGTGGCTCCCCGTTCCTGCTGCCTGCAGATTCGGTTGTAGCTACTTTTCCAGCACCGTGCCTGCCTGTATGCCACCATGCCATGATGATAATGGGCTGAACTTCTGAAACTGTAAGCCAGCCCCAGTTAAATGCTTTCTTTTATAAGAATTGCCATGGTCATGGTGTCTCTTCACAGCAATAGAGCATTGACTAAGACATCCCATCTCTCACATCTCTCCTTTGGCTTCTTTCTTTTTTTTTTCTTTTTCGGAGCTGAGGACTGAACCCAGGGCCTTGTGCTTTCTAGGCAAGCGCTCTACCACTGAGCTAAATCCCCAACCCCTCCATTCATGTTTTAGCACATATCAAAATTAGGATTTCCTTGTCTGGGATGGAGAGATGTCTCGGCAATTAAGAGTGACTACTGGAGCCAGAGGTCACCACCTGGAAGCCAGGGCAGGCAGGACCACTGTGACAAGCAAGTAGAGTGGAGAGATGGGAAAGAAAGAGAAGCAGAGAGGTTTGTGGGCTATAAGAAGAGAGGCAGAACTAGAGATGCGACGAAGGAGGGGGACAGCCTGACGTGAGAGGCCTGCATTGCCACCTGAGGCCATGGTGATGTCCAGGCCATGCTGCTGCCAAGGGTCTCTTCTGGGTCTATGACCCATGTTACCACCAAAGACCATTCCATTCGGACATCTGTGGTCTGGGCTGCCACCTGAATCCATGTTGATGTGCAGAGGCCTCTCTGAGCTGGCCCTGCCCCTCACTGGCCACTGCATGGTGGTGCCAGCTGTGACAAGGGTGTGGGAGAGCTGACCCCGTCCCTTGCCTGGGACAGCTCAGGCAAGCTGGCCTTGGTGGCGTGGGTGTAGGAAAACTGACAGGCTGACCAACTCACCTACCACCCAGGCCCAGTTCCAGGGCCCTCCCACCCCAACAGCTACAACATTTATAAGCCCCTGGAGCCCATAAAGGGGCTGGTCCTGCAGATCCAAAGCAGTAGAATCTCCATGACTCAGGGCAACAGCAGGCTCTCCCAGAGGAGTCTCAGTATTGGTAGGTGGCAGAAGCAGAGGCCTTGGACAGGACTGAGGACTCACTGCAACAAACATTTGCAAACAAAGTTGTTTGAGTAAAAATTACACTGTGGGGCACACGGTGACAGACGGTAGCTTCTAGGCAAGACTTTTTTGTTTGTTTTGTTTTTTAATTTAATTTTTAATTTTTATTTTCTTTTGTGGGGAAAGTTCCGAAAGTGGAGGGTGGATATGGAAGGAATGGAAAGAGTGGGATTGGGATGCGTGATGTGAAAAAAGAGTGACTACTTTTTTTTTTTTTTTTCAGAAAAAGGGAGTTCAGTTTCCATGGCCCACAGTGGGTAGTTCACAACTTTCTTTCTTTTTTTTAAACCAAACATTTTTTTTTTTTTTTTTTTTGGTTCTTTTTTTCGGAGCTGGGGACCGAACCCAGGGCCTTGTGCTTCCTAGGCAAGCACTCTACCACTGAGCTAAATCCCCAACCCCAAACCAAACATTTTTTAAAAGATATATTTATTTTATGTATGTGAGCACACTGTAGCTGTTTACAGACACACCAGAAGAGGGCATCAGATCCCATTACAGATGGTTGTGAGCCACCATGTGGTTGCTGGGAATTGAACTCAGGACCTCTGGAAGAGCAGTCAGTGCTCTTAACCACTGAGCTATCTCTCCAGCTGGTTCACAACTTTTTTTTTTTTTTTTTTTTTTTTTTTTCTTTTTTTTTTTGGAGCTGGGGACCGAACCCAGGGCCTTGCGCTTCCTAGGCAAGCGCCTACCACTGAGCTAAATCCCCAACTCCGGTTCACAACTTTCTATAACTCCAGTTCCAGTTCTATCTCTCTATTTCCTCCATGGGCACCACACTAGTGCCCATATCCCCACACAGACATACACACACGCGTGCGCGCACGCACACACACACACACACACACACACACACACACTTAGAAATAGTACAAAAATCTTTTAGAAACAAATTTTCTTCTCACCGAAAGCTGGATGATATATTTATCACGTTTGTTTACATGTTTACCTAAGATTTATTTCATTCTCCCCCCCCCCGTGTGTGTGTGTGTGTGTTCATGCACAAATGTACAGGTGCCCCTGGAGACCAAGAGAGGGCATTAGATCCCTGAAGGCTGGAGTTACAGTCGGTTGTGAGCAGCCCGACATGGGTGCTGGGATCTGAACCCAGGTCCTCTGAAGAGCAAGTGCTCTTAACCACTGAGCCACCCCTCCAGTCCTCCCTCTAATGTTGGATACATGAGCTGCTTCTGCACTCTGATGGTTTGAGAATCCTGCTGTGGCAGGCATAGGCGCAGTATTGTCTGCTGGCATTCCTGCTTTCCCTGGATACATATGCAGAAGTGGGATGCTGGATCACGTGATAATTCCGTGTTTAACTTTCTGAGAAGCCTCTATATACTGGTCCCTGTGGAGGCTGTGTCATTTAATATCTCCAAAACCACATGACCTTTTAAAGCCAGCCTGAGTTCGTTATCACTTCCCAGCATGTGCTTAGCCGTTTTAGTCGTTTTGCCTTTGCTGTATTGTAAATTCTTTAAAGGTAAAATCCATGCCCCTGTTCTGTCCCTTATCTCTAGTGGCTTAAGACTGTGCCACTGATGTTTGGCTCCATGCTGATGTGCCTCACAGCCTTTCAGCTGAATTTCACACTGACACCTACCAGCAAGCTAACACACACACACACACACACACACACACACACACACACACACACACCCCACATGAATGTATGCACACACATACACACATGTACATACACACATGCACATGCACATACACACATGCACATATACAATGTGCATGCACATACCCAATGCACACAAACACACATGCACACAAACACACACATGCACACACATACACTGACATGCACACGTCCTCATCACGAGATTTTCTGTTTTGCTTTTCTTGGCCTCAGACTCGCTATGAACCCAAGGATGATGTCTTAGTTAGGGTCTCTATTGCAGTGAAAAGACACCGTGACCCCAGCAACTTTTCTAAAGAAAAATATTTAACTGGGGATGGCTAATAGTCCAGAGGGTTTTTCCATTATCATCCTGGTGGCATACAGGCAGACATGATGCCGGAGAGGTAGCTGAGAGTTCTATGTCTGGGTTTTCAGGTAGCAGAAAGAAAGAGTGACACTGGGACTGGCTTGATCATCTGAGACCTCAAAGCCCACCTCCAGTGACACACATCCTTTAACAAGGTCACACTTCCTAATAGTGTCACTCCCTATGGGTCTACAGGGGCCATTTTCATTCAAACCACCATAGATGACTTTGAATTTATGATCCTCCTGCCTCTACCTCTTAAGTGCTATTATAGTACGTGCCACCATACCTAAGTTGTCTTTGGTGCTGGGGTGTGAAATCCAGGCCTTCCTTGTGCATACCGGATAAGCATAAAGCATAATCATCCTGTATCCCCAGCCTGCTGCTATAAGCCATCTACTTTTGCTCATGGTAAATGAGTCCTCCACCAAAGGCTGTTGAGGAAGATCCTAATGTTTACTTGAACCAAGAAGATTGTCCCATTATGGTAAAGCATTCAAAAATGTTGCTTTAGCAGGGCTAAATTGGATTAGGGTTAGGGTCTCAGAGATGCTGCTTTCTCAGTGGTTTGGATGGAAATGGCCCCATAGGCTCAAAGGGAGTGGCATTCTTAGGAGGTGTGGCCTTGTGGGAGTGGGCGTGGCCTTATTGAAGGAAGTGTGTCTCAGTTCTCTGCCTGCTGCCTGTGCATCAGGATGTAGAATGCTTGGCTCCCTCTCTAGGTCCATGTCTGCCTGCAGGCTGCCATGCTTCCTGCCATGACAATGGATTAAACCTCTGAAACTGTAAACCCCAGGTATGTTTCTCTTTATGAGAGTTGCTGTGGTTAGGATGTCTCTTCACTGCAGACAGAACCCTAACCAAGACACCCAGTGTCAGTTACTCGTGCACTGGGACACACTCATCCTCTGATCTGGTCACAGGGAGCTGGGACCTGGGAGCTGCCATTTTTGTCCCCCTGTCTAGGCTGCTCCCTGTTTGGATCCCCCAAGGCCAGATGTGGAATTCTCTTTTCCTCTCACCCTGGCATTCAGCTCCTCTTTTGGACCTTTCCCTGTGTGAGAAAGGAGCAAAGGCAGATGGAGAGTCACCACTCAGATTCCCATCCCTTCACACTCTCCCTGTAGCACTGTTCTTCTACAGGTTAACATTTAACATGGGGGGGGGTGGAGGGGCTACTACTCAGAATTTTGAACAAATGTCAGTCACCAGCAGTAGTGTCAGTAATCTAGTTTTAACATTTCTCCCGAGGTGTGCAAGGTTAATTTAGCTTGTCAGAGGAGGCTCTGTCTGCAATTAACCTCTCCACCTCTTTGTCTTTCCCTAGTCTAGTTGCTTTAGCAGGGCTAAATTGGATTAGGGTTAGGGTCTCAGAGATATTCAGATCCGGGACCTTTATTAGCCAAGGCAATAGAAAACAGAAGGTATGGGAGGGTCATTAGTTTGATACCTGGCAAAAAGGAGGGATTCAAGGCAGAATCAGTGACCCATGGGGACAAGGGCTTCCCATGGGAATTTTCTTCAGGTCCCCAATTGCTCATTGACAAGGAGTCCTGGGAGAGGAGAGTCTAGTGATACCTGCTGCTCTTCTTAATTTTCGCTGCTTCTTTTATGAAAGGGAGAGAAAATTCTGGTGGCGGGCTAAGGATCAAAGCAGTACAGGGAGGTAGAACAGGGCAGTATGCAAAGAATGTTATGTAGCTGGTAGAACACACACACACACACACACACACAGAGGTACACACAGAGGTACATACATAGATACACACAGAGATAAACATGCATACATGCACACACATTCATACACACACATGCATACACACATACACACACACAGAGGTACATACATAGATACACACAGAGATAAACATGCATACATGCATACACACACACACACACACACACACACCATTCCAGCTTTTGTCATAAGCTAATTTTGGATGCTGAAGCCTACAGGAACTTGGATTCAGGACCAGAAGAAGACATAGGCAACATTTTGAACAACAGGACCCATCAGGGCCTATAAACCTGTAATCCTAGTTACTAGGAAGGCTGAGAAGCAGGAGGACCACAAGTTCAAAGCCAGCCGTGGCTATAGAGAGTTTTAAGGCCAGCCTGAGGAATTTAATGAGATCTCAAAATAAATAAGGATATAAATAAATAAAATAAAAAAGTAAAGAAAGTGGAAAAAAGAGAGTTCCTGTAGTGTATTTGTTATTACCTTTGCCTTACAAATGAAAAATGTGCCCTTATTGAACCAGGTGGAAACAGCATAGATATCGCTTTGGCCTGGCGTGGTGGCACAGGCCTTTAATCCCAGCACCGAGGAAGCAGAGACAGGTGGACTTCTGAGTTTGAGGCCAGCCTGGTCTACATAAAATCATTTAAATAACATGTTTGGAAGGTGCCCTCCACAAAGTCTAGTCACTTAGAACTTTCAGGAGGTGTGGCAGGTTTGCATGCTGCCTTGCAGGGTCTTTGCCTCTTAGTAAGTTGGGAGAAAAGAAAAAAAGAAGGAAGGAAGGAGGGAAGGAAGGAAGGAAGGAAGGAAAGAAGGAAGGAAGGAAGGAAGGAGGGAAGTAAGTAAGTAAGTAAGTAAGTAAGGAAGGCCAATCCTGATAGGTTTCTAAGAGGCCCTGGGATCACATTAAGTAATTTTCCTAGCTGTGCCCGAATGCTGCCTTGGATGGATCTTAGTCAGCAGTGTGAAGGGCGATTCAGAAATGGGACCAGACAGGCCCGACAGGCGGGGACTCAGGATGGACTGGCTGAGATAGGCCGTTGGAGACCTGCCCCTGCCACCTCCCCTGCTGGGCTATGGCCACTGGTAGATATGCTGTTCCATCAAGAGCCCCAGGTAGAAGGGAAGACGGGAAGGGTGGGGGGAGAGATAAGTTATTCTTTGTAGGGCAAACTCTTCTAAGACTAGGATGCCAATTAATCACTACAAAATCCCAGTATCCTCTGCTTCCCGCTCTAAAGATTTGCTTCTGGATCTGGCCTTGTTGTGGCCTGAAATTCTAATGCATTGTGTGCCTGGAACACAGGGTGGATTTATTCTGCTTGGACAGTCAGGGAGACAAAGGAGCTCAGGTTCAGCCAAGAAGATGTTAGCAGAGGACAGGAAGAGGAAACCAAGCCAACAGTGCAAAGTACCAGAGTTGAATTCTCCTCAATTACTCCTGGCCTACCTTGGGCTGGTAGGATAAAGTAATCTTTTGGGGCCACATGCTCTCCTATTTATCAATTAATTATACATGCTTCGAGGAGGCATTACAAACAGAACTCACAGTTATGCAAAATAACAGGAAAGGGCTGGCTTTGAACCTTCAAAGTCACAGCAGCCTTAATCTAGAGGAGAGTCTGTCTGCTGTGGAGTCAAAATCATGGGAGTTCATGTTAAAGGCTTGGGGGCTCCTAACTGCCTATCAATGACTTTGAGGGGACTGAATAGCTAGCAAAAGGGAGGCCACTGGAGAGGCAGATGAGTAGAAACTAAGTATAATTACAAGTTTGGATGCCACGAGGAAAGCCATTACCTTGTGTAGTAACTTTTTAAAAGATTATTTTTATTTTATGTATGAGTGTTTTGCCTACATGCACACACATGCACCACATGTTTGAAATGTCAACGAAGGCTGGAGTGTTGGATCCCAGAACTGGGGATTACTGGTGATTGTTAATCCCCATGTGGGTGATGGCAGTTGAACTCAGGTCCTCTTAACTCCTGAGCCTCTAATGGCTTTAACAATTTATGTTAAAGCGAAAAGAAGAAACCGCTGCGGTTACAGCTCCCTCGGCATGCAAGAACCTCTTCTAGGGTGAAAAAAATATCATTGACAACATTATGAGATCTCCAGCAAATCGCAGGGTCGTGTGAATGGTCTGCCCTGGAGACTTCCTTCTTCCAAATGCTTATGTCCTTTTTATCTGCATGTATGTTTTGTTTGCATGCCTGCCTGTGTCCTATATGTGTGCCTGTGCCCACAGAAGCCAGAGCGTTGTTGGATCCTCTGAAACTGTAGTATACATGGCTGTGAATACCATGTGCATGCGGGGAATCAAACTAGGGTCGGCTGGAAGAATGGCCAGTGCTCTTAACCACCGAGCCGCCTCTCAAGCACCTCCTCACACTTTTTGAATGAGGAGAACACAAACGTTTTGAAGAGGGCTAGAGGAGGGGAACAGGGCCCAGGGGTTTATTTACTTTTTAATAATATTTTTATCACGTCCTTGAGAATTTTGTACAATTTATTTTTGATTACATTCACACCAGCTTGAGTCTTCTTTTTTCTTTTCAAAGATTTTATTTATTTATTTCATGGGAGTGCACTGTCCTCAGACACACCAGAAGAGGGCATCAGATCCCATTACACATGGTTGTGAACCACCATGTGGTTGCTGGGATTTGATCTCAGGACCTCGGGAAGAGGAGTCAGTGCTCTTAAACCATCTCTCTAGCCTGGCTCAGAAGTTTATTATTGTTTTTTTGGTGTTTTTTTTTTTTTTTTTTAAAGAGTGCAGATTCTGATGGGTAAGGCCTTGTGTGAGAAATGGACCAGGGAGATTTGAACAGAAAGAACATTGTTCTCTGTAGGGAAGATGGAAGGATGGGAAAGATGACTTTCCCTCTTAGCAATTCCTTCTGGGACAGACAGAACATAGCATGGGGTTTCCTTGTCATGCACCAGAGTGTTTGACATCACAGCCCCACACACCTAGCCAAGCCGAGGCAAGCCGAGGACATAAAGGAACCAGACATTTTTTAAAAAAATTAAAATTATATTTATAAACGTGCGTGTGTGTGGGGGGTCAGGATTGGGAAGGGGGCGGTGCACTCAGCAGGGGGGAGACTTTTCCTTTACCTGCTGAGCTATGTGCCCAGCCCCAGAAAATGTTTTGAAGTCCTTCCTGCCCTAAGAGACCATTCTGTGTAGCCTCAGCCGAAGAGGCCCTATGCATAATTGTAGCCTTTCTGTAGGAAAAGGCGAACAGCTGCTGCTGGTTTAATGACATCCAATTTGGGTGGTATTTATTGAGCCTTATGTGTAAGGGACTTCTTCACAATGTCCCAGCTCCCCCCACTCCCCACAACATTCACCACCCACTCCCCCCACTATGAAAACTCTAATCACAGGATTCCCAGGCAGTGGAAGCTTCCAGCCAGCTGCCGCAGAAAAGCCCAATCCTCCAGGTGGCCTGGGAGGAGGCTTCAACTCCTAGGGAGCCGTGGAAGGGTACAGGCTGGCAAGGGAAGTGTTGTTTCCAAATGAGGGGAGAAGGAGGGCAGACAAAGAAGAAATGCGCTGACCTCAGGGATCCTGTGTTCCTTTTCCTGTTTCCAGGGGTTGATGGGAAGCGCCTGCTTCCTCCCTTGGGCCTATGAGCTTGCAGCTCTCAGAGATGACAAGGCAGGAGCACACTTTTGGTTTTCTAAGGCTTGTGCCCCAAAGTAGGACCCTGTGATGAAAGTCGACAGCTTTCCCAGGGTATTAGTGGGAACCTGCGTGAGGTAGGGAGGGAGGCTGTCCTCCCCATCTTGAATATACTGTCTTCTCCTTTCCTACAATTCCCTCTCAGGATGTCCAATGATGTCCTTAGAGCACTATGAATCTGTGAGGATGTAATGTCTGTAGTGGCTTTGGGTCAGGCAGCAGAAGTCAGGGATACTGGGAAAGTAACAAGGGAAGTGGGTGGGTGAGGAGAGGAAGTCTAGGCCAAAAGGATACTTTCTCACCTTTCTCCCTTTCTGCCTCTCTCCCTACCCCCAGCCTTCCTCAGAAATAGGGTCTAACTGTGTAGCTTAGGAAGCTGGCCTTGAACTCAAAGTCCTTCTGCCTCAAGCCATTGTGTAGTACCACAAGCATGTGCCATTAAGTCAGGCTACATTTCCCTTCATTTGGTGTAAAAATGACTTCAGAACCAAGGGTGGCAGGCAGCCCATGCCCACCATCCCCGCATTTGGGAGGTTGAGGTGGAGGGATCTAGAGTACAGCTTGGGCTACAAAGTGAAAGACAGTGGGGAAAACTATAGCATTTAATTTCTCTCTTTTGTTCTTTCTTTCCTTTTCTTTGAGATAAGGTCTCTTGTAGCTCAGGCTGGTCTGCTCTCTTCCTCTCTCATTTTCTAAGTTCTGGGATTATAGGTGTGCATCATCACACCTGGCTCTAAATTTCCTTTTAAAAAGTTTTAGTTAAGCATTGTGGCGCACACCATTAATCACAGTGCTCAGGAGGTAGAGAAGGCAGGTATCTCCATGAGTTCAAGGCCGGATTGGTCTACATACCAGGCTCCAGGACTCTTTCATATATATATATGTATGTATGTATCCAATATATATGTATTTCTCTCTCTCTATATCCAATATATATTTATTTCTATAAACAACTATTATTTAAATAATTAAATAATTTAATTTTAAGTAATTAAATAATAATTATTTAAATAATTATTTAGAATTTTAGATAGAGTCTCACTATGTAGCTCTGGCTGTCCTGGAACTTGCTATGTAGATCAGACTAGCCCTGAACTCACAAAGATTAGGCTGCCTCTGTTTCCCGAGTGCTGGGATTAAGGTGTGCACCTTCCCATCTGACATAAGTTTCTAATTTCTTAAAAAGTAAAGAAATCAGGTGAAGGTGACACACGCCTTTAGTCCAACATTCAGGAGGCAGAGGCAGAGGCAGAGGCAGAGGCAGAGGCAGAGGCAGAGGCAGAGGCAGAGGCAGAGGCAGAGAGGCAGAGGCAGAGGCAGAGGCAGAGGCAGAGGCAGAGGCAGAGGCAGAGGCAGAGGCAGGCAGAGGCAGAGGCAGAGGCAGAGAGGCAGAGGCAGAGGCAGAGAGGCAGAGGCAGAGAGGCAGAGGCAGAGGCAGAGGCAGGCTGATTTCTGAGTTTAAGGCCAGCCTGGTTTACAGAGTGGGTTCTAGGACAGCCATGGCTACACAGAGAAACCCTGTCTTGAAAAGCAAACAAACAAATAACAAAGTAAGCAAGCAGGCAAGCAGGAAGAAAAAAAGGAAGGAAGGAAGGAAGGAAGGAAGGAAGGAAGGAAGGAAGGAAACTATATACTTCAAGAGCAGAAACTTCCCTCATAGGGATAAAAGCCATGAAGAACGCCCCAGACCCCACGTGGACAGCCAGGCTGGAGCCTCTAGAGAGGATGTGTACACTGCCTCATGTGGGCAGGAGAGACCTGCAATGGAAGGCACAGTTGGGCAGAGCCACAGGAACCTGCAGAGGCAGGAACAGCAAAGCCTAGGCTGTGGGATCCATAATTGGCTAACAAATAATAATGCCAAAATTGGATATTAACAGCAATTAGTTTCCATAGAAGCACTGGGGAAAAGAGCTGCAGAAAAGCCCACTGGGCCTCAAACCCAAGCAATCTGAAATTAAACTAGTGTCTCAATTAAATGGGAATAAATATTGCCACATGAATCAATGTTCGTGTGGAAGGAGGCTGGGGAGGAGACCCCTGTGAATCTCAAGCCACTTTTCTGCCTATGGGCAAGCTTTTACAGGGCCAGCTTGAGTCAGTTGACTTCTAGGCCTGACATATGACCTAGGCAGGCTAAGTAGTTAATGTATGACCTTGAAACCAGAGTCTCAAGGTTATTTCGGTTTTCTGGCTTATTGACCCTTAGGAGGGCTGCTTACCTCATTAACGGAGCCCAGGTAGGCCCAACAAATGAGGGGCACTAGGAATTTCGTTCTTTGTATAAACAGAAACCTTGTTCTGTCCTTGCAGGGCAGTTTGAGAAGATGGGACTTCTGGCTGATTCAGTTCCGCGGCTCCATCCCAGTGGCAGAGATCTGGGACTAGCGCCACCTAGGGAGCGTGCTCTTCAGGTGTAGGATTGTTGTTGTTTTACCTTATTTAGAGTGTAAATGGGGTGGGGAAGTGTTGTGTAAGGGGTTTCGGGGATGTGGGGGAAGATGCCTCAGCCTTGGCCCCATCATCCTGCGTATCAAGGGTGGAGTAGGTTGGGGTGGGGTTATGAAAAGGCCACTCCCCCCTCCCGGAAAATAGTCTAACTGGAGCGCCCTGTTGGTACAAGCCCGGTACAGTCCTCCCCTTCCTCCCCTTCCTCCCCTTCCTCCCCTTCCTCCCCTTAGCTATAATCGTCTCTAGACCGCACAGTCAGCCCCTCTTGCACTCTGTGAGCCTTTTTTGGTTTACCGGATGGCGGATATCGCTATCCAGACCACAGGCAGATTGCAAAGGACAGGCTGGCCTTAGGCAAGGCCTGAATCTCAGGAGCAGGGTGGAGTGGGGTGGTGGTGGTTGCCGTAGTCTGGGAGTGGCAAAGGAGACAATACACTTAGTTGAGGTCGTGGGCTTGGTGTAGTCTATTCTTTGAAGGTGTACCCACTCGACCTGCTCCTGTCCTGAATTTTGTAACCACTCTGAGGGTGGGCTGTCGGTGTGGGCTGGCTGCAGGGTGAAATTGAGGCAGGTGGAATGGGCGCGAGTTGAAGTAGGAGCAATGTGAGAGCTCAGGGACTGCCTCTGCAGTTGGTTGACACGAGTGGAAATTAGGATTTCGGCTTCAGGTGCATCTTGGAACTGGATTGAAATAAACGCACTTCTTTGTGAACCTCAGATCGGCCAGTGTTTAAAACAAACGAACAAACAAAAAATCAGGGACATCTAAAATCTCCAGGATCCCAAATCTGCATGATTGGAGAGGGTCACAGAAAATTTGGGAGCACAAAAGGACGTAAACAGTACTGGTTGGAGTACATGTCTCTGCACCCGGAGCAGAAGAGAAGAAAGCGAGTTTTCTCTTAGAAACAGCAGGCTTTGGGCCTCAGCACATCCAGCCTGTGCTGGGCTATCACAGAACCGGTATATTGACGCCTGGTGAAGTAGGCTGCCTTGAGAACACAGCATGAAGCCTCAAAATGCAGTCATCTTGCCTCCCGGGTCCCAGGTCTGGCAATTTTGTCATATATTTAAGCAGCAAAGAGATTTGATTTGAATTTAAAATGACCCTAGCTTCAGTAAAACCTCCTAATGACCCTGGAATTTATTTGGGGGCTTCTGTGGCTATGACCCCAGGCAGGCCCTTGTTGCTAGGTCATGTTTCCATTTTAAGACAAAAGAGAAAAATGTTAAGATGGACCTCTCTGACCTGGAACTTTCCTTGTTCTCCAGAAGGTCTGCTGCCCCACCCCCACATGAATTTGGTACTTCAAAATCTCTAGGCACGAAGGCTGCTTCCAACAAACTCAGCTGAAAAGTCTTCTCCCACCCTGCTCCCCCGCCCCGCACCACGTTTTTGTTGTGTGTGGCGCAATTAATTATTAAAAATTTGATTCGATTTGGCTAGGACTTGGCAAAAATACCCAATGAAAGAACTATAGATGGGTCTTGAAAGAAAAAAAGATCTTTATTAGGTATCATAATTCTCAACATTGTTGTTGATATTCTCAATGTGAATCAGACTGCTAAGCCTCAGACAGACACACACACACACACCACCACCACCACCATCACCACTACCACCGCCGCCGCAGCCAGCACACACTACAGTCTGCCCATGTTGACTCATGGGCTCAAAAACCACCCACAGAGTAGCTGAGGAAGGGGAGGTTCCATCTGTCCCAGGCAGGAATTCTGCAGCTGCCCCCAGGCGGCTCTAAGGTTGGAATGGGGGTGGGTATTATGTAAGTTCAATAGTGGGAGAGAAATTTTCCTTGTAGAGCTGGTGTGGATGGGTGCATTTTTTCTGTGGTCAAGTGCCTTCCACATTAGCGATGGATACGGTGGTGTGAGAAAATCTATGGCTTAATACGTGTGCACGGAGAAATACTAGCTGGGGACACACCCCTACCCACATATTAGTTATCTGATGAAAGTTTTTAATGCACCCTCCCCAACAGAAGAAATTCATAGATTTCCCCCCCTCGTACTGTCTCTGTTAAAGAATGGATTCTTTCTCACTGAGACAGATCTGGGCTGTCTCTGGCAGGGGAGAGAAACATAGCGATTGTAATTAGTCCTTTGATACATTACTAAATCTAGTCCCAGCGCTGGGTTCCTTAAAGAACACAAGAGATTGTACCCCATAGGGACTAAGGCAGTAGTGGCTGTGAACAAATCCAAGGGGGAAAAGAAAACACATTCAGTCATCAAGCGATGGCAACCTCATCCTACTGTTAGATCACAAGTTTCTCCTTTCATTTTAGCCAGAAGATGTAATTAGAAGGTTCAGATAGGCAGGGGAGATGATGTTGAGAATTCTAGAGGTGCCTTGGGAGAGTCGAAAGCTTCGAGTTCTCTGCATAATTACTGATGGGCAGAGAAGGGCATCAAGGGTAGAGGAAGGAGGTGGCTCAGGCTGACCTCGCCTCTTCATTTGGTGGAAGCAAAAGGGGGCTTGCAATTGTACCTGGGGCTGAGCAGGTCGTTAGAGACCTACACACAAACACCTTCTGTGAAGGGGATCTGGTAGACACATACTCACACTGGTTCACACAGACTGGCCAGCCCAGAGCACTCCCACACACTAATAATGCTTTCTGGAACAAGAGTTTACGTAAGCAATAAAATAACAATGCACCCCTCCCAACACGGATCCTCTGTAGCAGATCCCAGGCAGGCCTTATGGACGGGGTCTGCGGTTGGAGCTCTCAGAGAAAAAGCATATTGGGTTTCTACCTAAAAGGACCTTACTTGGGGGAAGCATCTGGAGGTTATGTAAGATGAAATATTGGTGAAGGACGAGGGGACATTTGAAGGAATCACGGGGAAGCAATTACTGAGCAGAGGATTGCTAATGGGGACATTTGTGGTCCAGGGGGTGTTGAGCCATCAGCAGCTTAGGCCATTGCTTGAAGGCAAAATAACATCTCAACGAGCATGAAGGGGGGATGTTGCGGCAAATGGGCGTACCCTCCAAATGGTACAGCACACTAGCTGCCCTCTTCTAACCTATTCATAAGGTAGGGGAGCATTCCAGGATGGGGCCAGTTCTTATTTCAAGGGAGGTAGATTTTGAAGGCAATGACTATGGCATCTCTTAGGACAGCCATTGCTGAGTCTTTCCTTTTCTGCCTTGAAGCAGTCCTGTTTGTCTTGTAGGACTCAGCCAGAGAAGCCCTCAGGATGTGTGCACTGCAGCTTTCTGCCTGCAAGAGTGAGCGGGCAGTGGTGGCTCATTTTTGCAGAGCAGAGAAGGATCTGGGACTGCCTAGGTGCAATGTGGTGAGTTTAACCTCAGCCTGGCTGGCTCTAACACTCTCCTCTGTGAGGAAATTGAGAAGTTGAAATAATCGCAAAGTAGGACACACAGTAGATACTCAAGAAATAATGAATATTCTTGAGAAAAGTAGGCCAGAGAGGTACTGATCCATGATACCCTCAGATACTAATATACTAGACAAGATGAGGCTGAGGCTTTGAGACAAGAGTCCTCCATTAACTTCAACGGATGCTCTTTTAGACCCTGATTACTGTGTTAGGAATCAGATTAAACTCCTAAACATCCTTTATGGGCTTGGCCTTGCAAAGGCAGGCCTCTGGCATGACAGCAGGGGGGAGGGCTACAGCCCGCTTCCTGGGGGTAGGGGAAAGGCCAGCTCTTGGCCTCCTTTCCCTCCCTCTGCTGCTGTGTCCTGCCCCTCCTCCATTTTCTCCACCTGGAAATTAATGAGTTTAGGTCGGCCACCAGGCCACCATCCATCCACTGCAGGTTGGCGGAACACTGAGATGGAGACGATGGAACTGTGTCGGGGGCCTCCAGGACCAGCTGCTGCTGGGGGCTGATTTGGGAAGCAGGTGCTTCAGGATGAGGGAGGCTTAACCCTTTCTGTTCTTGGACAGCCTGTTTCGAAACAGACTTTCCGCAGGCCCCCACCTTACACATGCTGTTTTTCCTTCTGTCCGGGGGTTTTAAGAGCAACGGGGAGCAGCCCTCACTCTGGGTTGGTGGGGGGAGGCTATGCAGGGTACTGCGCCTTTTTTTCCCTGTAGCTTCTGGATCTTTGCCTGAAACTTCAGTCACAGCCCCAAGGAGTCTGGGAGGCCCTGCTTTGAGCAGTGGGCTAGCTGTCAGTTTTGATGGAGTCTGTGTGCTGCCCACGAACAAACTTGCTGATTGCCGTCACCCCAGAGTCCTGCTTAAGCCTGTCAAATGCCCGCAGCTCTCCACCGAAGGGTGACAAACAGCTTCCCCTAAAGACTACCCCCAGCAACCCCCAAGCAGTACACAAGGTAGCTGCAGTCCAGGCTCTGGGGCAGTCCGCCAGTCGCATGGGAACTCGATTATTATTTTTTGTTTAAGGGTAAATTGAAATCCGGAACTAAAACGGATAGGGATGAAGGTGCTGGCCTTCTACAATGGGCAGGGTCCCAGATGCTAAGATGCACGTTTCACTCTCCATCCTCCTGCCAGGCTATTTTCTACTGCCACCACCACCACCCTGCTTGCATAGATACGTGTTTCTATCACAGAACGAGTTGTTTGCTTCCTAGATTCTATTCGCATCTGCACAAACCCCTCTCTGTTGGTAGCCGCACACCTCCCCACCCTAAGGGCTACATTGCGAGGCACTTAGAAGTCCGCTACCCCTACTGTGGGCGCCTGCAGCTGCAGCACTGAGATCTGCACAGGGCGTTGTGCTGGGTCGATCCTTCCGTGGCGGGCCCTCGTGGACCCAAGGTGCTCAGACAGCCCCATTCTTGGCATTCACCGCGTGCCTTAATTGTATGGACATTTAAATCAAGGTCCGCTGTGAACACGGAGAGAGAGGCCTTTCTCCTGAGGAAGGAAGAAGAAAGGAAGGAAAGAAAGAAAGATGGAAAGAAGGAAGGAAGGATGGAAGGAAGGGAGGGATGGTAGGGAAAGGGAGGGGGAGGGGGAAGAAAAGGAGGGAGGGAGAAAGGAAGGAAAGGTGGAAAGAAAGGGAGGGGATGGGGAGAAGATGAAATGAAAAAAACGAGGGATGAGAAAAAAAAAGCTGGCGACGCGTGCGTGTGCGTGCGCACTGACAGCAGGGAGGGTGTGGGGTTGGGGAACGCGATGAGCTAAGGACCACCGCATCCTTCCTACCGCAGCTCCCCCAGTCACAGACAATGAGATAACAGCCACGTCCTCCGTAGGCTCTTTGTTCTCCCGCATCCTTTCGTTTCCAAGCTTTTTCCTGCAAAGGGGAGGGGGGGTGGTGGAGGGTTCGGGGTGTGGGTGGAAGTGGGAGACGGAGGGGTGCCTCCCCCGTGTTAATTACCCCTACTCCCTCACTCCTCTCCTCGCGCTTCGCCTCCCCTGCAGTTCCAGACAATGAAAAAACATCAACCCCACCTCGCCCCACCGCAGCGAATCCTACCCACCCAGTTCGCTCTCAGCTTCGCCTAGGAAACTGAGGGGGGCCAGGAGGAGGGAGATGACAGCGAGGAAAGGGATGGGAAGCAGGGGCCCAGCTACCGCTGCCTGGGCAGGGCGTGTGGCCGCGGTCTTTACCTAGAATGTAGAGTCCTGGTGCAGCCTGGCCGGGCGTGCCGCAGGGCAGAGCCGCAGTGGTCCCTTACCAGGATCTGTGGGAATCAGCCTTCCGGAACTCTCCTGCTGCGGTCCTCTCGCTTAGGTCCCAAGTGGTGGATGGGAAAAAGGAAAAGAAAAAAAAATAATAAATAAATAAGAGCGAGGCCCATCTGGCCCCTCATCAGCCTTGTCAAGTCTTGCATACGCTAAAATGCTAATGACCTAGATAGCTCATGCAAAATGCAGCAGGGAGGGACGAAGAAGGAGGGGGAGCGAAAGGAGAGCGAGGGAGGGAGGAGTGAAGGGAGAGGGAGGGGGGAGACAGAGGAGGAGGGAGACTGGGGGGGAGAGAGAGAGAGAGAGAGAGAGAGAGAGAGAGAGAGAGAGAGAGAGAGAGAGAGCCCCTACTCGTTCCCCACCCCACCCGTCAACCGGTTTTACAGCGGTAAAGGGTGGGCGTAGATTTAAAAGGTCACCCCTATAGAAGGTAGCTAGATGGGATAGGGGGAGAGATCCTCAAACCCTTTGGGACAATAAAACATTATTTTAAGACCCCTCCCTCTCTTCTCTCCACCACTCTGTTTACACACAAGTCCAGTCACCTTATGCGTGTACATGTCAATTTCTCAAGACTGCTATCAACACCCACATTGCCATTCTCTGAGCAAACCCACCCAGTGCACCAGAGTGAGGAATATGCTTTCTAAACCACAGCCGCCCCCCCTCCCCCCGCCCATCCCATTCCCCACTAGTGCCTTAGCCTTTCAGGCAGACCCCCACTGCTTCTCTTTTCTAAGCCTTCCTCATTCTCCGTCCAGAAGGCTCAAAAAGACCAGGTAGAGGGCATATAGGACAAATTAAATCCAACTGGATCGGTTCCGCTCAGCTTCCCACCCACCCCACAGGGTTGGGGGACACAGTCTTTATCTAACACTGACCCTCTTAAAGCATGCCACAAAAATCAATAAAATTGAGTCCGAATACCCTCAGAGGTCCGCAGGTCCTGCTGGGTACCATTGGGCAGCGTTGATCTCTTCAGTCGGGGAGCCAGAGTTCCGCGCGTCCCTTGTCACCGGGCCCAAGACGCTTTGTCCCGGAGCCCCGCACAAGATCCTCATCTTTTTGTTCTCCTTTAAAAGACACTGGTTGCAGCCCGCAGCGTCTCAGCCAGTCCAAACCAAAGGCAGATCTATTGGAATAAAAAGGGATGGGGATAATATACAGGCAGATGGATGCGGAAGAGTAGTGGAGGCTAAAGGCAGCCCCGCAAGCAGGGAGCGGCCTCCCT
The DNA here is from genome assembly GCF_011064425.1 of Rattus rattus. Classification (NCBI taxonomy): domain Eukaryota; kingdom Metazoa; phylum Chordata; class Mammalia; order Rodentia; family Muridae; genus Rattus; species Rattus rattus. The sequence continues at coordinate 59,817,037 of NC_046165.1, forward strand.
GGCCAAGCCCCAAGCGCTTCCTTGGCTTTTGCTGCCAGCCGGCACTGGTGGTTGCTCCACCTGGCCGGAGGAAAAGCTAACGGTTAAACCCCGCATCCTGGCGATGACCCTGAAGAGAACTAAGACATAAAACCAAAAACCAAACCAAACCCAAACCCAAACCCAAACCAAACCAAAACAAAAATATCAAAAAACCAGAATCCTCCTTTGGTGAACCAGAGCATGCGTGCAGAAGAAACTGCACTGCTGGTGGCCGTGGCCGAGGGGAAAGGATGCTAGCGCAGGAGGCGAAGGTTGCAGAGGCTGCACCCTCAGATGAATAATAATAACGCGCTGAGAAGTTGCAGTGCAGCCTGGAAATCCAGCCCTGCGCGTGAACTCGCGTCGAGTGCGGATTGCAGGGGATGGGGGAGAAGGGGGGGAGGAGAGAGGGGGAGGGGTGAGGGGATTGAGAGGAAGACAGAGGGACGCAGAGAATTTAGTGCCTTTTCTTTTAGTCTTACCAGGCGCTGATCTCCTTCACTGTCCTCGTTGGGTGAGGCCGAAGTCCTTTTTAAAAATTATTATTCCTTTAACGGATTATTCAGCTAAGAGAAGCCACATCTGCTGACGGTTCCGAAAACAAGAGGATTAGGAGTCGGTCCACAGAGCCCAGCCCGCAGCCCCCCACCCCCCCTCTGCACCAGCACACGTCACTCTCACTGCCCCCGGGCACCTCCCTCTCCTAGCTCGGTGTTCGGGAGGGCTGTGCCAAGAAAAATGCGGATTTTGGGAAAGTGAGAAGTGGGGGTGCTCTCACGAACGGGAAAGCCAAGGCCGGAGGTGGCGATTCGCACCCCCCACACTTACACTCGCTTCCGTTTATCCGTTTAGATCCTGGGAGAAGTGGGTGCTTTCGCCGCACCCACATGCGCCGCATCTGCAGTGGTCAGAACCCTCCGGTTCCTTGAAGCCACCCTTGCCGCCCCAGGCCCTGCCAAAGTCCTCTGTGCGGACTCTGGGGCTCAATCCTACCCCGTCTGAATCGCTTCATGTTTTCCAGTCCTCTTTTTCTCAGTCCCCTCGGTGCAGTACCGCATCTAGCCCACTCCGGGTTTCTTGCGCTTCGGTCAATGGAGTGGGGGACTCGGGGCACCTGCACACCTTCTGCTTCTGGTCCTCAGCCCGAACTGCCCGGCTACGGCTAGGTCCAGGCTGGTGAGGATGGAGCTGGGTGCTGCTGCAGTTGCGGTTGCTGTCACTGCGGAGAGCGCGCGGCTGCGGGGAGGTGCGGCGACCCGAGCGCCAGTGCAGCCTCCTCCTCACCCCTCCCTAGGCTGGCGTCTGGGCAGGACAGTGCTGGGGGTGGGAAGACGAATGGCGGAAGGTGGGGGGATGGAGAACCATAGTCTCTTGTCGTCCCCCCCAACCTCCTCCCCCCCGCAGTCAAGGTGAAAGTGAAGGAGAGCGGGCGCGCGTGCTCGCGCCTCTAGTTGCGTGCGCGCGCTCCTCCCCTGCCCGCGCCCTCCCGCCCGCCCTCGGCCGCCGGGGCCAGATGGACGTCCGAGATTACAGAGGCACAAAAGTGCGTCTACACGTCCAGCCACCCGTCCTGCGGACGTGGAGAGCCACTTCGGGGAGGCGCCTTTTGTTGTAGTTGTGAGGCTGTGTAACTGTTTTTTTTTTTTTTTCTTTCCAAGAGCACAGAGTTAGCTGTGGCTTAAAGAAGGACCCAGAATGAATGTCCCCATAAGAGCGAACCGAAAAGACCTTCCCCCATTCGAGCCCCCGCGCCTGCGATGAGAAATCTGTCTTCCCAAAGGGTTATTGCGGCAGCCGCGAGGCAGCTCCGACCCGCACACGCAGGCCCATCTGCTTTCCCTACGCCTGCTTTTCTTTGATGACTTAAAAGAAAAAAGAAACAAACAAACAAACAAAAAACCCGAACTGTTTCTTGGGCTATGTTGAATTCAAGACATGTAGACATGGGGAGAACAAATTCACAAACTCGGACAGCTAAAATCAGCCTTAAGTGTTGTAGATGTCAATGGCCAGTGCAGGGGGTGGTGGCCGAGGCATCTACCTAGCCGGGATGGATCTCCGGGGATGCCCCCTCCCCCTGGATGCAAGGCCATTGCTATTTCTGTCAACTGTTAGGTAAGGGCCCCAACAGAAGAATGGCTGTAACAAAACCTCCCCCATTTGCTTTATTTTTTTTCCCCCTTCAACATGTGTGGTTAGAAGCTTAGGAAATAAGCAGTTTTTGTAAATTTCTAGAATTGAGAATCTTGGGAGGGGTGAGTGAGAACTAGAAAACATCCTTGCAACAGATTTTAATAAAAAATAGTGTAGCTAGTTGGCAAAGGTCCCCACTAGGCGATCTTTCTGGGAATACTGACCACTTCATAATAGTCTCCACCAAATCGCACCTCCCTGTAAGTGGTGACTTGGTCTTACTTTCCACCATTTTGATCAAGGTTTTTAGATTTAGGGCTATTCTATGTTCTGTTTACAAAGCATTCCTTGGCAGACAGTTTCGAACCCCTGCACCAGGGAAGGACGGGGCTGTGACTTGAGGTCCAGTCGGTTTTGACTGAAGAGCAATGGTGCATAGAGGCTACTGTCCTTTGCTAGATTGTCAGAGAGGCCTGGTTTTGTTCAGCTCGAGGACGGTTTCAGTGCAAGTCTCCTGCGCAGTTGCGGCATTGCGGGACGCTGACTCTCTCATCTTGCTGCGTGGGGCGCGCGCGCGCGCGGGGGTGGGGTGGGGGTGGAGTGGGGGAGCGGAGACCTGGTTTTGTAACAGGCTCCGCGGGCCTGAGTGGGAACGCCTTAAATGATGAGAACCAGGGTTAAAAAAGAAAAGGAGAGGTGGGGGGGGGCTTAGATACGGCAGCTGATGCTGAATTAATAGTTAGAGCGTACCCCTGGGACTTTCTCCGACCAGGGGGTCAGGAGTCCTCGCCCCTCCCCCAGCCACAGATTTCATATCTGTTTTTAACCAGTCTGAGCGGATGGATGCTGGGCCATTTGTAATGGCTTCTTAAAACCTAAACCCTTGGGCTTAAGGGCTGTCCATGCGCCTGATCAAACTCACCCCAAATACTAACACGTTAAGAAATTACATTGTAAAACCTCCCCAAATCGGATTGACTGGGCTGTTTGGGGCCCATATGGCTGGACAGCTGTACAGCTCCACTGAAAAGACACCATTGCCCCTCGGATGGGATAAAGCCGGGCTTCCCCAGAGAGCTCAGACATGACCTAAGTATTAGCGTAGCCTGGGGTGAAGACTGAGTTAAATCTCTCCCCCTTCTTGAGGTTAAAATAAAGACAACAGAAATCAAAAGGGGAGTACTTTTGAATTCATTGTGAATGGCGTGCCTCCTGCTGGTCCCACCGTAGGAAGGAAGGACGACTGAGAGGTGCCCTTCAGCTGGGCACACGCATGAGGGTGGGGAAACGGAAGGGGCAGGAGATTGGAAAGAAATATATTATTTGCCAAGCCGTGGCATGTGTCAGTGACATTTGTGGTTCCCTTTTTAGAAAAGCAGGGTTCTGACCTCCCTCAGCTGATGCTCCCGTGTTAAACATGAAGAACAGCGTCTGAGTACGATTTTCACCACGGTGAGAGGAAAGATGGGAGCTGTACACACACACACACACACACACACACACACACACACACACACAGAGCGAGAGAGAGAGAGAGAGAGAGAGAGAGAGAGAGAGAGAGAGAGAGAGAGAGAGAGCCCAAAATTATGAAATGCAGCCGGGTTTAATTTTTAATATGATGGCGGAGCCTCTAGCACACTCTTTGCTTGTTGTTTGCATTCAGGACGAGTCCTTTATCCTGTGGCAGAAATCTTTTAAATGGCTTAAAAAATGTCCTGAAATAGAATATTCTATCATCGCCTTCTAGTTTCAGAATACAAAACTCCCATCCCTAGTGAAATATTCAGACAAATAAGCTAAGTTTGTTCTTACTTATCTGTCTGTATGTCTGATACCGGTTTTCTTCAGGCCTTTCCAGTAATGTTGAGGGACGGGGAGAGAGGGAGAGAGGGAGAATGAGAGAGAGAGAGAGTGAGAGAGAGAGAGAGAGAGAGAGAGAGAGAGAGAGAGAGAGAGAGAGAGAGAGAGCGCTTCGAGGTTTATAAAATCTCCATCCAAAGTCATTCAACTCTATTCTGGAGGATCATTTTTACAGTGAGCCTCCCTCATTTGCAAGTTTTATATCAATTTCAGCAGATTCAGAAGTGCTCGCTTTCTGTGAACGTCAGTTCACATCTTTGGAAATAACCGCAGATACTTCTGCAGTTACCTTGTCTTTCCAAAAGCAAAACACAGCAGAAAACAAATTTGGAGGTGGCATTTGGACTGCTAATGATAGATCTCGGGAGCTGCTTAACTCCTTCTGATGCACATAAAAGAAAAAGGCAAGGTCCAGAGAGATGGAAAAATCCCTTCTAGAACCATGAGGTTGATTCCTAGTAAGTCCAGAGGTTTAGGACAAAACCTGGTTAATTTTGGTTGCTGTCGTTGTATATTTTCTCCTATATCATATTTGCATTTTAAAATTTTTTCCTTATGATTTTTGTCAAATAAAGGAAGTAAGCAGCTTGGGTAACATTAATCTAAAGCAACGTATGCTATTTTTCAACATAACTGGCAAAGAAGAGCATGGAGGTTTTCATATAGAAATGATAAAATTCCGAGGACCTGGAATTGCTAATTACTCTGAATTGAGAGTTGCCCATTGTGAATGCATGTTGAATTACCATAGGCCACCCCATGAATAGGCACAGTTGTGGTGTGACAATTAAAACAAGCAAATAAAAACATTTACAGAAGGCTAAAAGAAGTAGCCTGTTGTCAGTTTCATTCGGTTCATTTTGCTTAGAGTAAATTTTTGAGATTCAGATGTTCCTATGCACATCTCTCTAGTTTTAGTTGTATTTTGGGACATGTTTAGAAAAATACACAGAGCCATCTCTCATGTGTAGAGGGAAGAGAACCTGGGGACAGTTCAGGGACTTTGATCCAGTGCACTAAGTCTCTAACGTGTTCAGGAAGCAATCACATTAAAGCTGGCACAAACCCTTTTGAGGAAGGACCCACAAAACTCCTGGAATTAGCACCCTCCACACTCATTTTGAGGGAAGAATAAGGCCCTTGACAAGGGTCTTGGGTACAAGTTTAGTTTACCAGATGGCAGTCATCAGTCAATTTATTTTGTTTCTGTTTTATTTGAGGATTTATTAATAGTATACAACTTCCCTAATCTTTAGAGAAAGCCAAAAGCCAAATAAACCATGGCTTGCTGGAGGACACCCCCCCCATCTTCTTTTGCAGCAACTTGGGGAGGTGATTTGCAAAGTCCTTGTCCACACCCTGGGTGTAGGAGCCGGTTCCAGCCAGTAGGCAGGAAGATAGCATCTCTCTTTTAAAGATCTGTCTGGCAAATCCTGCTCAGGTCTTAAAAAAGCACAAGGAAAGCTGAAAGTCTATGTGTGTTTAAATGTAATTCATCTGAGGGTACAGCCTTCTTTAGTTTTGATGACTCTGTGGGTCAGGTAATGGTCCCTACAGCAGGTGAGAGTCCCTCCAGTCCCCTTGGAATGTTCCAGTCCAGTGTAACTGGGCCTCCTGTGCCTTCTAAGCAGATTGACTGGAGCCTACAGCAGATTTAAAAGCCATCCCGTCGTCCCATCGCTCCATCCTGACCTAGATTGCAGGATGAAGCCTAATGATTCATTTGCAATGCTTATGGTGGGCAGCGACTGCAGGCTTCCCCTCCCCCCTCGCCTCCAAAGAAGCCCTGTTCTCCTTATCATCTGATAGTACCACAAATAAATATTTTTGTTCAATTGCTACACAGGGCATGAGATTATTTCCTAATGAATTATCTGCCTCGGGAGAGGAACCATAACTCACCAGTGCTTCGGGCAATTTTTAACATGTGTCAGATTGTGTTTGCACTGGAGAATATTTTTTTTGGGGGGTAAGCAATCGCTTGTTTTTCTTTTCGTCTTTGTGCAGAGTTATAACATTCAACACACTTTAGGGCTAGAAAAGCCTGGCTTGTGTCTAACAGGAACATGAAACTGTTTATATGCACAGAGGGGACAGAGGGGTGGGCGATCTCATGATCATATTCATGTGCCAGATATTGTGTTAATATGAACCGGACAAGGCCTTCAGTGAATTTCATTTAGAGGCAGCCACCACGCACAATAAATTATAAAATCAGTGCATTAGCCCTGAAAAAAAAAAGGCTCTGACTGATAACGAGGGACCAATTGGTGTGTTCATTAAATATACAGATTTGAAGCAGAGTTAGTCGACGAAACGACGGGAATGGAAATCTTGTCAATCATAGGTGAGACGGCTGACAAGTTGGGGGGGCGAGCCTGCTTCAGATGTGATTCATATCTTGTAGGATTGTGTCTGAGGGTGATTTAAATAAATTTGGACATTAGGTAGTGACAAGGAGAAAATGAAAAATAACGTCCAATTGGGCAAAAAGACTGCTAGGCCTCTGGGATTGGAGAGAGAGAGAGAGAGAGAGAGAGAGAGAGAGAGAGAGAGAGAGAGAGAGAGGAACAGAGAGGGTGAGTGAGGGTCGTTGGAGGATTGCTTTTTTTATAATGAATGAATGAATAGATGAAATCTAGAATATTTATTTCCCAGTAGCCAGCACTCAGGAGACACTTAACCATTGTTCATAAAATAAAACCACTGTCCCCTCTGTGTTTGGCAGCTTCAAACAGATCATCTGCATATATAACATCACCGGGGAGGCCAAAGGACTGTTGAGCAAAGTACAGGGTAGGGGCGGCGGAGGGCTCGCTCACGCTCTGGAATTGCACAGCACAGTAAAGCACAGTAAACGGCGTTTCCAAACACTACATAAAACAAAGGGGGCCGTGCACACCCACTCCGAGTCAGGCGCAGTGCTGCTGGGGCCTTTCTCTCACACGACCCACGATCGATCGACAGTCTCACAGACACAAGAACCCCATCTTACAAAGAGGAGACACTGCAGACTGCTTTAAATGACTTGGTGAAGTGTGTCAACTGGGATTGGGGTGCAAGTCTGCCAGCTCCGAAGATTCTGCTCTCCGTCATAATGCCATTCCATAGCCTTCTAGAACCCGGATGCCGTTATCTAACGCAAAGCTGATCTTTCTTTTTCTTTTTCTTTTTCTTTCTTTCTTTTCTTTTCTTTTTTTTTTTTTATAAAAGCAATCAAACCAAACAAACCAAAACAGCATTTGTCCTGCTGCCTGCAAGCAGGGTGAGGTGACAGCAGATCAGCGGAGGAGAAATGTCACTTCAGACTGTTTTTTTTTTTTTTTTTTCCACTGCTAAACAGTGTTGTACACCACACAAACGGGACTGCAAAGGGTAGGTTGTTACTAACCCTTTGATGCCGGTTATGTTTCAGAGAGGATACTCAGGGCAATCGACATAAACCGCACACACTGTATCCTAAATAACAGACCTGCTGGTGTGCATCATGCCATCCTCCCTGCGACCCAGGAAGCCAAAGGCGATGATCTACAGTGCGGATAACGCTGTGCATTTAAACAGCATCCTTTAAGGGCAGTAGCAGTGTTCCACCACCACTTGGGGTGGGGCAGGGGAGGGGTGTCAGAGAATTTAGCAATCCTTTCCAGGGTAGAGTTCCCCTGGGGAAATTCTGGGGGTAGCAGACTGTCAATCAAGGTGCATACTTCCTTCTGGGTGAACTGCTACCCCAAGATAGGCCTGGTAAATCAAGGTCCCTGGTTTGGCCGACACTCAAGTTTTGGTGCCTGGTCAGACACCGGAGCTGGTGCCATAGAATAAAAGGAAGAACTGGTAAAAAAAAATGTGGGGATAAAGAAAAAAAAGTGGGGTTGGGGTAGGGAAAGAAGAGGGAGGCCACACAAGCCTTATGACATGAGTTCTACTCCAGAACCCATGGCAGAGAGATCAGACTCCTCAAAGCTGTCCTCTGACCTTCAGGGTGCTGTGTCACCCCTCACCTCACCTTACCCTTCATGCACACGGGCACAACTAATAAATAAAAACCAGAAGTTTTTGTCTTTATGCGATTCCTTTCTCTGTTTACTTTTTGGTTTGGTGCTGGGGACTGAACTGGGGTCCCCATGTTAAGCCCATACTTCATCACTGAGCTCCACTCAGCCCCAGTATTAAGATTCAAATTATTCACTGCCTGGGACAAGAACTGTGGCAGTTAATTTAGTTCTTTGCCGTGATAAAGCAGCAATCAGAATCTTACCAAGATCCTTCTCTGTCTAATAAAGAAGCCTGTGTACCCAATTGGGCTCTCTGGTATGGGACTTCTGGATAGGGAAGAGGTAGGAGCCTGGGTTCAAGCTTTAGGTTTGGCTGGGCCCTTGGGTCTGTCCTTTCCCCTTTCAGATGCTTAGGCCTTCCCTCACAGATAAATAGAGGCCAGTGGCTGCCTTCCACTTGTCTGCCACCCTGACCTTTTGTGGTCTTCTCTGCTCCCCCTTGTGAGGATTTCTCTTGATTCCTAACAGAACGACTTACTGTTCAGGATCTCATCTGATCAACTGGCAGATGAGATCAACTTTTGTTTGCTCTCCTAAAGGAAGCTTTAAAGGCCTCAACATCGGTGAACATCTTGGGAACTCCTCACCTGATGAAAAGGTGCTGGCTTGATCTAGGCTCTTGTGTTCTCCCCCCACAGCTGATGGCCTTATAGAACAGCCATGGATCTCGGAGGTTAGACATTCCAGTTCTACCTGGTTTTCTATATGATCTATGATGATGGTGTTCAGACCAAGGAGTTTACTGATTAATAACCAGTGAATGGTTTGCTATCTCCTCTTATTCTCTTTGAAGAATAAACCAGGGGCCAGAGAGATGGCTCAGTGGATAGACTCACTGTTGCTGAGCGGGACAACCTGAGCTCGGCCCTTAGGACCCACATGACCCCCACATGTGTTCTGTGCTGCACATGTGCAAATGCACACATGCACAAATAAACAAAGTAAGAAGAAATAAATACATAAAAAAGATGTATAAAGATGTTCCCCGAGGTCCATAGCTTCTCACAACTCACTCTTTCAAGAATGCTAGTAAATGACTATTGTCCCCAGGCCTCACCATGTAGTCCCTCTCTCTGGTCTTCCCAGCAGAAAAGGAGTCTGGAGAAAGGACACTTCATGGTTACTCTTAGGCGTCTCGGAGAGTGAACAAGCACCACAGACAGAGTACACAGGGAGATGGAGCCTCATAGCAGTTCATGCCTGGAATTTTGGGGAACAGGAGCTGAATCCTGAGGCTTTCAGAAACCTTGCAGACCTGGAGTTTGGGGAGATGGCGCTTCCCTAGATAAGCATGGTCTTGGAGCTGTTGTGTGCATGGCCTAGGGGGAGTTCTGCGGCTGTGATGAGATCGAGGCTCTTATGTGTGATGTGCCTTGCTCAGCACAGTTGTTTGCTAGGTGGCCTGGTTGTGTGGGAAGCCAAGGAAGGGTTAGCTGAGGAGAGGGGGAATCCGATGTTCTTTTGATAATTTTTATACTATTACTTTGTGTGCATGTTTTGCCTGCATGTATGTAAGGGTACCATGAGGAAGCAGTGCCCTCTATGCCAGAATAGATTATTCAATCCTCTGGAACTGGAGTTACAGATGGTCGTGAGCCACCATGTGGGTGCTGGGAATCCAATCTGGGTCTTTAGCAAGAGGAACCAATTCTCTCAACCACTGAGCCATCTTTTCAGCACCCCCTTTTAAAATTTATTTCACTATATCTTGGGGGTTCTTGTTCACTTCCTTTCTCATTAGTCCACAGCTTAGTTTTGTTAGAACCTCAAGTTTTCAGAGATCCTTTTTGTAATGGGAAATAATACTTATGCACCTATGATAGAGTTGTCAGGATAAAATGATAAAATATAAAATATGTTTTAGCAAGTGCTTAATAAGTGCTAGCTGAGGGGTTGGGGATTTAGCTCAGTGGTAGAGCGCTTGCCTAGGAAGCCCAAGGCCCTGGGTTCGGTCCCCAGCTCCGAAAAAAAGAACCAAAAAAAAAAAAATAAGTGCTAGCTGAAGGAAGACATTCATATCTAGGAAGGAGGAGGGGGAGGAGTGAGAGGAGGAGGGAGAGGAAGAGAAAAGAAAGAAAGGAAGGACCCCCAAAGGGTGGGGATACAGTTCAGCAGGAGAGTGTCTGACTAGTGCCTGATGACTCCAGTTCAGCGTCACAAAGGAGGAAAGGAAGCTGCTGGCAAACACTGCCACGGACATCCTTGGCTTTGTCTTAGGCGAAGGCCAGAGTAGTTTCCCAATATTTTGTGGGTGACAGGAGGGTAACTGTAGCAACCTCCTTAGACCTCAAGGGTCTAAGGCAGTCTCCATCTTGGAGACTCAGGTTTAAAATCTAGGTCTGTTTCCAGGGAGATCACGTTCTGCACAGTTCACTGCTGGCATGATAGGTTAGCGTGACCGGCATAAGGGCAGAGACTGAGAAAGCTGCTGTGATTGTGAATTTTTTGGGGGACATGGTGTTTGGGAGAACCCAGATGCTATTCAAGGTTTATCAGGTGTGATGAAGTGACACAGGCTGACAGGAAGGCTTCTCTCTTTCTCTCTCTTTAACATGCTATAAGGGGTATGTGAAGAACATGCTCACAGAGACCCTTCAATGAGGAAAACAGAAAATCTCCTGGAAATAGGTGTTGTTGTCATTGTATGTTGCACCAGCAGCATCATATCTATGCATATATATTTATCTATGTATCATATCTATCTATATATCCAGAGTCAGAATAAAATCTACCTATGTGTTGTTTGTAAGGAAAATGTAAAAATATACAAAATGCAAAGGGTGGGGAAAGAATGTCAGATAAATCTTTTTTTGTTGTGGTGGTTTTTGTTTTTGTATTTTGAGACAGGGTTTCTCTGTGTAGCCTTGGTCTCCTGGAAGTCGCTCTGTAGACCAGGCTGGCCTCAAACACACAGAGATCCACCTGCCTCTGCCTCCTGAATGTTGGGATTAAAGGGGTGCACTACCATGACTGGCAAGCAGCTATATTTTAACCAATCAAAAACTGACAATGTGGGGTTGGGGATTTAGCTCAGCGGTAGAGCGCTTGCCTAGTGAGTGCAAGGCCCTGGGTTCGGTCCCCAGATCCGAAAAAAAAGAAAAAAAAACAAAAAACCAAAAACTGACAATGTTTGTAGATATCAGGCTAAAGCAACCTGGAAGACTAAATGTATTGATAAAGGTGGGCTATCCACATCAACCACTGGAGGGAGACCGACTGAGTAGAATGGTAATTCTAAACTTGTGTGCTCTTAGAAACTGAAAACAGCCAATCCCCGAAACCTCCAAACTCAGAAAAGCCAAAGAAACAACATGAGCAAAGAGAAGTCCTTATAGGAAGAGACTTGAGATTACGATCCAGAGATTTCGAATCTCCTTCTCTTGGTCATCGATTTAAAAAGCCAACAACATAGAAAGGCTATGCAAGCTTGGAACACTGTGACAATCTCATTCTAAGGGCTGGGAACACAGGTCAGTTTTATATTGTTTGTCTAACATGCAAGAACCCCCGGGGTCAGTATCGAGCTCCCCATGAGGTGGGTGTGGTAGGGCACGCCCATAACCCCACCACTGGGCAAGCAGAGGCCAGACTAATTTAAATTTATCCTTGGCTACATGCAAGTTGGAAGCCGTAGTGGGCTGCATGGGACCTCCACCACTACATACACACTTCATTTTTAACACACAGGTTTAGAAAACCTTTTACTCATTATTAGGAAAACCCTACCCCTGAGATGTTTTCTGTGTGATCTTGATCATGTTCTACTCATCAGCTCCATTTCTGCGTCCTATTTGTTGGTAGCAATGCAGATGAGTCATGGTGCTCACTTTTGGCCTGCCTTCCTCTCTTCTTCCCTCCTCCCCCTCACTCTCTCCTTTCTCCCTCCCTCCCTCCCTCCCTCTTCCTTTTCCTTTCTTCCCCCCACCCTCTCTTCTTTCTTTCCTTCCCCTTTTCCTTTCTTTAAGACAAATCTCATGTGGCCCAGGCTGGCCTCAATACATAGGCAAAAATGACCTTGGACACCTGGTTCTCTGTCTCCACTTCTTGAGCTCTGAGATTTCTGGTACGTATTTCCATCCCTAGTTTTGTGTGGTGCTGGGGCTTAAACTCTGGGCTTAAACCGACAAACATTTGACAAACATTCTACCTTCTGAACTATATCCCTGATCCTACCATTTTTCTTTTATTAGGTAAACAATATGTAACATGAAATTAACATTTTAGCCTTTTATTTTGTTTTATTTTGAGACAGGGTCTCACTCTGCAGTCTAGGCCGGCCTGGAGCTCACTGTAGCGCAGGCTGGCTTTGGATTTGTGCCTGCCCTCCCACCTCAGCTTCCCCACGTGAGTCACCAAATCCAGCACCATTCAAAACAGTAGCATTAAATACAACCCTGATGCCACCTAACCACCACCCCTCTCTTCATTCCCATCACCCCTGGACAGGAACGCTGTCCCCATTCTTTTCAACCATGCCATTTTGGATAAGTTGCCAGTTTCTTCATCTGTAAGTTGGGCTAATCATATTATCCACTGAATAGGATGATGGTCAAGGTTAAATGACGTCATGCACGAAAGCTGCTTAGCACTGTGCCTGGAACTGTGGCTTACTGAGTACACGCTGAGTGCTACTGCAGAAAAGAGCAAGAGAGAAGGACACAGACCTCTTAGCATAGGGACAGTCTTGTAGCTGTGCATGATAGGAAGCAATGACTGAAGATGCTCTGATTAGAGGGGGCTTGACAGGAACTATTGCTGCTGGCAAATAACATCTCCTCCAGGTTTGTAGAAGCTCCCTGCCAGCCTCAGCAACACATCTGGCGTGCCACAGAAACTCAAGACATACATGAATAAGGAAGGAGTGAATGTACACTCGAACATTTCAGTGTTCGGAGGGAGGACAGAAATCATAGAGTCTTAGCCATCAGTTTATCAACTTGAAAAGACAGAGGCACCGGGAAGTCAAGTAGCATGTCTAGGTTCCTCAGACATAGACCTGGCTGATAGACACAGTCAAGTTTCTGAAATGTACCTCATCCTGTCAACTTAAAGCAACTCAGAAAAATATGAGGCGGACCAGAGGCTGACCCCATGGTGCGTGTGATGCCTAACTGAGAGTCCACACTTCCATTGTTCTGCTCTGCTTGCACGTTTGAACCAGACTGCTGTAAATAATTGCTTTTTTTTATTGAGGAGAGAATATTCCCTTCCATTTTAGAGGCAAAGGTCATAGTGGCTGAGGGAACCATAGAGATCAACTTTTTAAGAGCTACAATTATTAAGGAAAATAGAACTTAAAAAAAGGTTTAAGCAGCTCATGCTTTTTAACCTTGCCCAGCCGCAGTCTTCCTGAGTTGTTGTCGGGCATGGATAATGGGAGTAGTAAGGCCTCAGGATGCTGTGCTGGGGTGAGTGTTGCGATATCGAATGTGGGCGTTGGGGTTGGTGAGTGCATCTCACTCAGCATGTGAGATCTCTGGCATGGCCATAAAGTAAAATAAACCACAAACCCACGGGTCACTTGCATCACACCTGGTACATGGATGACATTCAGCAAACACGCAGTCCGTGGACCGGGTGAGGCAATGTTTTCAAGGCAAGCATTTCCAGGTGATGGGAGTACTTGATATTGTGGCCCAGAGAAAAACCTCAAGGGAGAGGACGGCCGTGAGGGCGAGGCAATTTATGGCCAACACAGACTGTTGTTTGCTGTTGTGCCCCGAGTTGCAGTTAGTCCAAAATAGCTCCCTATGTTCACTGCAAACAGGGATCTGTGTCCCAGTGACTTTCACACTGTAGCTGCAGCCTTTGGCTTCATGCCCAGGGGTATTGAATCACTTGGCTGGAGGGCACCTATCATATCCCCCATCCCTGTAGAATAAAGGAATCTTGTGCTGGGGATCTGGACCCTAGGTTCAAGACCTGTTTCTTAGTAGCTCTGTAATTTTAGGGTCGCGTCTCTCTGAACCTCAGAAAACGCGGCTGCTCTAACTCTTGCTCAGAAACACTGCGCTCTATTTATTTACTGCATTCACAAATAAATATGTATTTCTGCGCCATGAAAATGCAAGCGCCCACCATGTGCTTCTCTCTCTCTCTCTCTCTCTCTCTCTCTCTCTCTCTCTCTCTCTCTCTCTCTCTCTCTCACACACACACACACACACACTCTCTGTCAGGACCTAGAATCTTTACTTGGTTGATGCCCCCAGTGAATAGGATGTTACTCACCATCTTCAGAGTGACATAGCCCAGAAGCCTCTGGACTACATCCTCACTCTCCTTGTGACTTGGTGCTTCTGTCGCCAAAGAGGTAGAAATGGTGCACTCTGATTCCCAACCCCTGGAGTCTGTGCTGTGGCTGCTACTGTTGCTGCTGCTGCTGCAGCCGCCCCTGCTTTTTCTACCGGGGATGCAGCAGTCGTACAGAAACGCTGAGCACAGCACATTTCTGAGCTGGGTGTGTGTGTGTGGGGAGGCAGACCGGATCGCTGCAGAGTGAAATAGGTTTCCATTCTTCCAATGGCTAGTTCTCCCCTTTATGTATTAGTATGTGTGTGTAAGGCCAGGGAGTAAGTTTATTTTTAAACACTGCAACCTATAAAGTCACAGATGCCTTGAGATACCCTAGCTTTTGTCAGCACCAGACCCCCTTTGTGCAGCCAGAGTTAATAAGCTGGGACTGGGGGCTTGCTGCCCAGTTTAGAAGGTGATCACATGAAGGTGATGTGCGTGCTTGTCGGTGACAATGGCGGCAGCATCTTTAGAATGTCCTATGGCTAACACCAGGCTTTTTTCCTCAGGGGTGATGTTTCTGCTCTTAGAATCCAGGCACCATCATTTAGACTGATGGGCTGAGTGCCGCTTTGGGGCGGGCTTTCCTGACATAATCTTCTGGGAATAGAACGGGGGCAGAGCTCCTGACTCAGGAGTGATAGGCTTGGAATTTGCCTTTCAGCTTCCAGATGTCTTCCTGAATTGCTCAGTCAAGTGTCATAGCTGGCTGGTCCTTATTCTCCATCCACCCCACAGCATATGGTCTCTGGGCCCCTTTGCCTTTCTGAGTTTCCATTTTCTTCAAAAAAAAAAAAAAGTACCACAGGGTGATCAAAATAGGATTCACTTATGTGGCTTATGACAACAGCTTGTCTCCCCCCAACATATGTGTTTGTCTGTTTCTCTCTGTGTGTGAGACTGTGTGTGTATGTGTGCATCTCTGTGTGTGCATGTGTGTGTCTGTGTCTCTGTGTGCATCTGTGTATCTGTGTTCAGATGTGTGTGCATGGCAGAGGACATGCTTGGCTGTCATTCTTCATCACATCTTTTGAGGCAGGGTCTCCTACTGGCCTGGAACTCAGCGATTTGGGTAAGCTGGCTAGACAATGAATCCCAAAGATCCTCCTGCCTTCTACCTTTCCAAGTGCTAGGATTGCAAGCCTACGCCACTATGGTCAGTTTTTCTACACACACACACACACACACACACACACACACACACACACACACACACAACTAAATATAAAATAAAAATTTTTAAAAAGAAAGAGTCATGGGCATGTGTCTGAATATAATCAAATAAAAAAAGTCCAGGTTCTTGTGTAATAGTCCACACTAAAAAGGGTGACTCACTCTCACGAATGCTCACAATAATAACAAATGGACGGTGCCTAGTTTATTATTGGAGCCCAGAGCAGAGTAGGTGGATCACATGGCTTCACTAGCCGCAGCGAGAACCCTGCATGACTGTCAGAAACATTTTGAATATGGGGCTTCAACTCCTTATTCTATGGATTGACGGCCCAAGAGGAAGAACCTTCTCCAGGCTGGGAGCTGTGTGTTCTTTGAGTCTGTCCTACTTGGTAAGCTTCCTGAAGCCAAACTTGCCTCAGGTGGCAAAAGGCCGTGGCCCCTCTCGTCCCAAACCTGGCCCATCACAGGGGTTGCTGTTGGCCAAGATCTCTTTTTGCTCCATAGTTGTTCATTCTTTCAGCTTCTGGTGCATGGCTGCGGAGGGGCCAGATTTAATTCTTTAGGAATGTCCCCTATCTAAGGAGAGATGCCACATCTGAAGCGCCACCCCACATCCAGTGATGTCACTGCTAGGCTCTCTAAAGGGATGCCAGAGTCCCTTGTGGCTAAAACATTTTTCTGCGCCCCTACCCCACACCCTTTACACAGCCCAGCTTGAGCTCATGATCCTCTTGCCTCAGCCTCCTGAGTGCTAGGATTACAGCCCTGTGTAATGGAAGTTTGTCTAAAGCGTTTATTGTGACTCTGAAAATCCGTCCACCCAAATGTTTCTCCAAATGCACTCATCTGCAACCTCCCAGAGTGCAAGACTCCCCATCAGGCCATGTTCCAGAGACCCCACCCCATGTGGTATTCATATTGTGTCTTACATGAACGGAAAGGGAAAGAACCTCTTCATTCCTTAAGTTTCTGCAGCGCTGTGCTTAGTTGTTACAGTAGCATTACTATTATCTCCACTCAGTTGTGTGCGTATGTGTGCGAATGTGTGGGTGCATGTATGTGTATGTGTACCCTACGTGTATATGTATGTGGAGACCATAGGACAACCTCAGCTGTTGTGTTCTTCAGGTGCTGTTCACCCTTCCTTCCTTCCTTCCTTCCTTCCTTCCTTCCTTCCTTCCTTCCTTCCTTCCTTCCTTCCTTTCTTTCTTTCTTTCTTTCTTTCTTTCTTTCTTTCTTCCTTTCTAAATGAGTCCTCTCATTGGCCTGGAATTCACCAAGTAGACAAGACTAGCTGACCAGTGTTGTGCAACAGTTTCCAGTGAGAGTCAAGGGTTCCATCTGGCAGGGAAACACTTTAAACAGTAAGATAAACAACTCAAAGAAGCTTCAGGAAGTCCCTGAAACTGATCAAATTCACTAGTTAGGTCTCCCCCTCCCAGAGTAAGTACTGAAGGAGGTGCAAGGCAGTCTCAGACAAGCCAAGATGCAAAGAAGACTCTGAGACCATAGCAGCTTCCTAGAAGAAGAAACCAGTTGATCTGCCTGAAAGAGGTTTAGACTAGAGTCATTTGGAAAAGACGCTCCAAACCCATTGAGCTGCTTATAGGCTGTGCAGTATGCTCCAGGGTACCAGCTTTTGAAAACTGTAACCCCTTTTAGGGTAGACTTTGAGTCATTTCTGCTCTTATAAGTACTCTCTCACCCAATACTCCATAATTAACCCCAATAAGACTCATTGGTGCACCAATTGGACTTTGCTGGCATTCATATTTTGGTCTGTTATGAGCTCCCTCTCTGGGTGTATGTTTTAACTCCCCAAGGAGAGTCTTTTTATACACCAGCCAGCGAGTCCCAGAGATCCTTGCCTCTCTAGATCTTGGATTACAACCATGTGCCGTCATAACCACCCTTCTAAAACATTTTTACTTATTATTTTTAGTTTACATGCACGAGTGTCTGCCTGCATGCATGTGTGGAAGTGCACTGCTTGTGTGCAGTGGCTGCAGAGGTCAGAATGGGGTGTGGTTCCTCTGGAACTGGAGTTACAGAAGGTTGTGAACTGCCGCATAGGTGATGGGAACTGAATCTGGGTCCTCTGAGTTGTGCTTTTAGCTACTGAGCCATGTCTCTAACCCCCCCTTTAATAACCAACCAACCAACCAACCAACCAGCCAACCAACCAACCAACCATCACCACCATCACCATCTACAATTGGGTTCTCGCAATTGGCCTTGTTCTCACACTTGCAAGGCAAGTGACAAAAAACCTGGACTCACTGTACTGTCCTAGAGTCCATTCAATTATTGATAGTAAGGGGCACACTGGCCTGAAAATCAGGTGATCTGAATCCCAGTTCTGTTCCTTCAAGAGACTCAATTGCTGACTTTGAACTTCATGTCTCTTGGCCATCCTTTTATCTGTAAAATGAAGATGGGGCAGGGGGTGCCAGTCATTTGAAAGGTCTCATCCAATTTAACAGTCCACTATGGTCCTTGGTCTGAATGTTTTTTTTTTTTTTATTGATGAAGATCTAGTGGCATCCTGTGGCAGTTGTATTTGTTGAAAATTTCCACCCAAGTGAAAGATTTGGAATGTGACCCTCCATTGTGACCTCTCCCTTGCTTCTTCTAATCCTGTCTCCTTTGCCTTCTGTCCACACCACCTGTCCTCCATTTTCCCTTGATGCGGTTCATCCGCCAGCCAGAGAGCAGGTCCAGAAAACCTCAGTGTTCTTTGAGCTCAGCTGCTTCTGTGTGCTTCCAGCTGAAATCCCATCTGGAGCCAATGTGCTGGGCCAACTCCTCCTGTGAGAGCCATCTTCTCCCTTTGTGCCTCTCAGTCTCCCACCCTAGGGGTGGCTTGGACAGAATCACCCACTGAGGTCAAACTTTGTATATTTGTTTTTCTCCCCGAAGACAGATCTCTTCTGGAATCTAAATGCTCTGGATACCTGTCTCCAGGGACATGATTCTGTGGTTGGCGTTTGTGGTTGGCATTGGTTGCCTGACAGGAGGACCCAGGCTACCCTCATGGCTCTTACATGAGTGTAGGCGTGGCAACCGGACAGTCAGAAAACGCTTCCCCTTCACTTAACTGTGCTTTGCATGGGTAGAGTGCACGTCCATGTCATACCAACACATCCGCAAGGTAGCCAAGTTTGATGTGCGTATCATTCCAATTACAGGATAAGGAACATGAAGTTAAGGGTGAATCTTTTAAGAGTACACTGTATTCATTTCTTCTTTCCTATTTGTACCAGAATACTTGATGATGGAAGCAAAGAGTTTGTTCCAGCTTACAGTTTCAGGTGATAAACTCCATCATAGCAGGGCTAGTATGACGGTTGGCACCATGGGGGCTTAGTCTTGTCTTGGTCAAGTGGTTCTCAATCTTCCTTAAGCTGCGACCCTTTAATATAGCTCCTTATGTTGTGGTGATTCCCAACCATAAAATTTACTTTTCTTGCTACTTAATAACTGTAATTTTGCTACTTCTATAAATCATAATGTAAATATCCGCTATGCAGTCCCCGAAGGGTTGTGACCTACATGTTGTGAACTGCTGTCTTGTTGGAACAGGAACCAGAGAGCCAGACCAGAACCAGAAATGCCCTATCTGCTTTAAGGCCCACCCTCTACAACTGACTTCTGATATCTAGGTCACGTCCTAGAGATCCTACCTCCATGAAGTGCCACCCATGGCAGGTCAAGTGTTCAGACATAGAAATCTGTGGGGGCCTTTTCATATGCAAATGACATGACACAGATAGAGTCAGAGGAGGACTTGGAGCATGGTCTTCTAGTCTCAAAACCTCTGCTTTTGTCTGGGACTGTAGCTCGTGGGCACTTGTTCAGGAGGTACACACTATGTGGGTTAAGCCTCAGTGCTTCAAAACAAAAGCAACAGACACATGGAAATAACTTGAGCTTTTAATTTCCCCTCTATTAGCCCAACAGACTTCTTTCAAAGATCCACTCCTAGGTCCTTGAGGCAGTTTCCAGGCTCCCAGGAAACCTAGCTGGACTCTTGGCATGCAGATGGTAAGTTTGCCATGTTTCCAAAGAAGATTGGGGGTAATTTCAGCCTACGATCTGTCTGGATAATCCTTGTGTTTCATTCTAATTAAGATCATTTAATCTCGGCTTGTGAGAAGTTAAGTGCATTTTCCTTTTAACAATTCCCATAACAATGCATGATGATGATGATGATGATGATGATGATGATGATGATGGTGGTGATGATGATGATGGTAATCGGCCCTGCCATGTGAAGGACAATAGGAAGCTGCCCAGGAGGTTACAGAGTGTAATGTTACAGATTTTAAGAAACCTTCTCCCCCTTGTTGTCTCAAGTGGCAGTGTCCCCTTCAATTCCCTGAAGGCTAGCCTCCATAAAGGTCTTCTCCTAGATTTTCTCCTAGGAGTGGGCCTGGAAAGTGAGCTGTTTAAGAGGCTTGGTATGGGAGAGTTGCACTGGAGGCAAGGGGTCTGAGGAATCACTAGAAGGGAAAGGAAGACATAGAGAGTGGATTTTTGGGATGTAAATGGCCACTCATCTGGCATGGTACCTTGGCTGATGCCATTCTTTTTTTTTTTCGGAGCTGGGGACCGAACCCAGGGCCTTGCCCTTGTTAGGCAAGCGCTCTACCACTGAGCTAAATCCCCAACCAGCTGATGCCATTCTTAAATGCTTTTTGTAGACCTTAAAGTGTGTGTGTGTGTGTGTGTGTGTGTGTGTGTGTGTGTGTGTGTGTGTATGTACTTGTGTGGGCCAGAGTGCCTGTGTAGAAGTCAGAGCACAATTTGGGGAGGTTGGTTCTCTCCTCCACCATGTGGTTTCTAGAAATCAAGCCCAGGGTGTCGGACTTGGCCGCAGATACCAATACCCACTAAGCCACCTCCTGACCCTGATATAGCCCTTGAAGCTTCAAAAATCTTGTTTCTGTGTCTTTGAGAGCTGAGTTAAGTGGCAGGAGTAGAGGAGCAAGAGGGGATGTAAGGGAATTTGCCCCAATTCTGAAAAATAGCAGCCAAGTTCCAACGCGGAGGATTGCTCGACTCCAAAGCTAAATTGGAAGTAGGGCATGGAGTAGCTTGGGAATGTCCTTGCTGCGTCTGCCTGTTCCAGGCACCAAGCTGAGCCACTTCAGCACCGAAGACAGCACCCTGGAGGCTGCCTGTCGCTGTTTACACTGGGGAGTCCTGAATCTTTGAGTCCGTGTCCTTGGCAAATCATGCAGGAAGATGGGAACACGGGTGTTAAAGAGGTTCCGCACCCAGGCATCTCACCCATACTCCTTTGGGTTTTCCCTCAGGAATAAGTTTTTGCTTTTTTGCTTTCTCCAGTCCTTTCTGCCCTATTCTATAAGACAGAGGGTAGAATCTTGCAGCCTTTCTGCCCCTTCCCCATCCTATACCTATTCTCTCTCTCTCTCTCTCTCTCTCTCTCTCTCTCTCTCTCTCTCTCTCTCTCTCTCTCTCCTCCGCTCCCACCCCACTTTTTTTTTTTTGGCCTTTATAGACAAGGTCTCTCTCTGTGTAGGGTTAGCTGTCCTGGAACTCACTCTGTAGACCAGGCTGGCCTTGAACTCACAGAGATCTGCCTGCCCCTGCTACCCAAGTGAGGGGATTAGAGGTGTGCACATATTTCTTAAGTCTAAGCATGCTCTTTCTCCTTATGGAACCCAGGCCCTCTGATTTCCACACAAAGCTGGCAATACTCCAGAGTTAAAAAGAGGAAGACATTGTCATAGCTAACAGGGCATCAGTCAGAAAACCTAGCAGAGAGGGCTGGACATCCAACTTCTCTGTGTATCCCAAGGGGACACTTAGTAACTGTAGTCCCAAGGAAATGGACTCAGCCTCTGGAACTGTATGTTAGCTCCAATTAAATGTTTTCCTTTATAAGAGCTGCCTTGCTCATGGTGTCTGTTCACAGCAATAAAACCCCAACTAATACAACAGTAAAGAAAAATTGAGTGTACACCCATGGAAGGCCTTTGTGGGCGTAGTTCTAATTCTTCCCCAACCGTGTCATCTTGAGCAGGTCATGTAACTTTTTCAAGTCTCAGGGGAGCATATGTTGCATACAAATGGACACCCTTACAGGAAATTATCTAACCGAAGTAGGACAGGATAATTAAAATCAGCCCTACAATGTCTCGGATGGAAAGGAGCCAGCATTTCTGTTTCTCCTGACACTGTGGAGTGTCAAGCTCTGCCTGCCATGGGATGAAGTAGATCATGGTGCCAGGCCAATGGTTGCCAGCGAATGTGGCTTCGGTTCTCTTTTGCAGATGGAAAGTCTTTTACTTCTTCCACTGTTTTTTTTGGTACTATTTTCTTTTCTTTTTTCTGTTTTTTTTCTTTTTTACTATGACGTTTATTTTTTCTTCCACTAATTTAAAAAAAAAAGATTCATTTTTTAAAGATTTATTTATTTATTATATATGAGTACACTGTAGCTGTCTTCAGACACACCAGAAGAGGGCATCAGATCCCATTACAGACGGTTGTGAGCCGTCATGACCATGTGGTTGCTGGGAATTGAACTTAGAACCTCTGGAAGAACAGTCAGTGCTCTTAATCACTGAGCCATCTCTCCAGGCCTTCTTCCAGGTGACATCCTTGGTTTATCAAATGCCGTGGTTTACCGTGCTGTGGGAAATAGCTGGTGATCCCTCCCCTCCCTTCTGCACCAGGTGAACATCTCAGAAAGTTGCAGAAGCCCATGGAGCTGTGTGAAGACTCTGCATCCATCCATCCTCCAGTTACTTTCATGTTCCTTCCACGTCTTTCAGATGAGGGGGTATCTCCTTCTGAGCTCTTCAGGGAAGATGGCGTTATTTGGTTCTCAAGTGAGTGGGAGTCATGCACAGCTTGTCAGCAGACAGTGTCCACATAGATGGGTCACCCTGTGACAGGCGTGTCCTACCCAGTCTGCAATAGTCACTTTATTGCCCCTGATTTCTGACAGGACCTCAGTTTTGTTGATGTGTCTGCCATTCCCACACAGCTTCACGCCTCTGGAACCTGACTCACCTTCATTCCCAGAATGGCACAGCCTTCCCCCTTTGCTGGTGTCGGTGCTGAGAGGTCTCTGGCAAGGGCTGAGAGATGGGGCTGGATCTGAATGAGAGGCCTAGAATTCCTGGTCCTGGTCTAAGATAAGAGCCAATACTGGTGATACAGGGTGGTTGATGAAAGGAGCCTGGGTCCTCTGAGGGCCTGCCGAGCTACAGTATGCATGCAGCATGTTTTGGAATGTGGATTTCCTATGGGTTTCCTGGTCTGTGGGATAATAGAGTTCTTGGCTGATGGAACGAGGGTTTCTTACTTTTATTTTTTATGTGTACGAGTATTTTGCCTGCATGTGTATCTGTGCCCTCGATACCGGAGGGAGCCGGAAGACAGCATCAGAGTCTCTGGGACTGGAGTTACAGATGGTTGTAAGTTACCTGGTAAGCGCTGGAATCTGAATCCCAATCTTCAGCCAGAGCAGCAAACGCTTTTAAACATGGAGTCAGTCACCTGTCCAGCTCCTGAGAGAGGGAAAAAAAAACATTCTAATAAGCGACATGCCACTCAGGAGATTGGAGTGCATCATTTGTCAAAGACACAGTGAAAACTTGAATTGTTATGTAACTCCACATGTGCCCCAAATAATCTACTGCTCCCCTGGACCCAGCAGCGAGTCCGCTCATTTCCCACATTCTCTGCACTACGTGTGAGGTCACACTAAGTGGCGATGGTTAGAAGGCAAAACCTGCTTGCTTGAGACTTTATAATTAGACATACAGAATCATCATCTAAAAATTGATATTATTTTTGTGTATGTGAGGGGAGGTTCTCAAGAAAACGGCATTGGTTCCCTGGAGCTAGAGTTCCAGATGGTTGTGAGCTGTCAGATGTGGGTGCTACGAACTGAACTGGGGTCCTCTGCAAGTCCACGAGATGTGTTCTTAACCACTAAGCCTTCTCAGCAGCCCCCAGACTCATTCATTTTTGAGACGGGGTCCCACGTCTCCCAGGATAGCCTTGACCTCATTATTAGCTGAGCATGGCCTTGAACTCCTTTCTCCTCCTGCTTCCGTCTCTCAAATGCTGGATCCCAGTCCCAGACCATTGTGTCCAGCTCAGACATATCTTAGCCACGTTTTGTGGCATTTCTCCTCTGTGTCACTAACAGTTGCAAATGGGAACTTTTTACTAGTGTAATTTGTTTGTTGTGGGAGGAAATTCTTTAGTGGAATAAAGAATGTGGGAGACATTGTTTAGTTTCCTAGAACCAAGTTCCTACAAAAGGAGGCCTTTGTCGAGGAGTGGCACCTTTTCACTGCTTGGAGTCTATCTTTGGGGACTGAGATTCTATGTATCCAAGGTTTCCTTGGGAGTACAGTTATTAATTGTCACAGAGAGGTGGGATGTCCAGCCTTCTCTTCAAGGTTTTCTGATGGATGCTCTGTTAGCTGGAAACGGATGTCTTCCTCTTTTTGTCTCTGGAGTATTGCCTGCCTCCCAGTAGGAAGTAAAGGAAGCCACATTTAGATGCTGCTTGATTCTTCACACTCTTAGATAGACAACTGATATGCTGTTAGGTAAAAAGGACAGATGCGGGCTGGCGAGATGGCTCAGCGGTTAAGAGCACTGACTGCTCTTCCAGACGTCCTGAGTTCAATTCCCAGCAACCACATGGTGGCTCACAACCATCTGTAATGGGATCTGATGCCCTCTTCTGGTGTGTCTGAAGACAGTGTACCCACATACTTGAAATAAATAAATCTTTAAAAAAAAAAAAAAAAAAGGACAGATGGGGAAACCGAAGACAAGAAAAGCTGCAGGACGACACCTTCATACTCCTAATAGAACTAGTGATAAAATCTGGAAAATCACACTGGAGCTGGTGAGGTGGTCCAGTGGGTAAATGTGTCTGCTGACGAGCCTGAAATCCTGGGATTTGATCCTTGGGGATCCATATGGTGTAAAGAGAGAACGGATTCCTTCAAGTTGTCTTCTGACCTCCACATGCATGAAATTTCAAATGTACACTTGCTTACACACACACACACCCGCACCCGCACACGCACATGCACACACACACACACACACACACACACACACACACACACACGCACACATGCAGGCATGCATGCACTCACACAGTAATAAATTTTTGCTTAAAAATAAAATGAGGGGACATAGTTCAGCTTGTCACATGGTTTACAAGCACAAGAACCTGAAGATTCCAGAAACCATTTGGAAAAAAAAGCTAAGTGTTGTAGCAGGCACATGCTTGTAACTCAACTCTGGAGGCAGAGACGAGGGGGATCTATGGGGCTCACTGGCCAGCCAGTCACCTCTAGTTGGTGAGTCTCAGGCCAGTGAGAGGCCCTGTCTCAAGAAGAGGAAGGGGAGGAGGAGGAGGAGAAAGAGGAAGAGAAGAAGTAAGAGGAGGAGAAGGAGGAGGAAGAAGAAGAAGAGGAGGAAGAGAAGGAGGAGGAGGAGGAGGAGCAGCAGCAGCAGCAGCAGCAGCAGCAACAACAATAGTGTATTTTGCCTAAGGAATGGCTCTCACAGTGGCCCTATGTTCATGAACCCATGCTGGAACACACACACACACACACACACACACACACACACACACACACACACACACACACACACACCATATTGAGCACATCCCAAATGCAAGAACTGAGACATTTTGCCTGTTCTTGGGTTGGGGAAGTCCACAGAAAAGCAAAAAGCCACTTTTAACTATGAAGCCAGCTCACGGGAGGTGTTAATAATTCTTTGGACAACAAGAGAAGATCTGTCACACTAGGATATTAGTTTTTCAGAATCATAAATTAACCATAAAGCCAACCTAGAAAAGAAAGGAAATTTGTGAGCAGCAATGCATGGAGAGGGTTTAGATCCTGTCTCTGTCATTGGCAGCATTATGAGAGTTACCCCAGCAGTACAGATTATTAAAATATTATTTGTCATTATTATGCATCTGGTGCGTGTGCGTGTGTGCGGGTGTGTGTGTGTGTGTGTATGCATACACATACTCAGTGCTCATGAGGAAGTCAGAAACAACTTTGTGGAGTGGGTCTCTCCCACCATGGGGCGAGTTCTGAGGAATAGAACTCAGGCCATCATGCCTGTGCCCTAAGCGCTTTAGCCCTTGAGCCATCTCTCTAGCTCAGCAGCAATTCTGTTATATGCTCATCTTCCACCGCCATTCCCATTTTTTGGTGACAGCAGCAGTGTAAGGTGTTAGCCCATTTGGAACAATGAGGTAGAACTAGATTGCCTAGGAGCACTGTAACAGCCTTAATGTATGTTACACCGCATACAATTCACCCTTTCTTTCCAAGGTTTCTTGTCTAGTCACTGAGTTGGACAAAACCTGACCCACAGTCAACTGCAGAACATTTCCAGTACCTCTCCTGCTGTCGAATGAGATCCTCCAAGGGGAGGGCTGCCATCTTTATCACGTCAGCTGTGTCTGCTTGTACAAGATTCACGGTGGCTCAGGTCGGCCATTATTAACATTCCTTCACAGAAGGAGGGGTGTAGAGGGTCATTGGATCCTCACTTGAAATTCTAGCTACTCTTCTGAATCTTTTGTATGAAATTCTGCCATAACTGACTCTGGACCTTGGGGAGGCTGAGGCAGGGCTCCTTCTATAACTTGTGGAGACGTCATCCGTTGATGCAGGGTGAAGGCTTTCTGGTGTGCCACTTTGGAATCACCTCTACTCCCTGTCAGTCCAATAAAACCCATGGGTTCTTCTGGGGGGAACTTTGGTGGAATCATACTTTGTCTCATCATAGGAACCTTAGAAGGGGCAGGGTAGATGTTCTCTGGATACCTTCCCCATCTTAAATCTATTACTTGCATTTCTTCCTCAAATCCCTAGTACCCCTACTTAGGAATCTTAACTCTAGCCTGTAGGGCACTGGACAACTTGTTAAGTGTGAAAAGCCATAGCTTCAGAAATTTAACTGTCATTCAGCACCTTGAGGACGCTTGGCTTTCAAATGATTCCGATGAGACAGGTACATAGTTTATTGCTGATGTCTGCAATTCCTTATTAGTTGGTGTCTATCGTTGTCTTAGTTAGGGTTTCATTGATGTGAAGAGACACCATGACCAAGGCGACTCTTATAAAGGAAAACATTTGATTGGGGCTGGCTTACAGGTTCAGAGCTTCACTCCGTTATCATCATGGTGGGAAGGAGCGTGTGGGCAGACAAGCTGGGGGAGCAGAGAGTTGTACGTCTTGATCTGAAGGCAGCCAGAAGGAGACTGTCTTCTGCAGTCAGCCAGCAGGAGGCTCCATTTGCACTGGGAAGAGCCTAAGCACAGGAGGAGACCTCAAAGCCCCGCCTTCATGTGACACACTTCCTCTAACAAGGCTGCACTCCCTCCAATATACCCACACCTCCTAAGAGTGCCACTTCCTATGGGTCAAGCATATTCAAACCACCACAATTGTGGTTGTTTTATTTATTTTTGTGTGCTGCACTTGTGTGTGTGTGCAGGTTTGTGTGTGCTGTAGTACACATGTGGAGGTTAGAAGACAACCTCTAGTATTGATTTGCCTTTGTCTTGCTTGAGACCAAACTATTTGCTGTTTACTATACGAGCTAGCTATGGCTGCCCTAGGAACTCTTAGAGATTCCCCTGCCTCCACCCTCACCCAAGATTGCCTTAGGAGAACTGGGTTTTACAGACACAGGCTAACATGTCTGGCTTTCCATGGCTCCTTGGGATCTGCATTTAGTTCTGCATTTTGTGTGGGGATCAATTTACCCATGGAACTTTCTTCCCAACCCATTTGTACTTAATTTTTTCAGTATACTGATTAGGCTAAGAAGCTCTAGAATTGGATTCCCAGACTGTTTCTAGGCTGCCTAAGGCTGGGCTTATTGGAAATTTCAAATTAAATTTCCTATGCAGTTTGGGCTGAGAGTGCTGATCCACAGATGGTCAAACAACACTGTCCTCCTTGGCCCCATCTCTAGACCAGGAGACTGGCTGCAGTATAGCACTCTGGCAAAATAGGGGCTCTGTGGTTTCCTTTCATGGCCGCATGGGCTAGTCACACTGCAAGGTGATATGTGGTCCTGTTAGGGAATGCTTTTCAGGCCTCTCTGCCAATGAGGTTTAAGCCATGTTCCTAAATGCAAGCACCAGGTGAACTAGAGCTGTGGAACACAGAGCCACATGTTAAGCTTGCAGCCTGGCAGTGGCGGTGCCTACCTTTAATCCCAGCACTCAAGAGGCAAATCCCTGTGAGTTCAAGGCCAGCCTGATCTACAGGGTGAGTTCTAGGACAGCCAGAGGTATATAGTGAAACCCTGTCTCAAAAAGCAAGCAAGCAAACAAAAAACAATGCAAAAAAAAAAAAAAAAAAAAACAAAAAAAAAAAAAAAACAAACCCTCAAACAAACAAACAAACAAACACCCCACCAAAAAACAAACCAAAAAACCCAACCAAACAAACAATGTTCAAAATGCAAGCACTAGTAGGGTATCAAAGCATAAAGGAAGGGTGTAACCCTAAATTGTGTAAAAGCCCCCTGATGGGGAGAATATTAATTAACTTGCCTGAAAGCACACATTCAAGGGAGTCCTTGGTCCAAATAGCCATTTTCTTTCCAGTATGCCTGTGCTTTGAGAATGGTGGAACTGTGGAATGTCTGTCCGTTTGGGGGCTGGTGTAGCGAAGCACTGTAGAGCAGGTAGCTTACAGCCATAGACGCTTATTTATCATGGATGGGGAGGATGAGCATTGCCTGCAGATTCCACATCTGTGAAGGCTCAGTGGCTCATATAACGGCTTCTTTCTGCGTCCTCACATGGCAAAGGGTGCCCACGAGCTTTCTGGAGCTTCTTATTTGTATGCTTATCCATTTTATTAAGCATGTTAAAGATTTATTATCTTACGTGTATGAGTGTTTTGCCTGCACATACATCTGTGCACCATGTGCATGCCTGGTTTCCAGCCAAGGTCAGAGGAAGACATCAGAGTCCCTGGGACTGGAGTTATGGATGGTTGTGAGCTGTCATGTGAGTGCTGGGAATCGAACCTGGGTCCTATGCAAGAGCAACAAGGGTTTTTAACCACTGCGCCAACTCTCCAGCCCCTATTTATTTATTCGTGAGATAGGGTCTCATGGCAATCTTGAATTAGCCAAAGATGGCCTTGATCCTATCCTCCTTCCAAGTGCTGGGATTATTAGGAATGTATTATCACACCTGACTCTATCATCATCACTACCACCACCGCCACCACCACCACCACCATCATCATTTTATATAGAGCCTTACTATGTAGCTCAGGCTTAGAACTTGTGACTGTCCTGCCTTAGCCTCCCAAGTGCTCAGATTATAAGCATACCTCATCTCACCTGATCTAGGGGCCTCTTATAGGAGGGTGCTAATTCCATTAATGAGGCTCCACCCCTATGACTGAATCACTTCCCAAAGGCTTCACCTTAAAGCACTAAAGACCAGGCACTTTGAGCATTGTTAGGTATGTGTGAAAACTGTCCCTCACTGATAGCCGGGAGCGTAGCCATGATACCTACAGGTGACTTTAAATGAGAGTATTAACATCGCTCTCTTCCATTTACTTCATTTCTAGGGCTTGTCTGACAACATAGATGGCATGTGCTATGCTTGGAATGGGCCTTGGAACAGAATTATCCCTCTCAGCTCTAATGGTCTCTACTTGTATCATTGTTTCTCCATCTTGTAAACTTGACGAATCAAACCAAGACGAGAGAGAGAGAGAGAGAGAGAGAGAGAGAGAGAGAGAGAGAGAGAGAGAGAGAGAGAAGAGAGAGAGAAGAGAGAGATCACTCTCTAGCCTCTAGCTCCTGGGCTGACTCTTACAGGGATGGTCTCCATCCTTTCTCTGACTTCTCACGGAGAGCTTGCAGAGGAGAATGAGATCATGTCTGTAAAGTGAGCTGAACTTCTTGGAGCAAAGAAGCTAATGATCCCGTGGCCTACGGGTGCCATTATCTGTCTCCAATTTCTAATCCTGATTCAAGGGCCAGACTGAGTTTATCTTGCAGAACTGGTCAGCTCTTGAGTCAAAGAGCCGAATCCTCTTATTTTCCTCTTCTGGGTTTTCAGATGGTGACAAGAGCTCCTATTGCCATGGCAACGGGAGCTGTGGAAAACTTAACCCTGAAATGTGGGCTGGAGTTGGCAGCTTCTGTGGCAGAGGCGGTCAATCTCCCCAACCCTGGCCCCCGCCCTGGCTCTTCCTCCATCCCTAATTCGCTCATAGCAGCCAGGATTTAAGGGACCAAACTAGAGCCTCCAGAGCCACGTGGGCCTGGCGTGAAGAATGGCTCCCACACTTACTAGCTACGTGATTCTTGGCAAATCACTTAACCTCACTGAGTCCATATTGCATGTATGTTCACCATAAGGTGAACTGAGGGCGCTCTGTACGCATGTGGTCATTTGAAGCAAGGATTCTAGGTCGCCCCCTAACGACTTCTGCTTTCGAGTTCATTGGTCTGTAAGAGTGTGGGCCAGGACAAACTCCTGTATTGTAGTTTTTCTTAGGTTGGGAAGATTTTGAGAAAACCAGCCAAACAGTTTCTTCGTTGTATCCATTTCTTCTTAAGATGTGGTAACATGAAGGGCCAGGCATCTAGCTCAGTGGTCAAGCGCTTACCTAGCATGTGTAGAGCCGTGGGTTCAATCTCCACTGCAACAAAAAGGCTTTTTAAAGGGAAACAATGATGGAAAATAATGCAATAATACAGTTGGAAAGAAAACACTCTCAACAGGCAGTGCGGGACCAGAGAAGCAGGCCTCTGCATCCCTGAGCCTGAGCCATTCACTGGCTTCCTCTCTGACATCAGACTTCCACTTTGTCCTATGGGTTTAAAAGGTGGGTGGCTCTCTGAAAATGGAAAACAAAATAAAATGCCTCTCAGAGTCTGAATAAAGTTATCTTTGCCTGAAAATGTCTTCTCATGCACCTCTCCAAGGATGGAAAGCCTATTGCCAATGCCTCCTGGGTCAACATGTTCCAACTAGAGCTTCACTCTCTGGGCCCAGGGCAGACACCGTGCCTATCACTGGGGGCCGGGGTTGGGCACTGGGGAGCTCTTGCTCTAGAAGACTGGAGAAGAAAGAGTCCAAAGAGAAGGGAGGGGAGAGGAGAGCACAGAAACTTAGGCCTCAGTACAGGCTCTACCTCCAGATGCTTTTCTGGGTGGGACCACCAGCCCTTCTCTAGAGTATGTGTCAGAGAAGAAAGAAATGTCCAAGAACTCCCTGCCCTTTTCTATCACCACGTCCAAAATACCAACACCAATGACATAAAGAGGGGGTTTCATTTTGACTAATGTTTTCAGAAGGTTTAGCTGCTTATTACTTGTCCCCCACACGTTTGGGTGGAACATTAACCTGGCGGGGTTCTATGGTGTAAGAGAGCTAATCACTTCACAGACATCTGGGAAGTAGAGAGCAAGCCATGAAGTGTTATTCCCCCCCTCCCCCCAGCTTCCTCCATGTCTAACTCCACGTCCTCCATGATCAGCTTCCTCCACTGAGCCTTACCTCTTTAAGTGCCCATAGCCTTCCTAAATAGTGCTCCCAACTGGAAGACTAAATATTTAAAACACGAACCTGTTGGGACCATCTATATTTAACTTATAATAGGCTACATGGGTCCCTAAAGGCTACATGGATAAAGCAAGAGGGTTGGCCCTTCTTGACTCTGAAGCCTCAATTATGTATGGTTTCAGAGCTGCAGGGCCAAGCACATAGAACTTCTTCCCTGGGGCCTTTCAGGGCTTGGGGAGGTGACTCATTGCTCCTGGCTCTATTCAGGGTCCATTGAAGAGGCTGATGGGTTAGAGGGATGCACAGGCAGTAGGCAATGATAGATTGTCAGGAAAGTCAGTGAATAGGAATTTGTGTGGGGCGCTATTCGCTTTCTGGAGAAAGCATTATTTCCCACCCAGTGGGTGCATGTTCACATCAGTGTACGAAGTCATGTCTTGTGTGTCCCGGGGCTTCCCAGCTCTTTCTCTTTGTCCTGCTTTTGTTGTGATTCCTTCTGCTTCCCTTCCTCCCAACCTCCCATGGTTTTCTCCACAGTCCTGGCCCTCCCTCAGCTTGCCCTCTCTAGCTCTAGGCCCTGCCTTGCTTTGCTCTGGTTCTCCCCTTGAGCTGGAGACTGAGCATTTTGCTCTGCTATAGGCAAACCCCAGCCAGACAGAGGTCTAGGAAAGGAAATCCCTGAGGGAGTTCAGTGGGTCCGCAGCTCTCAGTGCCAGAGTAGGTGGGTCCCGGTTTGCAGGGGGAGGGCAGAGGCAGGAGGCTTCTGTTGCCTCTTTGATGAACTCAACCTCTAAGCCAGGGACCCTACTGCAAGAGTCGGCTTCTGTACATTTGAAATTTGGGTCATCAGTGTACAGATAGGGACACCATTTTATGATTTTGAAGACGGGGTCTCATTGCAGCCTAGGGTGCTTGTTAGAAGGGAATGAGAATGTATTGCTTAGCTGCAGTGGAATATGATTCTGGGTGCAGGATGGGGAGTCCGTGGTTTGACTGAGAAGGCAGGCACAAACAGCAGCCTGCAGGCTTTCGGGGATGTGCACTGAGGGAGAAAGTCAGGCCTGCTGCTTACATAAGGAATGTGGAGATATGTTCTGGTCCAGGAACAGCGTTAGACTAACGCCCTCTTTGCCTGGACTAGAGCAATTTAAATGTAATGAATGAGGTATGCAAACATTCCAGTAAACGATTGAGAAGAGAGGATGCAGTTCAAGGACATGCAGAAGTGTGGAATGGGGCTTCAGTTGCACACATAGCCACCGATGCCCTGACATCTCAGGTAGCACCGGGGATGCTGAAGTCAGAGGGATAAGGGTTTAAGAGCTGAGTGTGGTTCGAATGCAAAGGTGTGACTAAGAATGCTGGGGTGCGGTTCTTACGGTTGGTCGGTCGGGAGAGCATTCCCGGTCTGAAGAGTGATTCCCAGAGGATGATCTACAGATGTTGTAGCCTTTTCAGTGAGCAGAATGAACAGAATGCGTGTTTACATTTTGTTGAGGCGGAAGAACTTGCTTATTATTTTTATCATGCGCTACCTCTCTGTGCTCTGCGCTCTCTCCTGCTGGCTTGTGTGTGCTTTTCTTGGTTTCTTATGATCTCATACACCATAAAACCCTTGTTGGTTTGCTGCAATAATTTTTAAAATTTATGTCTGATTTGAGCTTTCAACACACACACATATGGTATAGTTGATACACAATGAACTGCCCATAGTTAAGATATTCAATTTTATGGGTTAAGAGTATATGCGGGGTTGGGGATTTAGCTCAGTGGTAGAGTGCTTGCCTAGCAAGCACAAGGCCCTGGGTTCGGTCCCCAGCTCTGAAAAAAAAAAAAAAAAGGAAAAAAAAAGAGAATATGCACCAGGGCTGGAGAGATGGCTCAGTGGTTAAGAGCACTGACGCTCTTCCAGAGGTCCAGAGTTCAATTCCCAGCAACCACATGGTGGCTTGCAACCATCTGTAATGGGATCCAGTGCCCTTTTCTGGTGTGTCTGACAGCTACAGTGTACCCCATACCTGAAATAAATAAATAAATAAATAAATAAATAAATAAATAAATAAATAAATCTTAAAAAAAAGAGTATATGCACCAATGAAAATATCATAACCAACTAACACATTGACATCCTGCAGCGATCCCTTAAACCCCTAGGTCATCCTCTGTTAATTCTACCCTCAGCAGTGTAATCTATGGTTTCCTTTCCACTGCCATAACTCAGCTTACGTTTTCTGGATTTCCCTAGGCATTGCTACACAGTATGTACTCTTATTTTATTTAAAATTTGACTTCCGAACTCAACATAAGATTTGGGTTTTATCTATGCTGTCCCTTGCTTCCACGGTGCATGCTCTTTGTGGCTGAGTACATCTATGTCACCATTTGGTTGGTCATTTCCCCAATGATGGGCATTTGGGTCATCTACAGTTTGTGGATATTAACAGTTAACCTGTTGTAAAATCTTTGGCTGTCAAGTAGAATTTAAACAGAAATAGAATTATGTTTTTGATGTACAGGGCCACAGAGGATGAAGGGCCAGGACACGGACAAGCGACAGTGGGGTCCAGAGTGTTCTTTTGGAGGGAAGTGAGCAAAGATAGAGCTGACGGGAGATGTATCTCAGAGAGCCTGGGATTCAGGAGTGAGGAGCCATGGGAATCTTACTGATTGATTGATTGATTGATTGATTGGTTTTTCAAGACAGGGTTTCTCTGTGTAGCCTTGGATGTTCTGGAACAATATCTGTAGACCAGGCTGGCTTCCAATTCACAGAGATCTGTCTGCCTCTGCCTCTTGAGTGCTGGGGTTTAAGGCATGCGCCACCACGCTCTGCAATAATTCCTTTTTTTCTTTTCTCTTCTTTCTTTCTTTCTTTCCTTTTTTCTTTCCTTCTTTCCTTCTTTCCTTCTTTCTTTCTTTCTTTCTTTCTTTCTTTCTTTCTTTCTTTCTTTCTTTCTTTCTTTCTTTCTTTCTTTTTTGTAGCTGAGGACCGAACCCAGGGCCTTGTGCTTGCTAGGCAAGCGCTCTACCACTGAGCTAAATCCTCAACCCCGCAATAATTCTTTTTTAAGCTGTGAAAACATGATAACATTTCCAGCCCTTCATGTTGATATTCTTTCAATTCACACTGAATGACGAATGTTCACACTGGCGCCCCCCCCCACGGTTCACACTGGATGAGGTGTGTTCACACTGATGTTCTCTCCATTCCTACTTATTTAACTTTCAACGTTGTCTCAGGAAACATTCCCTTAAGCTTGGCACTAGGAGTTGATGAGAGGTAGAGTCCCGGAGTCTTGGAAGACAGAAGTCTCCCTGACTTCAAATTTTTTTTCCATTAAAATAATATGCATGGTATCACTTACACAAGCATGTCTGCATGCCAACAACCTTGGCAAAATGCAAAAACATGGGTTTTATGAATGAAGTTTGAGTCAAGCCTGGTGGCACAGGCCTGTGATACTAGCCACTTGGGAGAGGCTGAGGCAGGAGAATCTCAGGTTCAAGACCAGCCTGAGCTATTTGGTAAGAGCTCTATCTCAAAATAAAAGTGAAAGAATGTCTGCGGCTCTAGCCTCGAGGTGAGCACTTGCTCAACGAGGGTGCAGCTCTACGTTCAGTTCCCACTGCCACAAAATAAACAGGTGAAGCCCCAGTTTCACAGAAATTTCCATGAACAATTGCGACTATGTTAGCTTGCGAAAACTTATCACAGCTGAAACATGTCCTCTTATAGACATCATCGTGTGGTAACAGGATGGGATTGGGGGAAACAGCCGCAAAGAGAGGCACACCGAGTCAAGTAGTCAGCCTGCCTTCATTGGCGGGGGCACAAGCAGCTAGAGACAACCCCCCAAATGCCTCAACCCCATTCTCATCTTTGCCCCTGGTTAACCCCAGTTATGTGGGAAGCCCCCATGCGGTCCGGAGAAGTAGACAGCAGGCTGTGTGGAGACCAATGTGTGGGCGCGTTTGCGCTCTTTATATGCCTCCTGTCTTCCCCCTGTCCTCTTGTACTTGAGGACCATCTTTACCCTCTGGCTTAGATTTGGCCACCAGGAGGTACCACCAGGGGGCGTGACTGGGTCTTTCTTTCCCCAACTCCCTCCTTTCTGGCTGCTGCAGTCTGGACCGAAGGACCAAAGACTACAGCTTTTCCTGTTCGGAAACACCCTACCACCTTTAAACAGTTATTTCTTCAGGCTCTAGCAGCCTGTAGCTTCCCATGTCCCTTGGGATGCAGGCGTGGTAACGAGTCCCTGATGATGGCAGCCCTGGGTACCACATCATCCCTCGCTATTTTTTTTTTCTAATCTTTCCGATGGCTTTACGAATTGCCTCTCGGTGTCTGTCCTTGGTGACCTGGCCTGTGTTACCATCAGTTTCTTACCAGGACTGACTGTTACAAAGAGACTAGGTCTTTCCTTGCAAGACAGAGGAAGCCGGGCTGTATTTCAGGGAAAGATTTGCTAGCACAGTTTCTTCTAGCGTGTTCCGGCTTAAAAGAACAAGGCTGCATTTATAGCTACACTGACTAGCGAGTGAACGAACCTAGCCTGGCAAAGTAGGTCACTGGTTTCAGACTCGTTCTAACGTCTCCTTTAATGGGTCGTTTCATCTCTAACTCCTGGTCTACTTTTATTAATTAGGCCGCTGAGCCTGTCATCTTTTAATGAATGAATAAATAAATGAATTAATTAATTAATAAATAAACTTTATATTCTGACTGCAGTCTCCCGTCCCTCCTCTTTTTCCAGTCCTCCCCGCTCATCCCTCATCCACCCCTCCCCCCTTGTCTTCGGAAGAGGGGGAGGCCTCCCATGGATATCAACCGGTCTTCAGCCCATCATGTTATACCCCACTCCTGCCCCCGTTCCCCACCTTCCCTGCCTGGGGTGGGTGTTTTCTAAGTTGCACAATAGAGAAACTTTCTCATGATCCTTGGTTTCCTTTCATCGATGGCAGGGTCCAGGAAGGAGCTGATATCCCATCACTGTTAGAGGCTGGCAGCTCATGGTGAGGTCAGGCACCTGAAGATACACAACACAAATAATAACATCAAGGTCAGCTGGGCATGGTGGCACACGCCTTTAATCTCAGCACTCGGGAGGCAGAGGTGAGGGGGCTTCTGAGTTTGAGGCCAGCCTGGTCTACAGAGCTAGTTCTAGGACAGCCATGGCTACACAAAGAAACTCTGTCTCAAACAAACGAATAAAAAGCACAGCAGCAGCAGCAGCAGCAGCAACAACAACAACAACAACAACAACAGACAACATAAAGGATATTTGAACAACATGAATGTAAACTAGAAGTAAGCGTGTTGAGGGGATGCTTACTAAATGCATGCTCTAGGTTAGGCTGTGTTCTAGGAGCACGGGAGAGGACTTCAAACTGGGATTGTTTCCTGTCTCATGGTATTCTTATGTTGCTATTAATAGGAATAATTAGGTATAACTGGCTTGTTAGTGCATTACAAATCTGCTGTTTAATGAAGTAATTAAATTAGTGACTGCTTAGCACACACGGTGGGGAAGTCAGCACTGAGGAACGCTGGTATTTTGGCGGAGGTCATTGTAAGTTCTGTCACACGCCGGCTAGCAGGGTAGCACGTGTCAGACAATATGCATTGTTGTCTGTGCATGGCTGAGAAGGGTGCAGACTATACTACAGGATAGGCTGGTCTTCAGAGCTCGGCTGTGCTTCTCACTGCATGTGAGCTGAGGAGAGCTTAGGGACCTCACTGCATCTCTGTGGCTTTGTCAGCTGGAACGCCTGCATCATGCACTTCTAGGGTCCATACTTGCTCTTTGCATGACAGCTGCTAAGTACAGTCCGTGGTGACCCTTGATGTCCTCCTCTGACTTAGTTATCTTTCTTTTAGGACTTTGTTTAAAATCGTATATACACATATGTCTGTGTGTGGGCATGTGCACATGGGTGTAAGTTGCCTGTGAAGGCCGGAATGGGGCATTCGAACCCCTCATCTGGGGTTACGCCTGATGTGAATGCTGGGAACGGAACTCAGGTCGGAGCAGTATGCACTCTTAATGGCCGAGTCCTTTCTCTAGTCTCGACTGTATTTTTGCTCATTCTGCTTCCCCTTGGAGAGACTGCAACATTTCCAGGGCAGCTCTCCGCCTCTCAGGGGGAAAACAGAGGCGACAAGTGAGAAACAAAACATAGCCGGGGACACTTCTCAGATGCCTCCCGTGGGTTAGGTGGCAGGGCTGACTGACCCTCTGCACAGGATTTGCTCTGCTGGGTAAATCAGCTTAAGGGCCCAGACAGTAAGAAGCAGAGTCAGGTATGGAGCTGGGGACGGTTACGTAATAACTGGAAGGAACTTGAAGCTATAGTTAAAAATGGCAGAAGTGGGGGTTGGGGATTTAGTTCAGTGGTAGAGCGCTTGCCTAGCAAGCGCAAGGCCCTGGGTTCGGGTCCCCAGCTCGAAAAAAAAAAAAAAAAAAAAAAAAAAAAAAAAAATAAGAAGTGGTTAACAAAACAGGCAGAGTGAAGATTTGAACTCAGGCATCCAGCATTGCATTGCTCCGTCTCTTGGGGGAGTTTAATGAAGTTCTATTGTGGCTGTTGTATCAGGGCCCGGGAGCGGGGTGAGAGAGGCTACAGACGTGGCTCTTTGCGTTTCTAAGGTGGGGAGGAATGTGACTTCTTCCTCCCCTGTTTTCAGTTTTGTTTCATTAAAGTATTTATTTACTTGTTATTTAGTTTTCTGAAATGGGATTTCGTGTATCCCAGCCTGGCCTCAAAGTTGTTATGTCACCAAAGATGACCATGAATTGTGATTCTCCTGCTTTTACCTCCCAAGTAGTAAGCCATCACACCCCATTATATGTGGTATTGGAAATCAAACCCCAAATTTCATGTGTGTTAAACAAGCATTGTACTGTATGATCTACACCCCCAAACTTGTAAGTCTTTTAAAATAGTTAAAAGTTAAAATATGTTAATTTGTTTATTTTTAATTTTAATATCTATCTATCTATCTATCTATCTATCTATCTATCTATCTATCTATCTATCTATCTATCTATCTATCTATCTGAGACAGGGTCTTACTACATAGTCATGACTGTTTGGAGACCATTATATAGATTAGACCTCAGCCTCCCAAGTTTTAGGACTTAAAGGTGAGTGCCACCAAGCCTAGGAATTTAATTTTATTCATGTGTATGAGTGTGTCTGTATAAGTGTGTACACTATGGTATGTGGGTACCTGCAGAGGCCAGGGCTTATTACATCCCCTTCAACTGGTAATACTGTGAGTTGTGAGCTGCCAGATTGGGGTACTAGGAACTGAACCTGGGTCTTTTGCAAAAGCAGTGCTTCTTAACCATTGAGCTAGCTCTCCAGCCCCCTTTAAAAATAATTTTTAAGTAACATGTGTAGTGATGTATTCACTTTTTTCTTTTTTAATATAAATTTTAAGCTAGAATGCGAAGCTAACTGTCAATAACTCCTCAGCTAGGGTGGAACTCCGTGTCCATCTTCCTGATCCATGCCGGGATTTTGTCTGGCTCGAGGTTTCTGAGGCCTTGTACATTCCGTCACAATTCTTAACACAAGGAGCTTATTTAAGATGGTGTCTGAATGCAAGAAGAACTAAAAGTATAGGAGATGGCTGCTTCTTGGTATGGTGGAGGAGAAAGTTATTGTAGATAAAAGGGAGAGCATAGGCAGAGGCAGACACGTCTGGGAGAGTCCAGAGAGGTCATCACCCTGAGCCATGTGGGTGAGGGGCAGGAAGGGGAGAGAGCGGAACCAGGTGTAGCAGCTAGGAGGTCCAATGGTACAGAAAGGGCAGGTAACCAGAGTGGTTGGCTTTTATAGGGATGAGCAGCCCAGCCTCAGTGGGCTGGGGCGTTCTAAGGAGGGGTGTGGATATACCAGTCAGGAGGGCCCAGTAACTAGTAGGGACTGAGGAACGTAGGAAGACCCTGCTGTCCAGGTCTGATTTGCTATGTTAAACAGGCACCTCAGCCATTTGTGCCAGGTTTGAAACCTATCAGTGGCCCTCTGAGGTAGATACTGAGGAACCCACCCGTAGCTGCCTTTCACTGGGACAATAGGCTGTGGGTAGCTTAGCACTACCTCTGGCTGGGATTTGTTCTTGGCAACAGTGAAGTGCTTCATCTGTAACCCCGCCCCTTTCTCCTCTCCTGTGGAGTGGCTCTCCATGATGGGCTAATAGAATACAGAGCCCAGTGTGCTTGTCTCACTTTGGGACAACTCTGAAAGGGCTGTGCCAGTCCCAGGAAGCCTGGTTTCAGTCTCAGTTGCTCTACGTCCTGAACCCGCTCCCTCCCACCTTATTGTATTTCTGGTGACATCATAGCACAAACCCAGACAATTAAATTTCCAGAAAGAGGGAACTCTCCTGAGCCATGAGTGCCACCATGAGATAAACCTACTTTTCTGAGTCTTCTGTTCAAGGTGGCTCAGCACCAATGTTTGCACCACTGGGATGTATGTGTTTGTGATTCAAATGCAAAAACTGCTCTGGGGTGAGGAGGTTCAGGTTCCAGATCGAGCTTGGGCTCCTCCACAGTTGCCCAGCCTCAGCCACCCTCTGGTTCTTGGCTGTCTGATCATCAAAGGACCCCAGCTGCTCCTCTGCCACCCATCCCCTAATACCACCATCTGTCTAATCTCCTCTCACCGAGGGTTAGGGCTTTGGCAAGGCCACCAGGACGTCTGCTTTGGTGGCAGTCACAGCAGCTTCAGTGTCTGTGGGTGACCTGCATATCCGTAGACACAGGACTTGGTTTCCCTGGGGCTGCCTGGGGCTGGACAGCACTCTCCGGATGTGCAGAAGGTTATAGTGTCCCATGGGGTGATCTGCGGTGCGTGAAGGAGAACATGAAGGAGCCAGCAAATACTTGGCTCTGTTTGTCCCCTCTCTGCCACTCTTGGGCTGTCTATAAAACACCGAGGTAATGAACGAGCAGTCTCTTATAGTCAGTTCTGGGGTTAACAAAGCACAGATCAAATGACTTAGAAACAACAGGCACTGTGTGTGCGCGCATGTGTATGTGTGTGCACACAGGTGTGTGTTGGATGTGTGTGTACACAAGAACATACTCCTGTGTGCTGGTGTATACATGTATGTATTTGTAGGTAGAGGCCAAAGGGCAACCTTGGGTTGGTCTTCAGGTCCCATCCATCTTTTTATTTTATTAAAAAAAAAATACAGGCTGGAGAGATGGCTGTCCAGTGAGCCCAGGGATCCTCCTCTCTCATCTCTCCAGTGTTAGGATGACAGGTGGGCATCACCACACCCACGTACTTACTTGGCTTCTCTGGGATCAAGCTCAGGTCTTCATCAACTGAGCTCTCTCCTCACCCCCCCCACTTCTTTACAGTGCCGGAGACCTGGGAGTCCCGAATCATAGCCCTAGCAGTGTGTGTCGGAGGAAGGCCTCGTCCTGTTTCCGAAGGCCCTTTTCTTATATGTTGGCGGAGATGAACGAGCTTCTTGGGACCTCTTTTACAAGGACACCACCCTCATTCAAGGGGGGGGAATCAATCCTCACGACCTGATCCCCTCTCCAAGATGGCCACACCATCATTTTTGGGGCTTGCTTTTACACACAGCATGGTGTTTCTGGAGACTGGCTGGTCTTTGGTGTGCCCCTGCACCCAGCTGGGTGGCCTGGAATTTCATCCTTAGCACTGCTGAAAGAGAAAGACTTACTTTAGGTTCTGCTCCTCAGGAACCCTGGAGAAAACATTTCCCTGAGGGGTTTGAGGTACAAATTTGAATGATATTTTGTATCTGAGTGTTGGGTTAAATAATACTTTTGGCAAAATAATTTCGAGTACTTTGTTTTAATCAGTCATATAGGACATTTTCTTTTCTTTCTTTTCAATTTTATTTTTAATTGTTTAATGTTTTTGTTTGTTTGCTTGTTTGTTTGTGTGTTTGCTTATTTGAGACAGAGTTGGCTGTCCTGAAACTCACTCTGCAGACCAGGCTGGCCTTAAACTCACAGAGATCAGTCTGCCTCTGCCTCCTGAGTGCTGGGTTTAAAGGTGTACATCACCATGCCCGGGTTGAGACCTGTTTTTACTTGGGCAGAGATGTGAGTTTTGTTTAATGTTGGGACTAGGGCATCCATTTCGATGCAGGGGTGTATGGATTTGGAATGTCTCCAGAGTAGGTCACCTTGGAACGTCTGACAGAAGGACTCCAGGCTGAGAAATGAACATACCACTTTCATGACTTCACAATCCTGCTTTTGACCTCAGAGGCAGAGGGGACTTCTTAACACAGTAGCCCACACCGAGGCCTGCCAAGAGCTAGCAAGCACCCTGGGCTGTATACAAGATGTGAGATGCATTAGGAAGAGTCTCTTCTCTCTCGGAACTTATTAGTATGAGACTAGAGCCTGGGGAATCAAGGCTACAGAAGCATAAATATGAGAAAACTCAAGCTGCAGGAATAGCACAGGGCAGGAAATGTCACCGATGACGTTCAGTAGCATACAAACACCAGCGACTGAGACAAAAAGAGAAGAGGACTGAGGGTGTGGCCGACACTGCTGTCTTGCTTTCAGGAGGAGGATGTGCTGGTGTAGTCTAAATCTCAGAGTTTAGGATGTTAAGGCGAGGAGAGTTGTACTCAAGAGCAGCTTTGAGTCTGAGGCCTGTCTGCACTGAGTTCCTGTTCTCAAACAAAGCCAGGACAGGGAACTCAGGTGAGCTCACCAGCCTCAGGTGGCCCATTCTGTCAACTGTCTACGGGTTTACCATGCCCAGCTGCTGGAAGACCTAGCAGTCAGGATCTCGCTTCCTCTTTCTGTTACTTATACTCTACAGCAAGTGAATATGTCCATAGCTTGTCAACTTAAGCTATGCGTGCTTATGTTTCTAAATTAGAAATTTACTTTCGTTTTCTGCCATGGTTGTGTCTCAGAGCAGAGAAGGCCCCGGTCTTCACAGCCCTGCATCCCTGGATATGATTTGCTTTCGGGTCTATTTGGAGCTGGATTTATTTCCCTGTGGGCACGAGCTACCTAAAAACTTCAGACCCCAAGAGACGAGACTTTTGGAAGACACTAGAACACTGAGTGTTGTTTTTTGGTGCTGAGGACAGATCCCAGGTTCTCACGAAAGCCAGGTAGGCATCCTGTCATTCTGCGTCTTCTCATTGAGTCACACCCCCAGCTCGGCTGAATGAGTTTCACTTAGGTGGTGTTAGAGAGGACCAATCTCAAGAGGAATGGAAATTTGATTCCTCATTGTGTGTTTTGTATCGAGTTTCAATGAAGTAACCAATGTGGACTTGCTTTACGAACTATAAAGTACTTTCGTGACTTATGGTTGACTAAAGAAGGGTTGTCAGTGGAGAGTCTCTTTCCACAAACAACTCAGGGAAACCAGTGGGCTCAACAGAGCCATGTAGGGGGGCAGAACTCTGGTTTAATTTTATTTATTTATGTTTTGTTTTTAATAAGTATGTGTACTTGTGTGTGTGCTTGTGTGTGTGTGTGTGTGTGTGTGTGTGTGTGTGTTCATGCTCACATATGCACGTGTGTATGGGTACCCTCAGAGGCTAGAAGAAGGCATCAGATCCCCTGGAGCTAGAGTTATAGGTAGTTGTGAACTTCTTGACATGGGTCTTAGGAAATGAACTCAGGACCTCTGGAAGAGCAGCAGACACTCTTAACCACTGAGCCATCTCTCCAGCTCCAGAACTCTGGGTTTAAAACATACATATTTGTTTCCCATTTATTCCTACCCTAAAGGTCTTGTGATATATAACCAGACATAGGCTGGAGCCCAAGCCAAAATGAATGAAA
Source organism: Rattus rattus (assembly GCF_011064425.1). NCBI lineage: Eukaryota > Metazoa > Chordata > Mammalia > Rodentia > Muridae > Rattus > Rattus rattus. The sequence continues at coordinate 59,859,981 of NC_046165.1, forward strand.
AACATCTGGTCACTTTAATCAATTTAATAAAAAAACACCCTTATAAATGGATCCAAAGATTTGGAGCCCAGACGTCAAGGTAAATGACAGGCTGAATTTTCTTACTCAAGAGATTAGGTAGTGTCAGTTGTATGGCTGCTTCTTGTGAGATAAAGGGTTAGGCAGCAAAGAGAGGCTATAATCAGGCTTGGCTCTCCAGATGTAGGCGAGCCTATGTCTTGAGAGGGATCTCTGAGGCCATGGGTAGAAGCTGGAGGAGCCAGATAGGAAAGAAGGGGCTCATCCGGTTACATTTTCCTGGGCACTGTCCAGGGAGCTCCTTCTGTATGTTCTTGTCCTCCAGCTCTTCCCAGATCCATTTTAATGTCATGGGTGATGGATCACTTCCTGAAGGATGCCCCTTCCTTAATGCATCCGTTCTCTAGCCTCGGGGGACTACCCTTCCTCTTGCTTTTCCCTGGATGGCTCCATCTGGGCTGAGGCACTGGATCCACACCACCCTGGGGGCTCTTAGCCTAGCAGGACTCCACCATTTACTTCCCTTTCCCAGAATCACCTCGCAGGCGGCTGAGACCCCAGACAGGCCCCCAGGCAGCAAGAAGGAAGTTCAGGAAACAAGCTGGACAGATGAAGGGAAGAGTGAGAAGTGTGTGTGCACGAGTGAGTGCATGTACATGTGTGAGTGTGTGTTTGCATGGTTGTGTGTGTGTGAGTGCATGTGCATGTGTGTGTGCATGTATGTTTGCATGTGTATGTGTGTGTGAGTGTGTGTGTTGTGAGTGTGAAGAGACCTCTCCACTCACACTATCTGAGGGACAGTACCTATGCTTAGGTAAGCGACAGCACTCAAGATGTGTTAGCTGCTGTGATTTTAATCATCGCACTTACCATCTAAGTTTCTAGTGGCATGTTACTGCTTTTCACTTTGCAACAATGACCTCTGAAATCTAATGAGGTCACCAATGCAAAGTCTCCTGATACTAACACTGACTCAGAGTTAGTGCTCCACTGAGGTTTTCTCCTGCACAGGTCTCCTGGGAAGGCATGGGATATAGCTCAGTGGTAGACACTTGCCTAGCACCTGTGAGGCCCAGGGTTCAAGTCCCATGCTGCAAAAATTTAAAAATTTTCCCTGTATACCCTGGATATCTCTGTGTCACTCCCAGTGCCTAGCCCAAAGTCAATGTGGGTTCAATCTGTGGATGGAATAAGAATTTGTTCCCCCTACCCCCAGATATAGCAGGAAGGGTACCATGGTTGCTTGGGTCAGCACCTAGAAGGGCAGCATTATGTTGTTGGTCTAATCAGCCATCATCCTGGACCTCACAGAGAGCGTTGGCAACTCTCAGTAGTTTGGTATGAACTCCTCTGACCCCAGGCTTGTGTATGGAAGGCTTGTTTCTCAGGGTAGCATCGTTCAGAAGAGGGGCCTTTGGGAAGTGCCTGGATCACACGGACTCTGATTTCATTGATAGATTAATTCACTGATAATCTAATCTAATGGCATTATGGGGTTGAGGCAGAAATATTAGGAGGTGGGGACTAGGTGGAGGAAGCAAATCACTGATTCTTCCTTCCTTCCTTTCTCTCTCTCTCTCTCTCTCTCTCTCTCTCTCTCTCTTTCTTTCTTTCTTTCTTTCTTTCTTTCTTTCTTTCTTTCTTTCTTTCTTTCTTTCTTCTGGCCTTTGGAGACAGGATTTCTCTATGTAATGTCCTGGCTGCAAGTCCTGGCTGTCCTGGACTTGCTTTGTAGACCAGAGTGGCCTTGAACTCACAGAGATCTGCCTGCCTCTTCCTTCCAAGGCAGGGTGCTGGTAATAAAAGTGTGGGTTATCATGCCTGCTTCTTCTGTTTTTAAATTTTCTTTTCTTTTTTGTGTAGTGTGCATATATATATGCAAAATTTAAAAATTAGATTTATTTATCTTGTTTTTTACATGAATACTTTGCCTGAATTCTACATATGCACTGCATGTGTGCTTGGTGTTCACAGAGGTCAGGAGTGGTCCTCAGATCCTTAGGAACTGGAGTTACAGATGGTTGTGAACCACCATGCAGAGCTGAGGATTGAACCCAGGTCTTCTGAAAGGGCAATAAGTGCTCTTTAACACTGAACTATTCTTTTATAACCCTTCTTATGTTCATCTTATAAAAAGGCTAAGAAATTTAGATATGCTTTTATAATCAAAAGTACTCACCTGACAGCCCGAACTGGTGAAATCAAATTGGGATTTCCAAGGAAGGCCTTTGTTTTCCTAATAGAGTCGACTATGTTATGAAGTCACAAGACGTCTTTCTTGAGTACAGATGCAATATCTGGAGCAGAAGCAGCCATTCTGAGACCATTGCATAACAACCCAACAGGCTAAAGATGGCAGAAAGCAAAGATAAGAAGACTTGGACTCTCTACTGGCCTCACGGAGGTCTAAAGAAGCACAAACAGCCACGTATGCCCAGGTGCCTACCTCCCTAAAGTGAAGTTATGTGGGCATCCTAGGAGGGGGTGGGCAAAGTGTGAGAGTCCTCTTCTGGCCTGGTCCCAAAGCTGCCAAAGAAGAGTCCAGGCAAGAGAGGCCCGCTATGAGCTGTCCACCAGTGTGGTGCTGATCTGCAATTCTTTCCAGCGTCGATGGAGGGACCTGGGAGCTGTCCCTACAACTGCCAAAGTGAATGTCTGTTGTCTACCTCTGGGGCATCTGCCTAGAGTGGTAAGGATGCATGTATCAGAAGGATAGGTGTGTTTCTCAGACTATTTGCTGACTGCCATTCCAGGCGCTCATCTTTAACTGGTAGAACCCTTCCAAAACCTCCACTAAGCAGAGAGAATGGTGGAATATGCTGGGGGGTTGGGGAGTGGGGAAGGCAGGGATTCTTATGGGGTCTGGACTCAGGTAAAAGAGCATCAATTCTTTCTCATCCCCTTCGCTTCTCAGGAAGCACTGGCCCAGGGATGTGGGATACAAAACGGAGAGTGATCTGTGGAGGCTAGGCTATGCCCTTTGGTGCTGACTTTCAAATTCCTAAAACTTCTCAAGGAAGGTCCCCTGAGGGACCTTGGTCTGAGGGACACTCCTAACACCATTTTTGATTGTGTAGAACCTTGTTTTGTTTTCCTGAGGATTCTGAGAGTTGGATCTTTATTTTTTCCTTCTTTTATTTCCTGTCCCATTTGGGACGGGGCATATTTAAATTCTTTGCTTCTCATCACTCAGTAAACAGACAATCCTAAGCATTTTTACCCCTCATAGTTAGTACTGAGAAACTGACATGGGAAAAAAGGAAAACAAAACCCAAACACAGGTCAGTTGCTAAGTTACATGGTCTCTTAAAAGCTTTGGTGAAATAGCTGGTGCTGATCTTGGTTCCAATCTAAATAGAACTCCTGACTCCACTTAACCCCTTTCTGACCCTTCCATAAGCTCATCTGCTGGCTTCCCCTTCCCCTTATGATCTCTTTTGATTCACTGGTCTGATGCATTTACATCTTCAGTGGATCTTTGGTGGGATCTGTTAGGGGAAAGATCTGGGTGAAGCCGGGAACACAGACAAAGGCGGGGTTCACCTTTATCTGTGTGGGAACGTCTGTTCTCTACCCTCCCTCCAAATCCTCCAAATCCCACACCGTCCAGGAAGTACCTTTTGAAAATGCCTTTGTGACCATCACCTTATAGGAGTCATGGTCTTGAGATCTAAACACATTTCTTTTTAAATTCCCAACTTATTTAAATTGAGAACTGCTTTGCATATTTAGAAATTCGTTGACTTACCAAACTATATCATAGCATTTCTCCCCATCTATTTAATTTTTTAAAATTTGAGACAGGATGTTGCTATATGGCCCAGGATGGGCTCGAACTCACAGTTGTTCTGACTCCTTTTGAATGATAGGCTCTTGGGCATGTACCACCACTCTGACTTTTGTTCCATTTTCCTGTGACATACATGCGAACCCTTTCCTCTTTATTTTTATGACTATGTATGTGTGAATGCAGGCACATGTGGATATTTGTATGCACATGAAGAAGCCAGAGACAACTTTAGGTCTCCTCCTTAGGGAAGCCAACCATTTCCTTTGAAATGTCTTGAAGTTCACCAATTTTGTTAGAAGAGCTGGCCAGTGAGCACCAGGAATCCTGTTGACTCTATCTCTGTGCTCTGGGGTTAGAAGTACATGTTACCACATCTGGATTTTTTTTTTTAAAATTGTGCATGATTATTTTACCTGCACGAATGTCTGAACATCTCATGCATGCTTGGGGCTTACAGAGATCAGAAGATGGTCCTGCAGTGATCAGAAAAGGTGATCAGATCCCTGGGGCTAGAGTTTCAGATGGTTGTGAGTTGCCATGTGGGTGCTGGAAGATAAACCCTGGTCCCCTGGAAGGACAGCAAGTTCTCTTAACTACCGAATTATCTCTACAATTCCATACCATGCATTTTTTACATGGGTTGTATGGGTTGAACTCAGGTCCTTTTCAAGTACTTCACTGACTAAAGCATCCACCTAGCTCCCATGCAAACTCTTTATAAAGGCAAAGGAGAAATTCTTAACAGTCCCCCCGCCCCAATCCAATAGTATTGGAGACTCAGTCTTTGTTGAAGGAATGGACAAGTTTTTGGTATTCAGTCTTGGGCTAGGAGGAGGGTGCGCTCTATTTTGGCCAAGCGTGGTAATCCTAAATGTCTGTTGGGAACTAGAGCTTGCTCCTTCTCCAACTTCTCATCCCTTACGCTTTCTTGGAGCTTCCATACCAGGATATCCCTTGATAGCTCTTTTTACTTTGGAGTCCATGACTTACACTTGATTACTAAAAGTCTGTCTAAGTAGTCATGCCTCTGGATTCAGCTCTGATTGCCTTTTTCTACCCCCCTTTCCAAATTACCTAGCTTTCACCATTTTTCAATTTCCCATCTGGGCTCCATCTTTTCTGGGAGTGCGTTCCAGGAAACACAGCACAGAGGCTGCCTGCTTTTGGCAGTGAGAGTCAAGATATGCAGGATTATTCAATTAACACTAAATTACTCGCGTCTCCCACCGCTTCCCACTAGAATGCCTCTCTAGCTAGTTAAGAACTCACAGATGCCCCACAGGTAATTGAATCACTAGCATTTCAGAAAACATTGTCGCTATCAGCACTTGAAATTTTTTAAAAAAATCCTCGGACAATTTTATACATTCACGTAATGAATTTTGTCCTTTTAAAAAAATTTAGTATTACCATCTCGAAAGTAAGCATGTGGGGACTAGAGAACAGCCTTCAGGGTTCAGTTCTTGCCTCCTACCTTGTTGGAGCAGGGTCTGTCTTGTTTCTGTGGTGCTTGGACCATGAGGCTAGGTGGACTGTGAGCTTCTGGGTGGTTCTCCTGTTTCCGCTTTCCATTTTGAAGTAGGATTGCTGGGGTTACAGATGCTGCTACCACACTGGGCTTTTTTTTTTTTTTTTTTAAATAGGAGTCCTAGGGATTGAATTGCCAGCCCCAGATTTTGGTTTTTGACCCTTGTTAACCTGTTTCACCCCTTCCTTCTCCTACCAAAACTGTTCATCCAACTTCTTTCCCCATTCTCATGCTCCCCTCCCCCTTTGGGAGCCACTAAGCTTAATTAGGGTTGTTTGCATGGGTATGGGTAGAGAGTTATTTACTGGAATACTCACAGCTTATCAGTGGCTACACCATTGCAGAAAATTACTCTCCCTCTCGACCCCACCCCCACTGTATTGCGCCAGCAGCCATTAACTACCAACAGCCCCCCAGGGACAGATGGGGTCTTAAGAACCCCATTTTCCATTCATGATACATCTTAGTACTTTGAAGGTAGAGGAAAGAAAGATATAGTCATGATCCAAGCAGTATCTCCCCATTCTCTTGACCACTTACCCCTTGGAGTTCAATGTTTTACACGTATACATATATATGTGTGTATGTGTATGTATGCATGCTACGGTATACTAGTAGAAGTCAGAGGGCAACTTACGGGAGTCAGTCCTTTCCTACCATGTGGATTCTGTAAATCAAACTCAGATCCCCAGGCTTGGCAGCAAGCACCTTCCCCATCTGAGCATCTTGCTGTATCTAGTTTCTTGCCTTCTCTTCATCCCCCTCCATACCTCCCCACCTGTGCTGCCCATCAGTACACTGGTCCTTTCCTCCCAGCCTCCCTGCTGCTCCCACTTGCTGCCTGGGCTTCACAAACTCCTTAAGTCATGAGCGATATGACTTTTTTCTTTCCCTGCCTACCTACCTATTTTCTATTGCTTTTTTTAGAGTGGGTTCCTCCACCCCTGGATGCAGTTTCCAGGACACAGACAAACTGCCCTCTGTCAGACATCTTGGTGCTGCTGTCCCTGGCACAGTCAGTTCAGCTTTGTGGAGCTCTAGATTTAACAAAAGATTCATTAGTGGGTGATTATCCACTCCACAAAGGATTCCTTTAAATAGAAAATTCCCAAAAATAAGCTTAAAATAGCTTTCATTTAACCCAAGCCCAATTTGTATGCCCTGTTCAATAACACACTGATTGTTACAGATGAGGTACACTTGTGCTTATTTATAGACTAATTGCTTGTTTGTCCTTTTAGCCCCCCACTTCTTACCTAGTAGACCACACCCCCTCTTTCAGATTCTTCCAGATTCTGTCCTGGGAAGAAGGACATGCATTTTCTGTTCTCAGTCTGTGTTGTCCGGTTGAGTCCTGTTGTCAATACTGCCTGTGATCCAAGGGGATTTTCGCCACCAGAGACCACCCCAACACACCACTCCACCTCCAGCTCTCTTCAGATCTCTCAGTGCACACAACCAGCAACTGTAAAGTCCACACTTGATTGGAACTGGTTTTCTGAGTGCCACTGGGGTTGCGCCTCTCCCATTTAACTGAGGAAAAGCCTACATCTCATTACCCAAAATTAGATCAACAAACCTTTCCTCCAATTTCACAGTAGATATTTCATTAGTCTTCTTATGATGCTATAAAAAATCCACAAGACTGGGAACTTCATAAAAAGAGCTCAGTTTGGGAGGAGAAATGTCCAGACGGCATGTTATTGGTTCTGGTGAAGGCCCTTGGGGTGTAGCACATTATGGCAAATGTGTCATGGCTTGAATATATAGCAAGGGGAGATTACAGGGTGAGACAGGAAGCCAGACAGAGACCAGGGACATGCCACGATGGCTCTTTTGTAACAACTTTTTCCTGGGAACTAATCATAGTCCCTAGAGAACCATCTTAATTTCTTCCTAGAGCAGTGTCCCCAGTGACTTACACATAAAAGGTCCTATTACCTCTCATATCAGCACACTGGGGACCAAGCTTCCAACACAAGAACCCTTGGGGGACACACTCAGAACACACTCAAATCAGAGACCATGTTGCATTAAATTTTAGTGAAACGACCTGTGGTTCACACACCAAAGCCGGTGTCTGCAACAAGAATGATTTTTGATATTCTTTTCATTATCTGAATATCACACACACACACACACACACACTTACATATACATATATGCATATACATACATATATACATGCATCTATCTATCTATCTATCTATCTATCTATCTATCTATCTATCTATCTATCTATCTATCTATCTATCTATCTATCTATCACTGGCTCATAGGCAACTGTTGAGATGCTATTTGATGAGGAATTTTAAAGTTTGCTATTGACTTGTAAGTCGTCTTCCAAAAGTGTCAAATGAGAATCTCACTTCTTTGCTGATGTGTCTCTAATTCCATTGTATGGCTGAATCCAGACTCCTCATCAAAAGTATAGATTCTGGGGCTGTGTAAGGCTTGGCGTGGCAGTGCATCTCTGTAATCCCCATGCTAGTGGGGGCGAGAGGGTGGAGAAAGTGGACCCCCATAGCTCACTGGCCAGCTTGCCTAGCTAATCACTGGTAAGCTCTCCAGGACAGAATCTGGAAGAATTTGAAAGAGAAAGTTCACTGAGAAACATAAGATTGAGGAAGTCAGGGTTGGGGATTTAGCTCAGTGGTAGAGCGATTGCCTAACAAGCGCAAGGCCCTGGGTTCGGTCCCCCACTCTGAAAAAAAAGAAAAGAAAAAAGATTGAGGAAGTCACCTGATGTCCATCCTGGCCTACACAGAACACATGGCTTTTGATTTAGTGCATTGGGGACGAAGCCTAAGATTTGTATTGTGAAGAGACTCCAGGACAAGGCTGGTAGTGCTGTGGACCACACTTCCAACAGCCAGGGCATCACCAGGGAGAGATTCTAAATGCAAGTCTCATCAGGCCCCATCATCAGTAACCCCCATCACCTCCAAGGTTAGGTCCTTAGCTGACACCCAAGGGTCTTTCTAATCAACCTCTTGCCTACTTTTCCAGTGCTACCTGTCACTTGATGCTCACAAGACTGGGCATTCTCTTCCTCATCTTTAGCCTGGAAACGTCGACTCCAGGAGTCCCTGCCTGTCATCCTATGCTTCTTTCTTCTTTGGGTTTCCCATGTCCTGTCTGTCATCCTTGGTCACAATGCATGGCTGGAAAGTTTTGTTTCCTTTTTCTTCTCTGCACTGAGCTATCAGTGCCTATGGCGACACCAATGACCTTTTCTCTATCTCAGGGTCTCTGGCACCTAGCACAGTTACTGCACACTCAGTAAACATTGATGTGGAAATGAACCTGTACACTTGTCTTTCTTCTCCCTGAAGCACTGCTTACTCAACTGAGGTCAACCTCTCTCTGATGGGTGCTTGCCCAGACCTTGTTCTCTGCAATCTACATTTAAGCTTTTGTCTGGGGAGATGCGCCTGATGTACGGGAGTCGTGTCTAATTCCGCTTCCTGAACATTAGCAGCAGTTCATCAGTTGCTGTTGTTTGGAAAATGTTACCAAATCAACAGGGCTCTTGGGTGTTTGAGGGGAAAAAAAGTCAAATTTCTTTAAAAGATGTAGTTAGCTCTTTAGTAACTGAGTTCTGTTAACCAGGACAGTGGTTTCCAACCCAAGCCACGCTTAAGAACCATTTGGAGATCTTTTTAAAGGGGTTCTTATGTAATTGGTTTTGGGTATGGTGCGGCACCAGCATCTTTAAGGACTTCTCAGAGATTCATTGAGAGTCACTGTACCAAGTTAGGCACCATAACTAGCAATCACTGGGCTGTTCTAGTCACCAATGGTCACTTATGTGATGGTGGATTAGCCAGCCATTGTTCCTCTATGATAAACCTTGATCTAAATTTCTTCTTGACATTAGTAACATGACCTTGATAAAGTTCTTGCCCAGTTCCCCTCCCCACCTTCAGTGACTCAGCACCAGCAGCCCATCATTGCTGGCAGTCAATGTGTCATGTTTCCTCTGTTGTCATAGTTGTGTATTTTTCCCGTCCACATTCTGTGTACCCTTTATGAAGCTGTGTCACCACGGTTTGCTCTCTCTAGTTTCCATCCCTGCCGAGAGGCAGCCTTTTGCCTACCCCTCCCCCAGTGACTCTGTAGTGTGCAGTCTGTTGCATGGTGCCATTTTGTGGCATTCCTTTGCCCTTCAGTCACTGCAAAACATATTCACAAGCTCCCATTTACGGCTATGTTTCTAGACAGCCTGTAATTTTGCTAAGAGGTTTGTGGTGGGAGCCCCAGTCCTCTGGAAGAGTAGCCAGTGCTCTTAACCACTAGCTATCTCTTCACCTGTGCACATCGGCCCCAAACAGGTTCCCATCAGAACCCAGAACTTTCCATCAATCCCAGAGGTGTTGCCGTTTAACTCTGTTGTAGACAGAGGCATATGGGGAGATTTCAGACGAAGGCAAGGGGACAACTTTTTAGCTTCAGTCTTGCTGGAGTCATCTCCTTGAAACATTGTGTAACCTCAGGAGTCCCGGACATGACCTCTAGGTTCACCGTCATCTTGCAATAAAGTTATTAATGATATTTCTCCCTTGGCATAGGAGAACTGATGACAGTGCTTACAGAACCTTCCTCCGCAGGGCCCAGAAGAATGGGAGGGACTTGCTTCCAAGTAGGAGGGGCTTGCTTCCAAGTGGGAGGGACCTGTTTCCCCTTCTGGGGATGGATTGTCAAGAGGTGACCTGTCTTCCAGTACCTTCCTCACTGGGCTGAGAGTGGTCCACGGGATCCCGAAGCAATCTTCCCAAAAGGGAATGTGAAAGAGTCACACACAGTGGTCGACAGCACTGTCGAATATTCCTCAAGGTTGCTGCATTTCCTGGCATCAAATACATGGTAGAAGGGCTAGTTGTGGGGACAGGACACAGACTGGTCAATTTCTAGTCAATTGGTAGTTAAAAACTACTTCATGTCCCTCCTAGTTCAACATTTTAGGTCACCTGGTTCCTTGAGTAGGTCCTGTGCTACCACAATGGATTAAGATATAAACCACACTCAGTGAAAATTCTCAGGACAAGTCACAGAAGGCCTTGATTTCCTCAATCATTGTGAATTAAATGCTGATTTTGCATTGCTCTATTAGAGGCATTGGTTCAAAATCTCGGATCATGTGGCCTTCCTCCTTTTTTTTTTTCTTTTTTATTTAATTTATTGGTATTCATTCTTATCAATGTATTAATACAGCTACTGCTACTTGAACTATCCATTAAAATTTTCCACTTTTATTTAATTGGGTATTTCTTATTTAAATTAATCTTTTTTTATTTTTTTTTTTTATTATTATTAACTTGAGTATTTCTTATATACATTTTAATGTTATTCCCTTTCCTGTTTCCGGCAAACATCCCTCCCCTCCCCTTCCTTATAGGTGTTCCCCTCCCAACCCTCCCCCCATTGCTGCCCTCTCCCCAACAGTCTAGTTCACTAGGGGTTCAGTCTTAGCAGGACCCAGGGCTTCCCCTTCCACTGGTGCTCTTACTATGATATTCATTGCAACCTACGAGGTCAGAGTCCAGGGTCAGTCCATGTATACTCTTTGGGTAGTGGCTTAGTCCCTGGAAGCTCTGGTTGGTTGGCATTGCTGTACATATGGGGTCTCGAGCTCCTTCAAGCTCTTCCAGTTCTTTCTCTGATTCCTTCAACAGGGGTCCTGTTCTCAGTTCAGTGGTTTCCTGCTGGCATTCGCCTCTGTATTTGCTGTATTCTGGCTGTGTCTCTCAGGAGCGATCTGCATTCACATTTTGATCATCCGTCTTGAGTTTCATTTGTTCTAGGCATCTAGGGTAATTCAAGCATTTGGGCTAATAGCCACTTATCAATGAGTACATACCATGTATGTCTTTCTGTGATTGGGTTAGCTCACTCAGGATGATATTTTCCAGTTCCAACCATTTGCCTACGAATTTCATAAAGTCATTGTTTTTGATAGCTGAGTAATATTCCATTGTGTAGATGTACCACATTTTCTGTATCCATTCCTCTGTTGAAGGGCATCTGGGTTCTTTCCAGCTTCTGGCTATTATAAATAAGGCTGCGATGAACATAGTGGAGCACGTGTCTTTTTTATATGTTGGGGCATCTTTTGGGTATATGCCCAGGAGAGGTATAGCTGGATCCTCAGGCAGTTCAATGTCCAATTTTCTGAGGAACCTCCAGACTGATTTCCAGAATGGTTGTAGCAGTCTGCAACCCCACCAACAATGGAGGAGTGTTCCCCTTTCTCCACATCCTCGCCAGCATTTGTTGTCACCTGAGTTTTTGATCTTAGCCATTCTCACTGGTGTGAGGTGAAATCTCAGGGTTGTTTTGATTTGCATTTCCCTGATGACTAACGATGTTGAACATTTCTTTAGGTGTTTCTCAGTCATTCGGCATTCCTCAGCTGTGAATTCTCTGTTTAGCTCTGAACCCCATTTTTTAATAGGGTTATTTGTCTCCCTGCTGTCTAACTTCTTCAGTTCTTTGTATATTTTGGATATAAGCCCTCTATCTGTTGTAGGATTGGTAAAGATCTTTTCCCAATCTGTTGGTTGTGGCCTTCCTCCTTAATGAGAATTGTAGACGGTGACTTAAGGTAGAACCTTAGACTCTGGGCAGCAGGAAGACACTTGGACATTTCTACCTCCAGGTCATGTTCTCACAGGATGGCTGTCTCTGTATACTCCACTAGGGGGTGCCCAACCTTCCTGAGGGCCCTGAATTTGATGGCTTAAGCTACTCCTTCAATATATACATATATGTGTGTATATATATTTAAATTGTGTGGGACTGGAAAGATGGTTTAGTGGTACTAGCTGCTTTTCCAGAGGACCGGGGTTTGATCCCTAGCACCCACATGGCAGTTCACAACCATCTGTAACTCCAATCCGAGGAGACCTGACACCCTCTTCTGGCCTCTGTGGGTACTGGGCACATATTTAGCACACAGAAATACATGCAGGCAAAACACCTATATACATCAAATAATAAAATAACGTGATTAAAAAGGAATAAATGTGTGTAATACGTCCAATAGATGCTCGCACACTTACCTCTGTTGCTCTCTAGGTTGGAGCCTGTCCAGATGTGGGGAATGTTGGCATGGATGACTCTTGTATACCCTTGTCCTTTTCTCTCCAACAGGAGCTTTCTTCTCCAGTTTTGGTGTTAATTATTCTACGTTTTTTGTCCCTCCATACACTTTACGTAAGAATTGACTTGTTTTAGGTTTTATTGAAGAGTATGTGGCAGGGGTGCTTGCTAGCAAGGACTTGGGCCAACACGCCCTCATCTCATCTTAGCACAATGGCCTCAGTTGTACATTAGGGGAAAGTAATTCATTCTCTTCTTGCTTCAAGTTTCTCCACCTGTGAAATGGGAGCGATGGCAGTTCCTGCTTTATAGAGCTGCCAGGAGAGAGAAACATTTATGGGTTTGTTGGTTTGTTTGTTTGAGACAGGATTTCTCTGTATACCAGAGCTCTGGCTGTCCTGGACTCCCTTTGTAGACCAGGCTCCCTTTGTAGACTCAAACTCGCAGAGATTCACCTACCTCTGCCTACTGCGCGCTGGGATTAAAGGCGTGTGCCTGGCCATTTATGTTTTAATAGCAGAATTTGCGTCCAATAAACAACTATTAACAGAATAAAAGAATATTAATATTAACAGAAGGCCTTAATTTCCTCAATCATTGTGAACGAAATGCTGATTTTGCATTGCTGTATTAGAGGCATTGGTTCAAAATCTCAGATCATGTGGCCTTCCTCCTTAATGAGAATTGTAGACGGTGACTTAAGGTAGAACCTTAGACTCTGGGCAGGAAGACACTTGGAAGTATTTATACCTCCCGTACTAGTAACTATTGTTGTTGTCATTGAACCAATGTCTCCCTCCCTGCGGACCAGTTCCTCCTAGATATCTAGTAAAGAATTGTAAAAATAAAATGACATGTTTTGGGCCATGATGAACTCTTAGGTTTATAGAGTATGGTAACGTTAAATAATTAGACATATAGAATTCAATCCCTGTGTTTTTATTGTCAGAATCAGCAGGAATAAAATCACCAAGCAGACTGTTGTCTGTGTTTTAAGTGATTTAGTCTCTTTTAAAAATAAGCTGTTAGGATGGCCTTGTCAGGCATCAATGGGAGGAGAGAGACCCTTGGTCCTGTCAAGGCCTGATGCCCCAGTGTAGGGAAATGTCAGGGCAGGGAGGTGGGAGGGAGTGGGTGGGTGAGGGAGCACCCTCATAGAAGCAGGGGGAGGGGGATGGGATAGTGGGTTTCTGGAGGGGAAACTGGGAAAGGGGATAACATTTAAAATGTGATATATATATTCCAATAAAAAAGTAAAAGAAAAGAGCTTTATTATTTAATTATGTATATAGTTGTGTGTACGCATTTGTGGGTATATGCATACACGAATACTAGTGCTCTCACTGGATCTCCCTCAAGCAGCTGAGAGCTACTTGGACATGGGTGCTGTGAATCAAACATGGGTTCTCTGGAGCAGCATGTGCTCTGTACACCCAGCCCCCAGACAGATTTTCTCTGTGTAGACCTGGCTGTCCTGAGACTCATTCTGTAGACCAGGCTGGCCTCGAACTCACAGATCTGTCTGCCTCTGCCTCCCGAGTGCTGGGATTAAAGCCATGCACCCACACTGAGCCCGGCTGCAGTGTGTCCGTAACCACTGACCAACCTTTCTAGCCCAAGCGACTCAGTTTCTGTGCTTGCTTGTCATGAACTGGGAGTAAGCAGCTTGTGAGTGGCACCAGCTCAGAGGCACACGCCGTAGCTCCTCTGTTCCAGATTTATGCATGTGGATCTTTGTCCTGCTGGAGGCCCATTCCTTCCTCAGGAGGAAGGGTTGTGCAGCCGGGCAGCCCTGAGGTACTGCTTTCTCTTCTTAGCGTTTTGCATTTTCTAGAAACAGAGAGGATTTAAAAATAAACAACCGGTCTTCACAAGAGCTAGTGATTGACAGGGACCACAGTTTTCTGTCTGCCTCTTAAAATATTCTTTTTCCGTGTGTTAAGGAATCTTCCCTGTAAAGACAAGCATCTATAGGAGAAATTCACATCCCGAATTTTCTGACTTAGAAATCCAAAAGAGAACAAACTAGGGGTTTTAAAAGTATTGTTTCTGTGTATTTATGTGTGCATTTGAGTGTGTGTGAGTGTGTGTGGGAGTGAGGGAGGGAGGGAAAGAGAAATCACTTGCATCTGGAGACAAGATGGCGGCTATGGGTGTTGTTCCCCAGTTGGTGCTCCCTTTTCTTTGAGATGGCATCTCCTCCCCACCTGCAGCTCGGTTAGTTCCCTAAGCAGCCTAGACTGGCTGACCTGCAAACTCCGGGGATTCCCTGCCTTCACCCCCATGGAGCTGGGTTGCAGTGGGCTCTACCACAGCTGCTTGCTGGTTTGGTTTGCCGCTGTTGTTTGCTTTTTAAGATTCATTTGTTTATGTATATGGGTGCTCTCTCTGCATGTACGCCTGCATGACAGAAGAGCGCATCGGATCCCATTACAGATGGTTGTGAGCTGCCATGCAGTTGCTGGGAATTGAACTCAGGACCTCTGGAAGAGCAGCCAGTGTTCACCATTGAGCCATGACATCAGCCCCCCGCTGTTAGCTTTGTAAATGAGAACTCAAGGGCTTGAGCTCAGGTCCTCTTGCTTGTGTGGCTAGTGCTTTACTGATAGAGCTGCCATCTTTCTGGCCCCCAATATTCTGAGTTTGCATTTGTGTTGTGAGCTCTTGGAAGCTTTGTAAGTCCTCCATGCAGCAGACTATGGACAAAAGTGAGTTCAAAGTGAGTTGTGAGGAGTCCCATGAATCCTGTGTGTTCTAAGTTGCCATCCCTGTGTCTATAGACATTGACAAAGCTTGTTTCAGAGAACCCAGTCCCCTGTGTAGCTTCAGGTTTGACCTGTTTTATACAGGGAGGAACGACCAGGTGACCTTCTCTTTCTTGCCTGTGCATCCTAGATTTTTCAGAGTGGCTACCAGACCCCACAGCCAGAGTGGCTTCCCCACGTTCCAGACATTGGTCAGAGAAATCTCTGCCATCCAAACCACATAAGAGAGCTGGGCGAGCAGAGCTGTGGGGGTCAAAATCAGTACCTGGGATTTCATTTCAAAGATCCTGTGTCCAGTTCATTCTGACTTCCACATGGACTTCTGTGGTGGCCTCAAGTGTATCCACACTTGACTAAGATGAGGCTTTAAATCAGACAGCACCTCAAGCTCCTTCACGGCGAGAAAACCCACTCATTTTACTATTTATTTTTAAACTATTAATGTTCATACAAGACTAGGGGTCAGAGGCCCTGTCTGCCTGATGTGAAAATTACTGTTTTTAATTCTAACAACTGTGGGGCTGCTTGTCCAAAACAGTTAAGTGACCCCAGTTTAACAAGTGTATTTTCCAGGAAGCCCCAAGAGATGAATTTTTATAACCATTCTCTCTGAAAGAAGTAACACGTCACTTTTAGCCTGCCTGGAGTATGCTTAAACAAGTCTGTGCCTCGTACCAATCCCCAGAGTAAGGGACAAACTGACAGAATCTGTAACAAGTTACTGGTTCTTTACAGTGGCGTGGGCCAGAGAGGAGGGTGGCCTCTCCCTGACAGAATCCCTCCTTCTGTCTTGATGGGTTAAATCGTGTACCTGCATTTGTCGGTTGAACTCCCAACTGCTGTGTTCAAATGCGATTGCATTTGCAAACATGCTTGTACAGTGGTTAAGTTAAATTGATTCCATCAGGAAATAGTATTAACCCAGGGAGATTGGTGTCCTCCCAAGGATAGGGCGAGACACAGTGGTGTGCCTGTGTGAGGGGATGGCCACAGGAAGTGGCAACAAGAGTCCATCTGCAAACCAGGACAGGCCTCAGAGGAAGCCAAACTTGCCAGCACCTTGATGTTGGATTTCCAGCTTTTGGACTAGGTGAAGCATCTGTGTTTATTGGTTCTGAAGTGCTGTGACCGTGTGCTGATTGAGACTATGTCTCTCCTATTGTAAGGCAGATGTACCCTGCAAGGTATTCCACAGTGTCTGAGATAGTTTGCTTTTTAATTTCTTTTTTTTTTTTTTTTTACTATTTTTTTTTTAATTATATGAAACTGAGTATGCGACTCTATGTGGATATTTGCAGATGTATGTAGGTGCCTGTGGAGGCCAGAAGTATCAGATCCCCCGGAGCTGGAGTTACAGTTGGTTGTGAGGCACCTGATATGGGTACTGGGAGTGAGCCTGGGTTTTCTGGAAGAACAGAAAGTGCTCTTAACTACTGAGTCATCCTGGAGATTTGATTCTCACAACTTGAGGGAGATGTTACTGGCATCTGGTGGGTAGAGGTGGAGAACATCCTACAAATGTAGGGAATGCCTTCACAGCAAAGAGATACCTGGTTAAAATGCCAGGAGGACCAAGGGTAAGAGGCTCCGCTGGGTGATCCAGCAGCAGAGCAGTGCTGAACTGGGGGAGCGGCTCAGAATGCTTGCACAGCACAGCACAGCATGCTCAGAGTCTTGGGTTTGAGCTCTAGCACCAGCATAAGCCAGGCTTGCAATCTTAGCACTCAGGAGGTAAAAGGAGGGGGATCAGAAGTTTGATGTCATCCTCAGCAACATAGCGGGTTTGAGCACAGCCTGGAACACATGTGACTTTGTCTCTAAAACAGTAAATAAAATGACTGGACAGCCAGATTGATGGTGGGGTTTCCATTTCCCTGACAAGATTCTGTGAGCTGGACCCCTCCTTCCAGGGTTCTGCTACTCACTCTAGGACTGACTGCACACAGGTCCTGACAGGACAGTGTTGACCCTTGGGGACACTGCAGATCTCGAGTCCCAGTGCTCATTCTCATCAGGGCGTATTTCCAAAGCCACACCACTTATCCAGGACCCAGAAGGCCCTGCTGTGGACCAGGCTGGCACTGGCAGTTGATTGTACTGTTTCCCTTCTCAGCTTCTAGCCCGTGGGCTGGAGTACTCAGGCGAGCCCTTGTGATTCTCATCAGAATCTTCACATGCCAAGTCCCTAAGTCTGTAAAATATTGTAAAACAGACTCTCTCTCTCTCTCTCTCTCTCTCTCTCTCTCTCTCTCTCTCTCTCTCTCTCTCTGTGTGTGTGTGTGTGTTTTTAAAAGGGGGAGGGAGGAGGGAAGAGAGATTGTGTGTGTTGAAACCGCATATTCAAACCATTGCCTATTTCTGCACCTCATCCTGCCAATTACAATCTGCTTGGTGGTGTGAAACAGACAGCCGGCAGGAGCGATGGAGACAGGAGGCCCGGTGAACAAGGGTTTTGTGCATTCTCAGCTTCAGAGAGAATGTTCAGCGGGGCGGACAGGCATGTAACTGGCAGGTTTAGGAATCAGTAAAAAACCAAGAGCTGGAAGTCCTAATTTATCGTCTGTTTCAATACAAGGCTAGACACAGGCTATTTAATATAATGCATTGTTTTCCAGTGGAGGAGAGTGGAAGTTATTGATGCATTACAAATGCAGGCAAATGCATCTCATAAGCCAAGGGGTAGGTAATAACAATTGCAGAAGACTAAATTTGACTTTAATCCCCTGAAGAATGGCATGCGTGCAGCTTAAAATGATAAAAGCTGGAGGGGGTGGGGAAAGAGGAGAGAGAAGGGAGGCTGAGGGAGATGCACAGGGGAGGGGGTGGAGACAAACAGAGATGGAGAGAGAAGGGGGAGCTGATTTTCCCCTTGGGATTGTGCATTTCTTGGTAAGGAAATAGAGTGGAAATGGAAAAGAAAAGATTAAAAAGATCTCGTTTTGGTAAGCAGCACCCTGTTTGGCAGGGTCTGTTTTCTGGAGCAGCTCTGTCCTCACGTGTGGTCAAGCGGGTTGGAGTGGTTTAAAGACCTTCCAATCCCTTAGATAATCCCAGAGACAGAGGGAAAAAAAGAAACTCAGGGTCCCTGAGTGTATAAGGTCTGTTCAGTGTCCCTCTCCTGGGGTCTCTGGGAACCTGGCCACAGTGGATGTGGGTTAGAATTTCTCACCATGAAGAAGGATATTTTAGATGTAGAGGTGCCCGGGGGACACTGGTAGGGAGACTGAATGATAGAGATGCAAGGCTCCCATCTTCCAACTGAGCCGTGGAAGTGGCTTTAGAGTGAGCACAACAGTCTGCTCCAGGACTGGGTGGGGACATGCACCTTTGCTCCCAGCACGCAGAGCAGAGGCAGGTGGATCGGCTGGAGTTGGAGGCTAGCCTGGTCTACCTAGTGAGTTATAGGTCAGCCAGGGCTAGGGAGTGAGACCCTGTCTCAACAGAAATCCCTCAACCCATACTGAGGCCTATTATAACTGACCAGGGAGTTGAAATTCCGGGTGAAGAGGCATGTGATAGGACACCTCTTTTTTTTAATTAGATATATTTCTTTACTTATATTGCAAACATTATTCCCTTTCCCAGTTTCCTGTCCATAAGCCCCCATTTCCTCCCCTCCCCCTCCTCCATACGGTGTTCCCCATATACATCCCCCTTATTGCCCCCCCATATTCTCCTGCACTGGGGGTCCAACCATGGCAGGACCAAGGGCTACCCCTTCCCCTGGTACCCCATAGCTATCCTCTGGTACATATGCAGTTGGAGCCCTGGGTCAGTCCATGTATAGTCTTTGGGTAGTGGTTTAGTCTCTGGAAGCTCTGGTTGGTTGGCATTGTTGTTTTTATGGGGTTGTGAGCTCCTTCAACTCTTTCAATCCTTTCTCTGATTCCCCCACAAGGGGGTCGATAGGGCACCTCTTAACCCTGGGGTAGCCTACTTCTTGGTGGAATGGGATCTAAAGGCAGCCAATACTTATTGGGGATGTGCTGACACTCCCATGAACCACTTTCTTTATGTTTGTATTCACCTTGGGAGGGACTCATCCTATGCCCCTTTGAAAGACGTGGAAACTGGAGTACAGCTGATGGTGGGGGACAGGAGCTAGGTGCACAGAAATCTCCTTAACTGCATCCAATCACTGAAGGTGTTTCTTCTGGGTTGAGCAGAAGTTTGTTTTCCTCTCCACTCCCATCCACTGAGTGGTCCCTGGTGATGCTGTGCCCAATGTTGGCTTTCCATTATCAACACGAGTCACATTTGCCTGGTTTATAGATGTGTTTGCAGGGCACCATCTGCCTTCCCTGGTGATCCAGTGACAAACAGAGGGCGAAAGAAGATTGGCACCAGAAGAACTTCCTGGAGCAGCTTTGGAACTGTGGCAGCCAAGTGTATCCAGCTTGGGTCACGGAGCACAGAGTCCCTGGTCATAGCTGCCTGAAGTCACTGTCTGAGGGCCACTCAGAGATAAACAAATGGACCCGCTCAGGAGAACACATGGCGCCTGTATCATCCCATCTATGTGCCTCAGATGGCCGAATGCTAAGGGGAGACAGTGATTTTACTTCTCTAGGCTTGCCCCGATATAGTAGGTCCCCAGTCAACATCTGCTGACTATCTGATCTGACAGCCCTTAGCCTGATGGGGATGCTGCCAGTCCATGCCTAGGGAACTGCTTAGCCTGTAGAGAGAAATCCTTTTCATTTGGAAGAGTGAACTTGACCATTTGCCTACAACTATGGGGTGGTAGACCTCGTGGCCTAGAGTCTGATTCCCTTGCAACTTGGCATATAATTTTGTATTTTGTGTCTCCTGGCTATTCACTCATGAGAAATGATAGGGCCATTGTTTGGTCCTGGTTTCCTTCTGGGAATGACCTCTTCTTTCCAGGATAGACGGGCACTTAGGATGCTTTAAAGAGAGATTAGCTAAACTAGAGCAAACAAAATACACAGCATGCCCTGAACTGGGTAGATCAGTGTCTTCTCTTCCTGAGAGCCCTTTCTAGGGGTGGCAACTTAATTTTCTCAATCTTACAAGCTTGAGAAACCAGAAGTAGCTTTGTCCTCTCTTGTGACTCCCACACCCAATCTGTCCCAGTAAATTTGAGTCTCCAAGCATGTTTAAGGCTGGCTCAGGTCTTCCTGTCTCTTATCTGATCTGAGCAGCTACAGAAGCCCCTCATTGCTTTCCTTGCCCCTAGCTCTCCAATGTCTTTAATGAGTAGCAGTTTTTAAACTGTGCTCACCAAGCCTTAGGGTTTCCCAGACCAGTGTTAAGACCTCACCCTCCAGTGAAGGATCAAACAGTCTGGAGGAGGCTCTTGGGCACTCATTGCTATCCAACCAGTTCTAAGTTCTCATTTAAAATATTTTTAGAGGTCTGAAAAACTAAAAAAGACTCTATTTTTAAAATCTGTTTTCGGACTTTTGGGTGAGATTTCACTTAAAGAAATCTGTGGCTCAGATTTCTGGAGGGCATTGTGTTGAGTGAATGATCCAGGCTCGGAAAGACAAAACCGCACATGTTCTCACTTAGATAGAGACTCTGTAAGAAGGTGATTTCACAGAAGGGTGGAATAGAATAGCGGCTCTGAGGGGCTGGGAAGGAGAACGGCTAGTGGGGAGGAAGAAGAGACAATTGGGCAGGAGGAATAAGTCTTGGTGTTCTATAGCACAGCAGGGTAACTATGTTAACAATTCAGTGGATATTTCAAAGTAGCCAGTGGAGAGGGTTTTGAGTGGGTTCAACACAAAGAAGTGGTAAGTGTCTGAGGGGAAGGGATGTGCGAATAACCTTGATCTAAATTTTGCTACACATTGTATTTGGATACTGAAGTATCACATTGCACTTTACAAAGATGTACAATAACAAAAAAAAGCTTGTTGCAGCTATAAAATCTCCCCACAGGTTTGTGTTCTGAGTGCATCCTGAACACTTCCTGTGACAGATGCTATTTTGGGAGGTGGTTAGAAACTTGAGGAGAGGTGGCTTATGCTTGGGTCTGTGTCTTGCCCTGGACTCTTCCTGGGTTTCTCCACTATTTCCTGTCCCCTGTTGAGCAAATTCCTTTTCTGTTGCTTGTCTGCAATGAGCAGGGTTAGGTCCTGAACACACGTTCTTGCTGCTAGGGTGCTTTGCCCAAGTAGACTGCAGTCTCTGCGTTATAGCCTCCAATATGGCTCTGCTTCTATGACTTGCTTAAAGCTCAGGTGTTTTATCGCAGCAAAAGTCACTGAAAACCTGTGCACCAGAAATCTGCTGCTAAGAGGTTTGGAAAGGAGAATTGTCCCAAATAAAAGATACTATGGAGCAGGCTGTGAACTCTGAGGTGTAGCTTTAGTCTAGTCTTGAAGGCTTGCCTAACAGTCTGACTAACGCGATTTTGTTGGTTCTCAAGGGCTAGTAGGACTTAGGACACTGGGCTTCTTTCAAACCAAGGGGAAGGAACAGTGGGACTAAAGGGAGTGAAGGGCAAGATTGGCAAGGCTCATGGTCTTCCTTGGAGGCTTGTTAACAAGACACCAGAAAGATAGAAAGGACCGTGCTGAAGCTAAGCTTCATCAGGGGATCCTCTTGACAGTCCATGACACATGTCCTGCTGTTGACATGAGAACACGGGAAATTCACTAAGGGAAACAATTTCTAGAGAAGTCTCACCCCATTTGTGTTTTACAAGCAAAATCCAATGTGACAAAAGCTTTGTTCAAAGTAGACTCAGAAATGAAGGGTTTGTGGTCCCACTGCCTGCTCCCTGGGATGGCGAAGGGTGCCATCTAACCAGGGTTAGGTGCGTGCTGCCTCAGGCTGCGGCCGAGGTGGCACCCCTGTTCCTCAGGAAAGGGAAGGCAAATTGTGGTATCTGTTTGGGAGAATTTACTAATTTTGGTTTTCATGATGTGAACAACACTGAGCCTGGTTATGGGGAACAAATGACCCAGTGCACGTAGAAGGTAACTGAACGTTTACTGTACACATTCTGTCTTGAGGGCTCTACCACAGCTCAGCCTAGAGGAGAACTTTGTGGGGTCAGTTATCTCCTTCTACCGTGTGATCCTGAGGTTGGAACTCTGGTTGTCAGGCTTGGTGGCAGATACCTTTACCATTGAGCTTCCTCACCAATCCAAGGCTCTGCTTAAAGAAAGCAACTATATAGGCCTTTTCTCGAAAAAAAAAAAAAATAGAAACTGGTTCAGAATTGAAGACAGCGCTAACAACACTGTGCTGTTGTTTGGATGAGAAATGCCTTCGATAGGTTCATGCATTTAAGCTTCCCAGTTGATGGCGGTGTTTGGGACCCTTCAGGAGTTGCAGCCTCAGGGGCCGAACACCGGAAGGTGGGCCTAGAAGTTTTGTAGTCTTGCCCTTCTCCCTCCTCTCTCTGCTGCCTGTGTAGGGTTGAAATGTGATCAGATAGCCTCTGCTTACCTGCCATGCCTTCTTTGCCTTTATGGCCTAACCCTTTGGAGCCATAGGCTAAAATAAACGCTCTCTTCTCTAAATAGCTTTTGGTCATGGTGCTTTATCACAGTGACAGAAAGTAACTGATACACACTCCAAAAATCTAATCCAGTGATGAGATAATGAAAATGAATCCATGTAAAGGAGTGGGGAGGTCCTTACTGGTCCAAAAGATACAGAAGGCTACATGGCCACTGTCCTAACTCTAACAAGCTTGCTATGAGCATCTTTCCCAAACTCAGTTCTGTACTCTCATGTTGGAAGCAGCAACAAGGGAAGTATTTATGCCACAGACACTGATAAATGCTTGGGGGTGGGTGGGTTCTCTTCCCCGGGACAGCTGACTGAAAGACATTTGCCAGCACACTATCCTGCTAACACATGCCACTGCAGGTTAGTATGATAAAGCTTTGGAATCTGGAGCTGCTGTCTATAGGGTAGTGACTCTGGGTTCCCTGCTTTCTGAAGATGGCTTCCATGGTAATTCGGATACAGGGCTGACAGAACCAGCTATGGGTATGTTAGTCTTGTGCTGTGACACGAAACCAACGGGAGCGGCTGAAGAGAGGAGAGGTTTATTCCTGCTCCTGGTTTCAGCCCTTTACGGTGGGGAGGGCATAGCAGTGGGGGCTGTCAGTTGGTGTTTGTTCTCATGATATGGACCAGGAAGCAGAGAGTACAGGGTGAAACCAGGGATGATTATAGTCTTTGAAAACCTTCCCTTTGTGACCTACTTCTGCCAGCCTGCTCCTACCTCCTGAAGATTCCTTCAAAACAGCACTACAATCTGGGGACCAAAGTATTCAAAGCAGAAGTCGTCTTCTGTCATACAAGCGATATCTCGAGTTCGAGCCATAACTGTGAGCGAGTGGCTAAGGTGAGAAACGCTATCTCAAAGATCCTTGTTTTGAAGGAGCAGAACCATTTGTTTTAGTCTGCTTTGTGCTGCTGTAGCAGGGACCGTGGGAGATGAAGCAATTCATAAAGGGCAGAGACTTATTTATTATAGCTCTAAAGACCAAGTCCAAGATCAAGGGGCCTACATCTGGTTAAGAGCTTAACCGTCCTATGGCTGCTCTGCCAACCCATGGTACAAAGCAGAGGCTTCATGTGACAGAGATGTCAGGGGCCCACTCATGTGACAATTAATACCTCTGGTGACAGCAGTGGTTATCCATTAATGAAGTCAGGGCTCCCACACCCTAATCACTTGTCAGCAGGCTCATGTCCCAACACTGGGAATTGAGTTTCCAATTTGTAAACTTGGGAGGGTACATTCGGAAGCAACATCATTTGGGTTGCTTAAGAGGAGAAGAGAAATTCACCGGAAGGGCCAGATATCTCTCCAAGAGTACAATCATAGAATGACTGCTGGGTCTCATGACGGGGTGGACGCAACAACTGGAACACCCTCAGGCAGGAAGGCTTCCTCCTGCTTCTCCACACTCCTCTCTTTCTCCTCACTCTTATATCTCTTTCAATTGTCTTCTCTCTTTTTTTTTTTTTTTTCCGAGCTGGGGACCAACCCAGGGCCTTGCGCTTCCTAGGTAAAGCGCTCTACCACTGAGCTAAATCCCCAGCCCCAATTGTCTTCTCTCTTATAAACCCTCTTGGAGACAGAATCTTGCTATGCCACTCAGGTTAGCCTCAGGTTTGTAATCCTCCTGTCTCTGCTTCCTGAGTTCTGAGATTACATATGTGCACGACCACATTATCTCATATCCATATTATCACCCCCCCAATACCCACCTTGGTTTTTCTCTTCAGCCAACATTTCTTGGTCCTACTTCCATTTGGACCCATCACAATGTACAGAACCTTGACCATGTTCCAGTTTAAGTACCGAAGAATGCTAACAATAATTTTGGTTTTGCTGTTCATGTCTTGGAAGACAGCATGGATTGGCCTACCTTGGATCAAGTGGCCATCCTTGCTCCCATCATCTACAGTTGAGGGAATGAAGTCACTTGCCATTGGTCCTCCATGGGAGCATTAGAACAAAAACTGCTGAGAAAGGTCATGGCAAGCCAAGAAGGTGAATTAATCAAAGGGTCTGTTGCGTTAGCATCCTCTGTGTGTGTGGGATGAAGGTGCTGATGGACAGTGGGCCTCACTCTAGTCAGAGTCCTCTGAATATAACAAGTGATCTCCCATGTTAAATAAATGATGTATTGGGGCTGGAGAGACGGCTTATCAGGTTAAGAGCCCTGACTGTTCTTCCAAAGGTCCTGAGTTCAATTCCCAGTAACCACATGGTGGCTCACAACCATCTGTAATGGAATCTGATGCCTTCTTCTGGTGTATCTGAAGATGGTGACAGTGTGCTCATATACATAAAACAAACAAATAAATCTTAAAAAACCCTGATGTGCATTAAAGGAAAACTTAATTCTGTCCTTTAAAAGAATCACTAGAATATTGCCTGCAGCCCCATTCTCTCCTTAATCCTCACTGTTCACATATCAGCTATTCTATGTGAAGAGACAGAGAAGAATTATGGGAAATGGGTAGGAGAAGAGAATTAGAATTACAGAAACAAGGAAAAAATAGCCAGAAGCCCTCTGTTTTAGCCAAGAACAAATTCTGCTTGTTCACTCACAGACGACTGTTTTAGATTCATACGTGGGACTGTCCTGTTCTTTTGGTCCAGAATCCAGACCTGTCACAGAGGACACCTGTCAGGTTGTTCATCTCTAGTTGTCACATGTGGATATCTAAACAGAATCAGGGAAGAATGTTCTGTTGGCACAGATTCTCCACCAACCCCTAGAATGTCAAAAGACCATTTGAGGCAGAAAAAAAAATCATGTGTCCTTGAGATGTTCCTGGTCTTAATTTAGTTTTTGCTGTAATTATATGGTTTTATCAGGGTCAGGGTTTGAGGAGAGCGGGAGGAAATCTGACAAGTGTATTCTAACCCAATGGGGGATGTGGACGGTCAAGTCTTCAGTCTTGGGGCTGCTGTCAGCAAATGGGGCTTGTCAAAGGTTTCAGAGTGGCGGTATTTCTGCAGTGTGGGGAGGAAAGCCATTTCTCTTTGGATTTGAAAATCACTTCCTGGCAAAAGCAGCAAAATTGTAAGTTCCCAGTCAGCTTTTAGTTCTCTGGGGAACACAGCATTACAAAGTGGAGGGAAGCAGAGGCGGAGGAAGGCGGGGGGGGGGGGCGGGGCGGGGTGTGCAAATGGGAATAAAAAATGACCAGTCCCAAGGTGATTCACTATGAGCGACCAGCAGAAAAGCAGGCACTTGCTCTTCTTTAAGTGTACCAGGTGAAGATTTTTTTTTTTTTTAAAAGAAAGCTGACAAAAGGAGACAGATATTTTCTGAAATTAATACTAATCACGCTGACACCAGGAAGCAACCATTCCAGCACAGAATGGTCCAGAACAAGAACACAGCCTAGGACTGCGAGACTGCCAGAGAGAAGAAAATGAACTGTCCAGGACCAGACAAAGGCTGTGCTTTGTCACATCTGACTAAGGGTTTCTACCCATGCCTCAATAAGGAAAGATTGGAAGTCACCCTGAGAGCCCTGCTGTGGATTTCCTGTTGTTTAAGTTGGTCCTACACAGTAACTTCCCTCTCTTCTGTGTGGGATGTGTCCCAGTATCCACAATGGGCGCATGAGGCTACAGCTAGTGCCAGAGGCTAAAGAGATTACCTCTCCCCTTAGCAGACATAGGATTGAATTTAAAATAAACTAATTGTAACAATATCCTATAGCAGATGCCAGCAGTGTGACCCCTGCACTTTAGGGTCATTATTGAGCAAGAGAAGGATCATTTAAACACAAGTATTGAGAAACCAGACAATTGAACTGATAACCAAGATAATAAACTACAGAGTACTCTATTCCCTACTATTCCCTAGACAAAGGGCAACTCATGTGCCAGGCACAAGTGGGAGGGCGTAGAACTTTATCACAACATTCAGCATTGTGCACAATTTAAATGTTACGATTGGGCTGGGGTGTGGCCTTAGTTGGTAGAGCAATTGCCTAGCATACACGAAGCCCTGGGTTCTGCTCTCTGCACTACATAAACTGTTGGAATGTCTCATGCCTGTAATCCCAGCACTTGGGAAGTGGAGACAAGAGGACCAGGAGTTCAAGGTCATCCTGTGCTACTAAGCAAGTTTGAGGCCAATCTGGATTATATAAGACCTTGTTTCAATATACAAACAGCAACCTATCCTTTAACAGTCCCGAAACCTTGAGATTAGTTTTGTTTCTGGAATCATCTTATTTTTTTCAACTAATATTTTGAACCAGGATTGACCATGGGTAGCTGAAACCATACCATACATAGTTCTTTACATTTATTCTCTCTTCTCTCTCTCTCTTTCTCTCTCTCTCTCTCTCTCTCTCTCTCTCTCTCTGTGTGTGTGTGTGTGTGTGTGTGTGTGTGTGTGTGTGTGTGTGTGAGTGCGCGTGTTTGTGTGTATGGAGGATGAGTTAAAGAGTCAGTCCTTCCCCCCCATTATGTGGTTCTAGGGACAGACCTCAGGTTGTCAGGCTTATCACAAATGTCTTTACCCTCCAAGCAATCTTGCTGTCCCCAGCATATGTAGCTCTCATTCCATGGTGTGCAATCATTGATTCACTAGCTGTCTTTGTGTGTCTTCGTGGTGCTCTGACTTAGAGACTCACTTCAGAGGATCTTGCAGACTGGTCTGAGGGCCAGTTGGATGTTTCAGACCTGTGCAGGCAACACTGGGGTCCTGAGCATCGGCCTTACGGAAAATGAGCTTAGCCTGGAGTAGTTATGTGTGTCTGTGTCAGACTGCCACTCTGACTCTTCATGGAGCTGATACTTCAGTTTCAGTTTACTGCTTGTATTCTCTCATCTGATATGTTTTCCTCCAGCTTGTTGGTTGTGTATGTATGTGTGCCGTACAAATTAGTGTGTGTGTGTGTGTGTGTGTGTGTGTGTGTGTGTGTGTATCTTCCTCAATCATTTTCTATCTCACTTTTTGAGACAGGGTCTAAATATTGAGCCTGTAGCTCACCAATTTGGTCAGACTGGCTCGCCAGCAATCATCAGGGTTCCTCCTGTCTCCTCCCACCTGGTGCTGTGTCTGTCCTGCTTTCTTATGTGGTTTCTATTGGTCAAGCTTAGGTTCTTATGCTCACAGGCAAACACTCTACAGCCGGAGTCGTCACCCCTCCCCCACCCCAGCTCTTTCTCCACAAACCTGAAGATTTCAGAACATTCACCCTAAGAATGGGAAGCCAGACAGTGCAAGCACTGAGTCCCCCAAGAGGCTTTGCTCCTCTCTGCATAGAAGGGAAGGCAGAAGAAAGGGGAGGGGGAGACATGAGGAGAAAAGGTAGACACATGTCTGCAAAGGGAATTAGGCAGGTTATTACTTGGAGACTATTTAGAACAAGGTAGGAATCATTTGTGAGGCTCAGGCAGAGCAGCCTGGAGCAGGGTCTGAGAGCTTCTGCAGCCAGCTGTGGGCTAGCAGGGTCCTCTTTGAGTTGCACCCCTTTGTGTTTATAGATCGATTAGTCTTCTGACTTGTCTAAGTCTTTCCTCGCAACATCTGTTTATTGGCCCTCAGGCAGAGCAGTTACACTGCCAACATGTGCCCTTGTCAGGGACACTTTGTGACAGACATGCTCCCTTGCAACATCTCCTGGAAACTGGTATGCCTGCCAGGCTGCCATGTGTTCAGAGACTTGATTTTTTTCCTTTTCTTTCTTAGTTTTACATTTTTTTTTTTGGCATGGTGTTCATGTGTGCTAGAATGCATGTTTTCAATAGTGTGTGTACCTGAATATGGTGTGTGTACAGTGTTTAATACATGTTTCTGTATGTGTCTGAGAATATCCATAAGTGTGTGTGTGTGTGTGTGTGTGTGTGTGTGTGTGTGTGAACACATGTTCACAAAGATGTGGAGACAGAGGAAGGTTGATGTCAGTAACCAACCTCAACTATTATTCTTCAACCTTAATCATTCATATAGAACCTCTCAATTAAACCTATGGATTACTGATATGGCTAGTCTGTTAATTTGCTCTGGGGCTCTCTGGTAGAAACTTTTGGGGCTGTAATTAAAGGTAGATCACCACATTTATACAGCATAGACATAGGTTTACAGGGCTGTGGACTCTAGTCCTCATGCCTGCAAGGAAGAAGCTTGACCAAGGAGCCATCTCTTTCAGGATTGTAAAATGAGAAGATAGGTGGTTCCAGGCAAATTCCCATGGAGTCCAAGCGAGCTCTCACTTTTAGTTAATTGCTAAGGGGCTTGACTCTGTGAAAGCAGCATTGCTGTAAAATCCTATAGTCACGACTGGCTCTTTGGATCACTTCAGATGAGACCTTTCCTTTAGCTCTATTTTGGCATCAACGAATTGGAAAATTTCAGGTCATTTCCCTGTGAATCTTTCCTTGGGGTGTTAAGGTTTGGAAATGTCCTCCAAAGTCATGGATGCTAATGGTCGGTCCGGTCTCCAGCCTGTAGTGCTATTAGGATCCAGTGGAACCTTAAGGAAGGTGGGACCTAGTGGGAGGAAGTTGGGGGCATGCTCTTGAAGAGGACATTGGGACTTTAGCCTCTTTCCTTACTTCCTGGCTCCCAGGAGGGGAGCATCATGACTCTGCCACATGCTCCTTGCCGCGACACTGCCTCAAAGCAGGGAGGTCAACTGGCCCCAGACTGACAACCTCTGTAACAATGAACTACATCAGGGCTGGAGAGATGGCTCAGTGGTTAAGAGCACTGACTGCTCTTCCTAGAGGTTCTAAGTTCAATTCCCAGCAACCACATTGTGGCTCACAACCATCTGTAATGGGATCTGATGCCCTCTTCTGGTGTGTCTGAAGACAGCTACAGTGTACTCACATAAATAAAATAAATAAATCTTTAAAAAAAGAGTCTAGACTCAATTCTCTGTGACATTTTCATAGATTCAAAAGGCAGTTTGAGAACATTTCCACTCTGGCAGTGTCTGTTACGTGTGACAGAGCTGCAGGCCAGAAGTATGTCTCCTTGCCATCCTCTCCTCCCATTATACCCTTTTCTCTTTCTCTTTGTCTTTGTTTAATGTATCTTGTCAAGCCTGCAATCTTAGACCTTTAGGCTCCTGTGCATAGCACTCAGAAGTGTTCTATGCAGATTTGGATATCATTAAATTTGCTTTTCCTTAACAATGTGGTAAGATTGACATTTTAGCATCCTAAGTTTTTTTTCCCTCCCTGATAGATGATAATGATGATGGTGATGATGGTGATGATGGTGATGATGATGGTGAGATTTATTCAGATAAAGCCTGTGTTGTATTTTGAATGCTGAGAGGATGGATTTTTTTTTCAGTTTGAAGTTTGAGGCAATTAGAGCCACAAATTAATTTCTCACATTAAGAAGAATGTTCCGTCTTCCGGTCCGCACCTGCTCATCCCCATTTCCAGTCATCTGGAGGCTGCTACCCTAAACAGGAAGAGGAAACACACATGCAGGGACAGAGGGAATCACTAATGGCTAATCAATAACCAAGCAGTGTTTCAGAGCTC
Source organism: Rattus rattus (assembly GCF_011064425.1). Taxonomy (NCBI): domain Eukaryota; kingdom Metazoa; phylum Chordata; class Mammalia; order Rodentia; family Muridae; genus Rattus; species Rattus rattus. The sequence goes on from NC_046165.1 coordinate 59,890,163, forward strand.
TAAAGAGATGTGGTGTAGGGTTATGAAAAACCAGGGGGGGAACCAGTTGTGGTTTCACTTGTGTGGGGGTTACCGGAAAGATCCCAAACTTATCATCCATCATCAATATCTAGATCAAGTGGCTTCAAGCCCAGCAGTGAATCACTGTGCCCATCTTGTCTCTCTCTGCCCAGTTCCAAAACCGTGCTTCTTTCCTTGAATTCAGCCTCTGTTTGGGTGTCAACCTCTGTGCCATCATCAGAGCTGGATGCTTTCCTGCTGACCTGCTTCCCCATGCTCTGTTAGGATCTGGGGTTATCTGCTTACCCAGAATCCATTCTCCCCATCTCATGTGGCTTGCAACACCACCTGACTTTCACTTGGGGATGTTATTCTGAGGTTGGGGCAAAATACATTCTGCCCATTGCCCAAGTGGTGTGTTTTGACTAATTAGGGGAGTTAAAATAACCCTGTCTTCTTTCCGTAGAGATTGCCTGAGAGGCCTCATCAGTGTGTGGCATTCACCTATCTCTGTCATGAGCTCAGGATGGGTTAGATAGTCTGATGGCCTGGGAAAGCAAACCTCTTCTTGTGTTGGATGAGGTGGTACATAGGGAGGTCTGGACACACTGAGTGGATTTTACTCCATTGCTGGAACCTCAATTAGAAAGAGGAATCGGTTTTCCTTTTTGTTTCTGCCATTTTTGTGTGGATCATTCTGGCAATCAAAGGTTTCCTTATTTACTACACCCTTCCAGGCACTCATCAGATCTGATCATATCAAATTTTGAATACATCTTAAATACAGATTCCTTGACTTCCTGGGGTTGTAGTAGGCAGTTCACTGGGTGGTCAGTATCATAGTTATTGGACTCAATTGTGTGAGAGGGTGGGGGGGTATGTGCATGTGCATGTGATTGTGAGTATGGAGTTGAGAGGTTGACATTTGTTGTGTTTCTTAATCACTGTCCACTTTTTTTTTTTGAGATAGGGTCTCTTGCTGAACCTGGAGCTCACCAACTATCGAGACTGTGCTCCAGGGATCACCCTGTTTCTACCTCCCTATACCTGGGACTACTGGCATGCTACCATGCCTAGTTTTTATACGCATGCTGGGGATCTGAACTCAGACCCTGGTGGTTGCCTGACAAGTTCTTTACCAACTGAGCCACCTCCCCCAGATTAATTTGACTTTCAAGGGGTACTTTTAATTTTGAGAAATTTTCTGGGCATGGGAATCCAGAGATGAGAAAATGAACTGATGCTAAGCTGATATATTGTGTGTTATAATCCACAGATGGGTCTTACGTGAATAAAGCCCTTGCAGGATTTGTTTCAGCCTAGTTTTCAAGCCTTGTATTCTGTAACCCTTCTCATATACCCAATGTCATGCTTCACGAACTCCTCAAGTTCTAGACACTCTATGACTTGGTATGTTCTCAGTGTCTGTATATAGTCTAATTCTTTTGTTTAAAAAGAAAGCTCCCATAAGTCCTCTGGAAAGCCTCCCTTTCTTATAGTCTCTTGGAGTCTCAGATTGTACTGGTTTGCCATACTGGGATCAGTGAACAACACATATTCTCACTAGGACCAGGGATGAGAAGGCTCTGACCCTAGCTCTTGAGTCAGATGTGTCAGCACAAACATGGCTCGGTTAGACATCACAGATGAAGACTTGTCAGGCTGAGGTCCAGGAGGCCCGGGAGAGTCATGAGAAGCCATCCAGCAAGGGCCAGTGAGTGGTACTACTGAACAAGAGAGGGGAAATGGAGGACAGGTTCCAAAGCTTCAGTCTGCAGGTGTGCCTAGCCCTGGGCTCTTCATTGAGACAGGGTTTCTCTGTGTGGTCCTGGCTGTCTTGGGACTTGCACTGTAGTTAGACCAGGCCGGCCTTGAACTCAGAGATTTGCCTGCCTCTGCCCACCAAGTGCTAGGATTAAAGGTGCGTGCCATCACTGCCTGCCCAGCTCACCATTGTTAATGCTAACAAGATGGAAGCCACGGATTAAAAGTAGAACCATGTACTTGATTAGGGGTGATAGAGAAACACTAAAATCTCAAGTCAACCTAGCACAGGGATTCAAGCTAACCTGGGGGAGGCAGGGCTAAGGTAAGCGATCAGACTTATGCAGAAGATTCCCCAGATTTCTTTATTTTCAGAAGGAGATCATGAGGCATTGACCCTGACGTTAGCCCCAACCCTGTGGGTATGGGAGTATGGAGATGTGGGCATGGAGAGGTAGGACCGTGTGAGGTTTGAGGAAAGACTGTAAGTAATGCTGATGTCCATTCTGCTGGGCCATTGCACAGACTCCTGGGTCTGCTTTCTTATACCCTCTTTGTATTCTTTTCAACTATGGTTGTACTCTGTCTTTGCTTGTATTAGTCCAGAATATTCTTTACACCTTGCTTTCTTGTCATACCCAAGCTTGTCCTGGTCAGGAATAGCATTGATTAGAACATTGTACACATTCTCTCTCAGGATTTATATATTTATTTTACTTTATATGCATAGTGTTTTGTCTGAACACATGTCTACCTATGTGAGGGTGTTGGATACCCTAGAATTGGAGTTACAGCTAGTTGTGAGCTGCCATATGGGGTCTGGGAATTGATCCCAGGTCTTCTGGAAGGGCAGCTAGTGCTTGTAACCCCCTGAGCCATCTCATCTCTCCAGCTCTAGAACATTGTACTCTTAATCCTGTCTTCAACTTTTCTCTCCTTCCTCAACTCTGGGTAAAGTTTCTCACTTCCTTTGTACAACTTGGTGCTCTGCCATGGGATAACGCTTTACTGTGTTATCATGTGTATACCTTCCTCTCCTACCAGAGGTGAACTCTTGGGAACCCAGTGCTCTAGTCTTTTCAGCTTTGAAGCCATAGTTGTGCCTTGCACAGTGGCTCAGTTGATATTTCAGTGCAGTGTTAATGAGCAGATATGAATTCAGGGCACCACGTGGGGATACAGGAGACTGTAAACCACAATGCTTGATGAAGATGTCAAACATTATTATCACTATTTAGTACAACTGATCATCTCAAAAAGCCTTCAAATACCCTTTTACTATTTATCTTGCTTTTCCTCTCAGACATAATCAATGGCTTCTTCCTTGGAACTGTCTTGGTGGACTCCATTAGGCTTTTTTTGGTTTTAAGGGTAACTTTATGCAAATTGTCAGTTCTGTCCCACATAACTGTCTCTTTCACTAGACAAGAGTCAGGAGAGGGACAGACAGCATCCTCTAGGTTCTTGGAATTCATGTCACCACCTTTGTCTTCCTTCTCCCCCTTTCTCTCCCTCCATTTCTTCCTCTCCTTCTGTGGGGGTTTGAATGAGATGATAGTCCCAGCAGCCTGAGGTATTTGAATGCATGGTCCTGATGCTGTTTGCAAAGGCTTAGCAGTTATCACCTTGTTGGAGAAGGTGTGCTCCTGGAGGTGGGGCTTTGAGAATTTAAATCCTCACACCATCTCTAGTTTGTTCTTTCTACTTCATGCTTATAGTTCAATATGTGACTTCACTGCTTCCTGATCTTGTCTTCAAGCCTTTGCTCTGCCACCATGAATTCTAACCCTCTGGAACTGAAAGTCCAAGTAAACTCTTCTATAAGTTGTCTTGGTCATGGTGTTTGTCACAGAACAAGCAGGGAAGTAACTAAAACACCCTCCCTTCCCTTCCCTCTTCCTCATCCTCTTCTTCTCCTCCCTCCTCCTTCTCTTCTCCCTCCCCCCACCATGTGTTTCTGTTTGGACAGGACTCATTCTGTAGTAGAGACTGACTTCAAATTCATTCCATAGTCCAGATTAGCCTTGAGCTCATGGTTATTCTCCTGCCTCAGTATCCTAATAGCTGGAATTATAGGGATGAGCTACTATGGTGAGCTTAAATCCATGATTTGAACATTGATATTAGTTGATGTTCAGTCTTCTGTCCTTGGGGTCAACATCTTTGTGATAGTTAATCTCCATTGTGAGTGTGGCTGGATTTAGAATCATCTTGGACACACATCATGTCTGGGCGTGTCTGCAAAGGAAGAGGATTAATTTAGAGAGAATTCTCACCATGAAAATGGATGGCACCATCTCGTAGGCTGGACTCCCAGACTGAATAAGGAGCACCAGTGTTCTGCTTCTCTTTCTCTCTCCTCCCTCTCTCTCTCTCTCTCTCTCTCTCTCTCTCCCTCTCCCTCTCCCTCTCCCCTCCCCCTCTCTCTCTCTCTCTCTCTCTCTCTCTCTCTCTCTCTCTCTGCTTCCTGACTATGGACACAGTGTGACCAGCTACCATATGACTCCCCTGCCATGATGGACTGTGACCTCAGACTGTGCGACAATAATTAACCTCTTCCTCCTTAAGTTGATTTTGTCAGGCATTTGTCATAGCAGCAAGAAAAGTGCCCAATGTAATCTTCACCTCCACCCACTTCCTTTTCCTGGTAGGCTCAGAGGAGGTGGCAAGGCTACTCCATCTTCTTTTATTGCAGCCTCAGACTTGAAGATGCCAGTGGATTTGGAGCTGTCCTCAATCACAGACAGCTGGTGTATCCTTGTCACAGATAGATCAAGAGGCCTCTCCTTGATCACTGAAGGAGGGCCCTTAAGTTCAGGCTCTGTTACTAAATAGAAAATGCAGAAACCAGTTGCTCGGGCTTGGCAGAAATAGGCAAGAGCCCATGAAATAGGCTGTGCTGAGGAGAGGGCTTCTGAGTGCTGAGGGAGTCTTGCAAGGACTTGTTAGGGTTTCCGCTGGGCCAGAAACATCCTTGATTGGGAAAGGATTAGGAAATGATTGGGCTTGAATTGGGCACACTTATTCTTATTGTGCAAAGCCTTGTGGGAGTCCTCTCTAGAGCTGACTTTGAATCACTTCAGCTGGAAATCGGGGGTGTTTGAATTTAAAATACAGAGAGTGATTCTGTTTTTCCTGGTGAGATAGCTGCTGTCTGGCCTCTCCCTCTGCCCCCAAAGTAGGCCTGTGCAAGGGTGAACATTAGTGAGAGGGGAGGGAAGTCTACATTCCCAACCCTCAGTCATGGTGGATCTGAGTCTTGGCCAGCATGGTGGTGGGGGCTGGTGGACATCCCTCAGGACATTCTAAGTGCCTTGCTGGAAGCCATTCAGATAGATAGTCTGGAGGAGAGCTTGCTCCCTGTCACTCAAAGGCTAGGATCTGCTCCTGTTACTACAGAGGGCATATCTATAGAGAAAAGGCTCCCTGCAGGTCTTACCATGGCAGCTGTCTATCTTCAAGGACGAGAATCCATGAATAGGACCAAGGGAGAAGACGACTGGACTCAGAATATACTGAGACTTGGGGGCTGGGGAGATGGTTCAGTTGGCAAAACTGCTTGACACCCAGGCATAAGATCCTGAGTTCAGATCTCAAAAACCCACTTAAAAAGCTGTCATGGCAGTGTGTCTATAATCTCAGCTCTGGGAAAATGGATACAGGAGGATTCCCAGGGCTCTCTGGCTTGCCAGTGTAGCCAAATTGGTGAATTTCAGGGAGGTCCTGTTTTAAAAGTAAGATAAAGATTATTTATTTATTTATTTATTTATTTATTTATTTATTTATTTATTTATTATACAACGTTCTGCCTGAACAGGTAGAAGAGGGAGGGCACCAGATCTCATTACAGATGGTTGTGAGTCACCATGTGGTTGCTGGGAATTGAACTCAGGACCTCTGGAAGAACAACCAGTGCTCTTAACCTCTGAGCCAGCACTCTAGCCCAGAACCTTTTTTTTTTTTTAGTTGAATATAAAATTGAGGAGGGGCTGGAGAGATGGCTCAGCAGTTAAAAGCACCTGTTGTTCTTGCATAGGACCTGGGTTCAGTTCCCAAAAAAGGATCTTTGGCCTCTGCAGGCCCTGTACACCAGTGGTACACACAGGCAAAATACCCATACACATAAAATACTAGCAAATAAATCTAAAACATAGTAACAATTGAGAAAGATACAACATCCGCCTTTAGTTTCTGTAAATATATGGATATTCACATGTGCCTGCACACACACACACACACACACACACACACACACACACACACACACACACACAAATGAGAATATACACATGTATACAGTGTTGTCCTCTGTCTCCCATGGTTTCTTAGCTAAATACTATTGTTGTGTACTAACCATGTATTCATGGTAAACAGGCTGGGTTCCCCCTTCCCCCACCTTGTCCTTACTTCCCTCTGTCTTTGCTCTTTCACCAGACCCTCGGGCTCTTCTGTCTCTAGAACTGTGAGAAATCAACTTTCCCCTACAGTCTAAGGGGACAGACAGAAGGCCAAAATGTCAGTGCAATCTGCCATCTCAGGTGAACTCACTGTCTGTTTATTTAAAGTTGCCTCAGCTTTTCCAGGGCACTGGTAGAAGCTCTAGGGGCAAAGGTTGGCCCTGCTGTGAACCCTTAAAAAGCCTTGGTTAGACTCAAGGTGAATGGCAGACAGATACTTATGGAATTACTGCTTGCTGTCACCAGGATTTGCAAGTGAAAACAGACAGATACCAAAATTAGGCCTTGATTGCATAAGAGAAAAACTGCTAGCAACAATCGCCTCTCACTGGGTTCCAGGTCTGTTGCTGAGGCTTCTCCTGACTCTCTTAAGATCCGAGTCCCTGCTTCTCACCATCCTTTTTCCTTCCTGCTTTCTTTTTATTTGAGACAAGTCCTTCTATAGCCCTTGCTGCCCTCCAACTTACTTTGTGGCTGAGGATGACAAAAAACTCTTTTCCCCATCTTTATTAACTTGAGTATTTCTTATTTACATTTCGATTGTTATTCCCCTTCCCAGTTTCCGGGCCAACATCCCCCAACCCCTCCCCCTCCCCTTCTGTATGGGTGTTCCCCTCCCCATCCTCCCCCAATTATCGCCCTCCCCACAACAATCACGTTCACTGGGAGTTCGGTCTTGGCAGGACCAAGGGCTTCCCCTTCCACTGGTGCTCTTACTAGGATATTCATTGCTACCTATGAGGTTGGAGCCCAGGGTCAGTCCATGTATAGTCTTTGGGTAGTGGCTTAGTCCCTGGAACCTCTGGTTGCTTGGCATTGTTGTTCATATGGGGTCTCGAGCCCCTTCAAGCTCTTTCAGTTCTTTCTCTGATTCCTTCAACAGGGGTCCCGTTCTCAGTTCAGTCGTTTGCTGCTGGCATTTGCCTATGTATTTGCTGTATTCTGGCTGTGTCTCTCAGGAGAGATCTACATCCGGTTCCTGTCTGCCTGTACTTCTTTGCTTCATCCATCTTGTCTAATTGGGTGGCTGTATATGTAGGGGCCACATGTGGGGCAGGCTCTGAATGGGTGTTCCTTCTGTCTCTGTTCTAAACCTTGCCTCTCTCTTCCCTGCCAAGGGTATTCTTGTTCCCCTTTTAAAGAAGGAGTGAAGCGTTCGCATTTTGGTCATCCTTCTTGAGTTTCATGTGTTCTGTGCATCTAGGGTAATTCGAGCTAATAGCCACTTATCAATGAGTGCATACCATGTGTGTTTTTCTGTGATTGGGTTACCTCACTCAGGATGATATTTTCCAGTTCCGACCATTTGCCTACGAATTTCATAAAGTCATTGTTTTTGATAGCTGAGTAATATTCCATTGTGTAGATGTACCACATTTTCTGTATCCATTCCTCTGTTGAAGGGCATCTGGGTTCTTTCCAGCTTCTGGCTATTATAAATAAGGCTGCTATGAACAGAGTGGAGCTTAATCCTCCTGATTGCTGGGATTACTGGCTTGTGTCACACCATACTGGCTTTTATGCCGTGCCTCCTGGAGAGCTTCAAATGGGTTACTTCATTTCTTTTTTTAAAGATAGTTTTAAAAGTTGCATTTAAATATGTTTGCTTGCTTATTTATTTACTTTTATTTATTTATTGAGAGATGCGCCACAGTGATTGAATGGAGGTCAGAGGACAGTAGGTGGAGTGCATTTTCTACCGTGTGGGTCCTAGCGATCACACTCACGCCATCTGTCTTAGCAGCAAGCACCTTTACCCTGTGGTCCATCTCGATGGCCCTGAAACACCTCATTCTCTACTCAGTGTTCCGAGTCTTCGCTTTGTCAGAAGCCTCGTTCTCTCCTTGTCCTTCCACCTTTGCCTCCTCCCTTCCCTTCAAGGACACTGTGTTCATGAACCACTTCAAATCTCCCCATGATTTCTTTATACATAGATCCTATAAGCTTCTATAAGCTTCAGAGACAAGCCTCACATACATTACTATGACCATGGAAACATGGTGACTGATTTGCAAACCACCGACCTTGGTTTAGACTCTCTGTGGACTTACTACCGTCACTAGCGCTTTGCTGTTAATGGGAGACGGTGACTAGCCACTAGTTCAAAAGATTCTCTTTCCATATTCTTTATGTCCCAGGCCCGGCATTTGAACACTCAAAGTCACACTTTGCTTGGGGTTAGTTCCCAGAATCTCAAGACTCTGCTCCCCTGGGTGGGATTTGGTCTGTCTTCTAAGCCCACGCCTCTACTTTTGCTTGGAACCTTTGTTATTTTCTGGGTTCTGTTCTGAAAGGGACTTCGATCAACAGCTTTGGACAACGACCACTTAAAAATGCCCAGTTTACTAGTTGGAAATCGTGTTCCTTCCCCCAACCCCCTCTCCCCCTTTTCCCTGATTTGAATGCTCGATGTCAGGCTGATGAATTTCTCCCCCTCAACCTCTCAATTTTCTCTTTCTTCTTCATCTCTCTCCAAGCTCCTCAGGCCTGGTGGTCTGAGATTTCATGACTCTGCATGTCGGTGGGGGGTTTCCCATTCTTTGGGCTTTCCACAGATGGTCTCTTCAAACACTTGGGTCCTTCAGTTCCAGCATGAACTCTTCTATTATTTCCTTAGTAGCTTCTGCTTTCTCTACTCTCTTTCTAGAACAGTCGTCTATCTGATATTGAACTTCAGGGATTGATCACATGCTCCTGAAAATTCTCTTATTCTTTGTGAGAAATGGCCTTACATAACCCTGCTTAATTAAAAAAAAATCTCATTTTTCAATTATTTTTCTTATGCTCAGAGATACTTTCATTTTTTTCTATAGTCCTCCCTTACACTTTAAATATTTCTGCAGATGCACAGTGTTTTCTTTTTCTTTTTTTTTTAATTCAAAGAGCAATTTTCTTCTTCGCTCATACCTTGTTTATCTATAGAATGTAATTCTTGGTTTTACAGATTTTATTTTATTTTGTCTCTCTCTCTCTCTCTCTCTCTCTCTCTTTCGTTCTCCTTTGTGTGCCTTAAAAGAACCCCTTTCTTTGGGGGAGTCTCTTTTTTTTCTTTCTATTGAATCTTTACATTTACTTTGTAAAAATTAGGTATTTTGCTCCTACACAATTCTGCAGCACTGGAGAGAGTGATTGGAGCTCTGTGTATGGAACAGGGCTGGCTGGCTGTCAGCCTGCGAATGGGATGGGTGGGGATTGAAATGCTGGGCAGGGTACCTCTTTCTGGGATCTAATGGAAAGTTTAGCTGGATGGAGGAACTGCTAGCTAGCTGCTCTAATTTTGCGCACATGAGTTTTAAAGGTCAGAACAGGGAAATGGTGGGAGTAGCATGTGTGAGGGCCGAGGTGTGTATAGATGTGCATGCCTGTGTATGTGTCTGTGCCCAGAGGCCAGCGATCACCCACTGGTATCGTTACTCAATTGCTGGTCGCCTTGTTTCCTCAGTAGCCTAGGCTCGCTGGTTAGACAGACAGGACAGCCAGTGAGCCCCAGAAATCTGCCTATGCCTACTTTTCCACCACTGGGCTACAAGCCTGCATCACCAGGCTTGGTCTTTTCTATGTGGGTTCTGGGATCAAACTCAGGTTCTGTGCTGTGCAGCAAACATTTTACTGGCCAAACCATTTCTTCAACCCCCCTCCCCCCCATTTACAACTAAACTTTTTTGGACTTTACTTTTATTAAAAAGAGTAATAAATTGGTGGTTTGGGTAAGAGGTTTCCCCCACAGGGAAAACATCTGATGGCTCTGTTTGCGGTTGTTATAGAACTTTTAGGAGGTGGAGCCTTGTTGGAGGAAATACGTCACTGAGGGTGGGCTTTGAGGGTTTGTAACCTTGCCCCACTTCCTATTCTTGTTCTTCACTTCATGTGTGCCCAGGAAATGTGATGTCTCTGCTTCCTGCTCTCCTACTGTCTTACCTTCTCTGCCATTGTAAACTCCATCCTTCTCTTTTCCCCTAAGTTACTGTGGTCAAGGTATTTTTTTTTTCACAAGCAACAAAGAAGTGACAAAAACACATTCTTTACTCATTAGAATGTTGTTACTTAAAAAGCAAAGCTAGTGTGGTGACATGCCTTTAGTCCTAGCCTTTGGTAGGAAGAGGCAGGAGGATCTCTATTCAGTTTGAGGCTAGCCTGGTCTACACAGTGAGCTACAGGTCACTCACTATGAGTTAGTTACACAGTGAGACCCTGTCTCAAGTAAAAAACAGTCAATCAATCAACCATAAAAACCTACCCAGAAAACAGTGAGTGTAGCTAAGGCTGTAGAGAGATTATGAGCCTAGTGCATTGGTGAGAATGTGACACTCTGGAAACCAGGGTGTCAATTCCTCAAAAAATGGGAACACAGAATTTGCATGTAATTCCAGTCTATGCATAGGTACGTACCCAGTCGTGGAGAGATGTTTGTGCTCATATGCCTATAGTATTAGTCACAATAGCTAAAACATGGAAGCCATCCGAGTTTTGATCAACAGATGGATGATTAATCCAAATGTGGTATATTGTGGTGTTGCTCAGTTAAGAATAGGGCCATGTCCCCACACATCCACTGTGATTCGAGTCCATCAGACATCGAAAGTGACTTCAGCAACCTGTGAATCTCAGAGCTCAGCAACCCAGTGCACTGGAGTGTTGCTTGTTTGCCCTTACCATAGCCTTTCTGACCAGGAATTATAGCTCAGGGCTACTACCCGGCGTGGCAAAGGAAGTACTGATCACAAATCACTAGCCCGGAATAAGGGAAACAAAATAAGTTAAATTCCACAATACCGTTTCCACCACCATAGAGCTGAAATCGTAAGTCAGGGGTCATTTGTACATACAACGGAATATGAAGTCTCAGAAGAATCACCACATGCTGCGAGTGGGTGGAGTTTGAGGGCATTGTGCTATGTGAGCTAGCCAATCACAAGAGGGGTACTTACACAAACGTTTAAAGTAGATGGAAGTCAGACAGGGAGAAAGTGTTTGCCAAGGGCAAAGAGGAGAGAGTGGGAAGTTCTGGTTCAATGGGCTGAGTTTTGGCTTTACCAGATGAAAAGAGGAAAAGAGAGGAATGCCAAGATGGTGACAATGGCGTGACATTGAACTGTATGCTTAAAAATGGTTAAGGTGGTACACTTAGAAGTTTTTAGATTTATTTACCTAATTTATGTGTGTGTTTTCCAACATGTATGTACATGCATCATATGCATACCTGGTATTCTTGGAAGACAGAGGAGTGTTTTAGAGACCCTAAAACTGGAGTTGTAGATGTGGGTGCTGAGATTTGAATCTGGGTCTTCTGCAAGGACAAGTTCTCTTAACCGTTGAGCCATTTTGACAGACTCAAGATGATGTATTTTTTACATTTGTGTGTGTGTGTGTGTGTGTGTGTGTGTGTGTGCACGCACGCGCATATGCATGCATGTATGAATATATAAAGGACAGAGGACAGCTTGAGTCAGTTGAATCTTTCCTTCCACCATAAAGTTACCAGGGAATTGAATTTAGTTCACCAGGTTTGGTAGCAACCTCCTTTACCCACTGAACTATTTCACCAGCCCAGGATAGGAAAATTTTATGTTAAATATATTTTATTCAAAGTTTTAAAAATTGAAAAAGGAGAACTTTCTTTAAGTTTTTGACTGGGGAGCAGTCCTGATTGCAGTTGGTCCTCTCACTATAGGAGAGAGGAGATGAATTGTCTTGAGTTGTCTGTGGACTGTCTGGATTTATTACATAGCCATTCAACCATCCCTGGTGTGCTAGACGCTACTCCCCACACCTGTGCAGTTTTCTGCATTCTTTTTTTTTTTTTTTATTAACTTGAGTATTTCTTATATACATTTGAGTGTTATTCCCTTTCCGGTTTCCGGACAACATCCCTTCCTCCCCCCTTCCTTATGGGTGTTCCTCCCCCCCTTCCCCATTGCCGCCCTCCCCGACAGTCTAGTTCACTGGGGTTCAGTCTTAGCAGGACCCAGGGCTTCCCCTTCCACTGGTGCTCTTACTAGGATATTCATTTGCTACCTATGAGGTCAGAGTCCAGGGTCAGTCCATGTAGCCTTTTTGGTAGTGGCTTAGTCCCTGGAAGCTCTGGTTGCTAGCATTGTTGTACATATGGGGTCTCAAGCCCCTTCAAGCTCTTCAGTTCTTTCTCTGATTCCTTCAACGGGCTCCCGTTCTCAGTTCAGTGGTTTGCTGCTGGCATTCGCCTCTGTATTTGCTGTATTCTGGCTATGTCTCTCAGGATCGATCTACATCCGGCTCCTGTCGGTCTGCACTTCTTTGCTTCATCCATCTTGTCTAATTGGGTGGCTGTATATGTATGGGCCACATGTGGGGCAGGCTCTGAATGGGTGTTCCTTCAGTCTCCGTTTTAATCTTTGCCTCTCTCTTCCCTGCCAAGGGTATTCTTGTTCCCCTTTTAAAGAAGGAGTGAAGCATTCACATTTTGATCATCCGTCTTGAGTTTCATTTGTTCTAGGCATCTAGGGTAATTCAAGCATTTGGGCTAATAGCCACTTATCAGTGAGTGCATACCATGTATGTCTTTCTGTGATTGGGTTAGCTCACTCAGGATGATATTTTCCAGTTCCAACCATTTGCCTCTGAATTTCATAAAGTCGTTGTTTTTGATAGCTGAGTAATATTCCATTGTGTAGATGTACCACATTTTCTGTATCCATTCCTCTGTTGAAGGGCATCTGGGTTCTTTCCAGCTTCTGGCTATTATAAATAAGGCTACGATGAACATAGTGGAGCCGTCTTTTTATATGTTGGGGCATCTTTTGGGTATATGCCCAAGAGAGGTATAGCTGGATCCTCAGGCAGTTCAATGTCCAATTTTCTGAGGAACCTCCAGACTGATTTCAGAATGGTTGTACCAGTCTGCAACCCCACCAACAATGGAGGAGTGTTCCTCTTTCTCCGCATCCTCGCCAGCATTTGCTGTCACCTGAGTTTTTGATCTTAGCCATTCTCACTGGTGTGAGGTGAAATCTCAGGGTTGTTTTGATTTGCATTTCCCTGATGACTAAAGATGTTGAACATTTCTTTAGGTGTTTCTCAGCCATTCGGCATTCCTCAGCTGTGAATTCTTTGTTTAGCTCTGAACCCCATTTTTTAATAGGGTTATTTGTCTCCCTGCGGTCTAACTTTTTGAGTTCTTTGTTTATTTTGGATATAAGGCCTCTATCTGTTGTAGGATTGGTAAAGATCTTTTCCCAATCTGTTGGTTGCCGTTTGTCCTAACCACAGTGTCCTTTGCCTTACAGAAGCTTTGTAGTTTTATGAGATCCCATTTGTCGATTCTTGATCTTAGAGCATAAGCCATTGGTGTTTTGTTCAGGAAATTTTTCCAGTGCCCATGTGTTCCAGATGCTTCCCTAGTTTTCTTCTATTAGTTTGAGTGTGTCTGGTTTGATGTGGAGGTCCTTGATCCACTTGGACTTAAGCTTTGTACAGGGTGATAAGCATGGATCGATCTGCATTCTTCTACATGTTGACCTCCAGTTGAACCAGCACCATTTGCTGAAAATGCTATCTTTTTTCCATTGGATGGTTTTGGCTCCTTTGTCAAAATCAAGTGACCATAGGTGTGGGGGTTCATTTCTGGGTCTTCAATTCTGTTCCATTGGTCTATCTGTCTGTCTCTGTACCAATACCATGCAGTTTTTATCACTATTGCTCTGTAATACTGCTTGAGTTCAGGGATAGTGATTCCCCCTGAAGTCCTTTTATTGTTGAGGATAGCTTTAGCTATCCTGGGTTTTTTGTTATTCCAGATGAATTTGCAAATTGTTCTGTCTAACTCTTTGAAGAATTGGATTGGTATTTTGATGGGGATTGCATTGAATCTGTAGATCGCTTTTGGTAAAATGGCCATTTTACTATATTAATCCTGCCAATCCATGAGCATGGGAGATCTTTCCATCTTCTGAGGTCTTCTTCAATTTCTTTCTTCAGAGTCTTGAAGTTCTTGTTGTAAAAATCTTTTTACTTGCTTGGTTAAAGTCACACCGAGGTACTTTATATTATTTGGGTCTATTATGAAGGGTGTCGTTTCCCTAATTTCTTTCTCGGCTTTTTTCTTTTGTGTAGAGGAAGGCTACTGATTTATTTGAGTTAATTTTATACCCAGCCACTTTGCTGAAGTTGTTTATCAGCTTTAGTAGTTCTCTGGTGGAACTTTTGGGATCACTTAAATATACTATCATATCATCTGCAAATAGTGATATTTTTGACTTCTTCTTTCCGTCTGTATCCCTTGACCTCCTTTTTGTTGTCTGATTGCTCTGGCTAGAACTTCAAGAACTATATTGAATAAGTAGGGAGAGAGTGGGCAGCCTTGTCTAGTCCCTGATTTTAGTGGGATTGCTTCAAGTTTCTCTCCATTTAGTTTAATGTTAGCCACTGGTTTTTGCTGTATATGGCTTTTACTATGTTTAGGTATGGACCTTGAATTCCTATTCTTTCCAGGACTTTTATCATGAAGGGGTGTTGAATTTTGTCAAATGCTTTCTCAGCATCTAATGAAATGATCATGTGGTTTTGTTCTTTCAGTTTGTTTATATAATGGATCACGTTGATGGTTTTCCGTATATTAAACCATCCCTGAATGCCTGGGATGAAGCCTACTTGATCATGGTGGATGATTGTTTTGATGTGCTCTTGGATTCGGTTTGCCAGAATTTTGTTGAGTATTTTTGGGTCGATGTTCATAAGGGAAATTGGTCTGAAGTTCTCTTTCTTTGTTGGGTCTTTGTGTGGTTTAGGTATAAGAGTAATTGTGGCTTCATAGAAGGAGTTCGGTAGTGCTCCATCTGTTTCAATTTTGTGGAATAGTTTGGATAATATTGGTATGAGGTCTTCTATGAAGGTCTGATAGAATTCTGCACTAAACCCGTCTGGACCTGGGCTCTTTTTTGTTTGGGAGACCTTTAATGACTGCTTCTATTTCCTTAGGAGTTATGGGGTTGTTTAACTGGTTTATCTGTTCCTGATTTAACTTCGGTACCTGGTATCTGTCTAGGAAATTGTTCATTTCCTGCAGATTTTCAACTTTTGTTGAATATAGGCTTTTATAGTAAGATCTGATGATTTTTTGAATTTCCTCTGAATCTGTAGTTATGTCTCCCTTTTCATTTCTGATTTTGTTAATTTGGACACACTCTCTGTGTCCTTTCGTTAGTCTGGCTAAGGGTTTATCTATCTTGTTGATTTTCTCAAAGAACCAACTTTTGGTTCTGTTGATTCTTTCTATGGTTCTTTTTGTTTCTACTTGGTTGATTTCAGCTCTGAGTTTGATTATTTCCTGCCTTCTACTCCTCCTGGGTGTATTTGCTTCTTTTTGTTCTAGAGCTTTTAGGTGTGCTGTCAAGCTGCTGACATATGCTCTTTCCTGTTTCTTTCTACAGGCCCTCAGCGCTATGAGTTTTCCTCTTAGCACAGCTTTCATTGTGTCCCATAAGTTTGGGTATGTTGTACCTTCATTTTCATTAAATTCTAAAAAGTTTTTAATTTCTTTCTTTATTTCTTCCTTGACCAGGTTATCATTGAGTAGAGCATTGTTCAATTTCCACGTATATGTGGGCATTCTTCCCTTATTGTTATTGAAGACCAGCTTTAGGCCGTGGTGGTCCGATAGCACGCATGGGATTATTTCTATCTTTCTGTACCTGTTGAGGCCCGTTTTTTGACCAATTATATGGTCAATTTTGGAGAAAGTACCATGAGGAGCTGAGAAGAAGGTATATCCTTTTGCATTAGGGTAGAACGTTCTATAAATATCCGTTAAGTCCATTTGGCTCATGACTTCTCTTAGTCTGTCTACATCTCTGTTTAATTTCTGTTTCCATGATCTGTCCATTGATGAGAGTGGGGTGTTGAAATCTCCTACTATTATTGTGTGAGGTGCAATGTGTGTTTTGAGCTTTAGTAAGGTTTCTTTTACGTATGTAGGTGCCCTTGTATTTGGGGCATAGATATTTAGGATTGAGAGTTCATCTTGGTGGATTTTTCCTTTGATGAATATAAAGTGTCCTTCCTTATCTTTTTTGATGACTTTTAGTTGAAAATTGACTTTATTTGATATTAGAATGGCTACTCCAGCTTGCTTCTTCAGACCATTTGCTTGGAAAGTTGTTTTCCAGCCTTTCACTCTGAGGTAGTGTCTGTCTTTGTCTCTGAGGTGTGTTTCCTGTAGGCAGCAGAATGCAGGGTCCTCGTTGCGTATCCAGTTTGTTAATCTATGTCTTTTTATTGGGGAGTTGAGGCCATTGATGTTGAGAGATATTAAGGAATAGTGATTATTGCTTCCTGTTATATTCATATTTGGATGTGTTATGTTTGTGTGCTTTTCTTCTCTTTGTTTTGTTGCCAAGACGATTAGTTTCTTGCCTCTTCTTGGTTATAGCTTGCCTCCCTATGTTGGGCTTTACCATTTATTATCCTTTGTAGTGCTGGATTTGTAGAAAGATATTGTGTAAATTTGGTTTTGTCATGGAATATCTTGGTTTCTCCATCTATGTTAATTGAGAGTTTTGCAGGATACAGTAGCCTGGGCTGGCATTTGTGTTCTCTTAGGGTCTGTATGACATCAGTCCAGGATCTTCTGGCCTTCATAGTTTCTGGCGAAAAGTCTGGTGTGATTCTGATAGGTCTGCCTTTATATGTTACTTGACCTTTTTCCCTTACTGCTTTTAATATTTTATTTTGTGCGTTTGGTGTTTTGACTATTATGTGACGGGAGGTGTTTCTTTTCTGGTCCAATCTATTTGGAGTTCTGTAGGCTTCTTGTATGCCTATGGGTATCTCTTTTTTTAGGTTAGGGAAGTTTTCTTCTATGATTTTGTTGAAGATATGTACTGGTCCTTTGAGCTGGGAGTCTTCACTCTCTTCTATACCTATTATCCTTAGGTTTGATCTTCTCATTGAGTCCTGGATTTCCTGTATATTTTGGACCAGTAGCTTTTTCCGCTTTACATTATCTTTGACAGTTGAGTCAATGATTTCTATGGAATCTTCTGCTCCTGAGATTCTCTCTTCCATCTCTTGTATTCTGTTGGTGAAGCTTGTATCTACAGCTCCTTGTCTCTTCTTTTGGTTTTCTATATCCAGGGTTGTTTCCATGTGTTCTTTCTTGATTGCTTCTATTTCCATTTTTAATTCCTTCAACTGTTTGATTGTGTTTTCCTGGAATTCTTTCAGGGATTTATTTATGTTTTCCTGGAATTCTTTCAGGCATTTTTTGCATTCCTCTCTGTAGGCTTCTACTTGTTCTCTAAGGAGTTCTTCACGTCTTTCTTGAAGTCCTCCAGCATCATGGTCAAATATGATTTTGAATCTAGATCTTGCTTTTCTGGTGTGTTTGGATATTCCATGTTTGTTTTGATGGGAGAATTGGGCTCCGATGGTGCCATGTAGTCTTGGTTTCTGTTGCTTGGGTTCCTGTGCTTGCCTCTCGCCATCAAATTATCTCTAGTGTTACTTTGTTCTGCTATTTCTGACAGTGGCTAAACTGTCCTATAGGCCTGTGTGTCAGGAGTGCTGTAGACCTGTTTTCCTCTCTTTCAATCAGTTATGGGGACAGAGTGTTCTGCTTTCGGGCGTGTAGTTTTTCCTCTCTACAGGTCTTCAGCTGTTCCTGTGGACCTGTGCCTTGAGTTCACCAGGCAGGTCACTTGCAGCAGAAAAGTTGGTCTTACCTCTGGTCCCGAGGCTCAAGTTCGTTCTCGGGGTGCTGCCCACGGGCTCTCCGCGGTGGCAGCAACCAGGAAGATCTGCGCCGCCCCTTCCGGGAGCCTCCGTGCACCAGGGTTCCAGATGGATTCTGGTGTTTTCCTCTGGAATCCCAGATGTGTGTGCAGAGAGCAGTCTCTTCTGGTTTTACAGGCGTGTCTGCCTCTCTGAAGGTTTAGCTCTCCCTCCCACGGGATTTGGGTGCAGAGAACTGTTTATCCGGTCTGTTTCCTTCAGGTTCGGCGGTGTCTCAGGCAGGGCTCCTGCCGCTCCTGGACCCTCCCCCACAGGAACCCAGAGGCCTTGTACAGTTTCCTCTTGGGCCAGGGATGTGGGCAGGGGTGGGCAGTGTTGGTGGTCTCTTCTGCTCTGCAGCCTCAGGAGTGCTCACCTGACCAGGCGGTAAGGTCTCTCTCCCACGGGTTCTGGGAGCAGAGAGCTGCTGCGGGCCAGGATCTTTTTCTGCATTCTTGAAGCCCAGACTGAAATCCTTCAGGTCTTGCAGACCCCTCACCTGTGTCCCAGGTCACCCTTCCTTTGTTTCCCTTCATTTGTCTCTGCTTGTTTTGGTTACTTTTGCCTAATCACAACTAAACACTAACAGAACAACTAAAAGGAAGAAAGAGTTCCTTTGGCTCACAGGTTCAGATACGTCAACCGGCAGGCCTGTCTCCATTGATTTTTCTGGTGACACAAAGCATCTTGGTGGGAGGAATATGTGGAGGAGGAGGCTGTTCTCTTGGCAGACAGGAAGCAGACAGGAAGAAGAAAGAAAGCAGACAGAACCAAAACAGGAAGTTACAAGTGAGGAAGGAACTGGCATCAGATATAGCATTTAGAGACCCCAGTGGCCCACTTCCTTCAGCTAGGCCCTACTGCCTCTGGTAGATATTGGATCCCTGCTAATTCAGCCTCACCCTTTCTTAATTTTCTAGAACCTCCTCCAAAACTGCCAGCAACTGGGGACCTAGAACTCAACATACGAGCCTGCCAGGACATTTGATGTTAAAACCATGGCCATATTACATTTGCAATATGTCTTTCAGCCCCTCTTGGCATGAGTCTCATCCTCTTGGCCTTTGCATTGCTACCTTTCATATCCCTTTCACTCTCTCATGGGATTCTGAAAGGGGAGGAGACAGCCACAGTTGCTGGCCACGTCCTTAACTGTCCAACCAACATCAGTGTGAGTTTTCTAGAAAAAATGATTTTCTGGATTTTCAGCGATTATGGATTCAGAGATTTTGCGTTTGCTTGCCATTCTTCTACTCAATGGCTGGAAGGAGTCTTAAACCCTAGCAAATAAACCCACAAATCTCCTAGATGGAAATGTGGGCTTAAATAAATAAACCTCACTTTATACTGTCACAGTTCAGCTGGAGAAGGAACGCCCCAGGTATCTGTGAATTTAATTACTATTGACATTTGACCTCACATAAGTATGGGAGGTGTTGCCTTTGTATTTGATCTTGGGGCAGATACATGACGTCTAGTGTGATGGTTTGCATATTCTTGGCCCAGGGAGTGGCACTATTAGAAGGTGTGGCCTTGTTGGAGGAAGTGTGTCACTGTGGGGCTGGGCTTGGAGGCCCTCCTCCTAGGTGCCTGAGGATGCTCAGTCTGTTCCCAGCCTCCTTTGGGTGAAGAACTCGGCTCCTCCTGCACCATGCCTGTCTGGACGCTGCCATGCTCCCACCTTGATAATAATGGACTTGAACCTCTGAACCTGTAAGCCAGACCCAATTAAATGTTGTCCTTTATAAAACTTGCACTGATCATGGTATCTATTCACAGCAATAAAACCCTAACTAAGACATCTAGGAAGGTCAGGACAAGAGGGAACCCAGAGGTCCGAGCTGGTATCGGACCTATGCCAGCTCTTGCTGCCTTGGCTTCAGGAGAAACAAGTGTGCTTTGCCACAGAGCTAAGCGTGCATCTTGTCCAGGATTTAGAGAAGCCGGATGAAGATCTGAGGGAGGGTAAGACAGCCTCAGACTGACTGCTGTCCCACGATACCACCTGAACCAGCAAATAAATGATGAGAATGGAGAACGTACTGGTCCCCTGCCGCAACTTGATAAACATAAGACTCCACCCTCTCCATCTGGGCACATGCTCCATCTGCGAGCTTACAGGAAAGGGATTATAACAACCAGCTCAGACTGGCCACGCTGGCACATTGCAGAGACTTCCAGAAAAGAAAAATTACACTTGGAGAGGCGACGTGCATTATTGGAAGCTTGATAATTCTTTTGGTGGCAGAACTTAGGAGGGAAGCCAGGATTCTTAATTCCAGATTCCAGTGTCTTTTAAAACTTTCCTCCCTATCATAGATATGACACATTCTTCTTAAAGACAAGTTCAATAATGAGAAAATGAAGGTAGCAGCACCTTGTGATTGGTGTTTTAGCGTATCCTCTCCTGTCCTTCCTCTAGGCATAACTTTATATTCACATAGATATGCTACATATGTATACAGGTATGTTTTGTGGTGCATTAAAATCTTTATCAGCATCGCAAACACTGATTCACTTAATCACCTCTTATAAACAAACAACAGCAGCAATGACAGCATTAAGCTGGGCCCAGTGCCACAGGTCTATAATCCTGGCTACTAGGGAGGCTGAGGCAGGAAGGATCAGGAGCTTCAGGGATGTCTGCCCTATACAGAATGTGTTCAAAGCCAAACTGGGTAACTTAGGGAGTCTCTGTTTCACAATGAAAAATACAAAAGAGGGCTGGGGATATTATTTAGTGGTAGGGGCTTGTCTAGCATGCACGAGGTCCTGGTTAAATCTCCAAGACAGAAAAGGAAACAAAAAGAAAAGAGAACACATAAAAGAGTTAGACATTAAGAGGGAGGCAGAGGTCGGAGAATTTGAGGCCAGCCTGGGCTATGTAGCAAAGATCCCATGTCGACAAACGGGTAAAACGGAAAGACAAGGTGGCTACTGCAATCCTTCTGTATTTTGGTAATATAAGTAACAATGTGTGTCCTTGTGCACATGTTCTGATTCTCATTAGGTTCTAAAAGCTGGAAGCATTCCTTCTGAGATTGCTCTCACCAAAAATTATGCCAGTTTATCTGAAGTGTATAAGACTGTCTGTCTTTCTAAATCTTGACATCTTTGGATGTTGTCTTTCAGATACTTTTCTTAACAGGTTTTATTTTATCATTGTTTTACTTTGTATTGCTCTGATTACTTGAGAGGACAAAATTTTCACCTGTTTCTTAATCATTTATATTTAATTTCAGCAGACAGTTTGTTTACCCACTTACGCATTGAGTACCTTAATTTTTTTTTTGTACAATCTTTGGCTGTATTAAACTCTTGTCATTTTGTTATAGGTGTGTGCACATGCGTGTGTGCGTGTGTGCGTGTGCGCGTGTGTGGTCTTTCTTTCTGAGCGATTGAGCATGCTGAGTCATAACGCTCCAACAATGGGCTCCTGGGAGCAGAAGCAGGAGCCATGTGGACGGCGAGGACAGGCTGACATTTAGAAACATTCTGGTCAAGAGTCCCAGTTGATGTTTGTTTAGTGAGGATGCTGGTGTGAAGTCCAGCTGAGTCATGAGGTTTCACGGGTGTCTCTTGAGCTCATGAGCAAGGCCAGATAGGGCTAGGAGAAGACAGAGAATGCTCTGAAGCGTCTGGCTAGGGGAGGCACTGGAAACTGTTAGAGAAAGTAACTCCGATGTCTTCTTAGTCAAGGGCTGTGCTCAGATTTTAGGAAATCGCTTTTTTTTGTTTTTTGTTTTTTTTGAAAGTCAGATGACAGACAGATTTAATTCCCTTCCGTAAAAGGAAGACAGGTATTTTGATGCACTACGCTGACACACACTGTCCAGCTTACTGAAGATGTAAGCTGTGAGGGCATAGCCAACCGCCCTGCTCTTCAGGGAACAGAACACATGGGAAGGTATACCTAGGTATGGGTTTTACTCTGGAACGACCAACAGATTCCTCCCATATTGATTAGGGGTGTATAGGACACAAGCTCCTTTTAATGTGTGATGGACTGTAAGTAAAGAACTGTTTTCTATTGTCTATGAAGCTGTACTTAAAAAAGGATTATCAAATTTTAATACACGTGTCTGCATGTGCATGCTACATGTATCAGAGGTGTTCGTGGAGACCAGGAGAGGGCATCAGGTCCCCTGAAGCTGGAGTCGCAGGTGGTCGTGAGCTTCCCCGTGTGGGTGCTTGGAGCTGTGTCCTCTGCCAGAGCACTAAGTGCTCTTAACTGCTGAGCCATCTCCCCAGCTCCATAGCTGTGCATTTTGTTAAAGAATGCACGATGGTTCTGAATCCACACAGGTGCCCTTTTCTAGACAGTTTTCAACATTTATTTACTTATTTATTTGCACGAAAAAAAAACTTGGGCTGGAAGTTGGCTCCCCAGTCAAGAGCACTTGTTGCTCTTGCAGAGGACCTAGGCTGGATTCCCAGGACCCATACAGTGGCTCACAACCATGTGTAACTCCATTCCTAGGGAATCCAACACGTCTTCTAAGCTCCGCATGTCACACACATCCATGCTGTACACATACATACATGCTGGAAAAAGCTCTCACACACATAAAATATTAAAAGTTTAAATTAAAAAAAAGCAAGAGAAGCTAGGTCTGGCGGTTCATGTCTTGAATCTCAGCACTTGAAAGCATCATGAGTTTGGGGTCATCTTGGGCTACGTCATGATTCTAGGTCTCAAACAATAACAACAAGACAAAGCAAACCACCCCAAACAAGGCTGGGCATAGTGGCCAGTGCCTTTAATCCCAGCACTCAGGAGGCAGAGGTAGGTAGATCTCTGTGAGTTCGAGGCCATCCTCCCAAACCAGCACCAGCACCAGCACCAGCACCAGCACCAGCACCAGCACCAGCAGCACCACCACCACCACAAGGCAACAACCAAAAACCCAACCCCAGAAAACCTTTCATTACTGTAGCAGAGAATTAGAAAGGAAAACTATTTGTTTTTATTTACGAAAGGCTGGGATCTCAAGCTAGACCTTCAGTCCTGGTGCGAAGCAGGACCATAGCATCTAGTCTCCCATCTCTCTAGTGGCTGTTGGTGTTTGCTTATTCGTGTCTTATTTCATCCCATAAAGGGTTTGAGTTTTCCTGGTTTTGCTCTGCTGCCTCTTTTAGTGGGAATACTTCCCTTTCTTCTCTCCTCCATCTGCTGAGCTTCTTTGTATACACGGAGAGCCAACTCGATTATCACTGTCTCCATCTAGGAAGCTTTTCCAGCCCATAGGGCCGAGTCAGCTCCGCCCTTCCCAGTGCTTGCGTGGCCATCACTTTTGAAGCGGCAATAGTTTCTTCTAGAGCGCAAGTCCCCTGAGGTCTTACTGTGTGTCCTCGGTGTATAGCCCAGTCTACCACATACACATAAAGGACAGCAGCACAGGCCTCTGTCTGAGCAGACCTTCTGTTTTCTGTTTCCACACAGAGCCTCTGAAGGTACCACATCGGGCCTGGCTCTGCTCCTCTCAGCCTTTCCTGGAGAATGACACCTTTAGCGAGAGTAGGCTCTTTAGTCAGCCTGTCTGCACTGTGAATATAATCTCCTTCATTTGGTGGATGATTCTAACTCAGGGGAGAAGCGTAGCGAGTTCATGGTGCCCTGAATCCAAGCCAGCTGTTATCGGCAGTAAGTCTGACTGTCACTCTCCGTCTGGCTCACGAGTCTCTCTATTGGTTCCTGACTCGGGAATGGAAGACATACATTATCTATCGCTCCCTTGCCAAGACCCCAACACCTGACATTTGTGTAATGCTTTTCAGTTTACAAAACACTTCCACATCGGGTATTTCAAGGGTTGTAAATAAGGCACACTCGTACGGTGGAGTATTGGGAGGGGGGGTGATTCGTTTCAGTTGGGAAGCCGGGTATGCATCACAAGGAGCTGCCTGGTTGTGGGGCTTGTTTGCCTCAAATAGGCTGAACGGTTGGACTCTGCCCCCTTTTAAAGCCTTATAAAAAGATCCGAACCCAACGAGACGTTGTCCGTTTAGGTCACAGCCTCTGCCCTAGCTGTGCTTTTCAGATCTGCTGAGCCAGCACGGCTTCCGACTTCTGACGTCATTGTTTGTATGCTGGTCTTCCTAAGTCTTACCAGGAGGCCCTGGCTTTGTCAGCCTTACTGGAAGCCACACTGTGACATGAACTGTTTGTGCTCCTGTAGCCACTCCTCCTGGTTTGCCACATCAAACTGACTGGCACAGGTGACCACTTTGAGTATCAATACTGTACATTTTTGGACTTCCAAAAATTAGAAGCAACTGGGGGATTCTTCTCTGGGTCCCAGTTGGTTTTCTTAGGACGTTAGTCCACCAAGAGGTGTGTGAAAAGGCATCTGGGGACACATGGCTTCCACAGAAGTGGTGAATTCTAATCGACATTGTTTTTCAAAATGTCAGCTATGCCCTGAATTTCAATGGGAAGAGGAAGGGAGAAAATAGAATTGAAAGTGAAACTGAATTGACAAGCGGAAGCGAAAGAGTCCATTTAATTCCGGAGCTTGTCCTCAACAAGGGTAAAATAACAAGCTAGGCTTGTGATAAAAAAGGATATCTAATATTTATAAGGAGTTCGACATCTAAGGGATGATAAATTGCACTTGAGAGGAAATGCTACATTAGACAAATTTTATCTTGACACGGAACCCTTTAAAATGCCTGTAGAACGTGTCGCGTACATCTGCTGTAGCCCACATACCAGTCTGTCCCTGGTAGTAACTGAGGGTTATTTTGCTGAGAAAAATCTGTTTGACTTTAGGAGCTGGAAGGAAGGAGAGAGGAGCTCGGAGATTGGAATCTAAATGAGTAATAGAGAGATTTCAAATGCCACCGTAGCGCAGAGAAGATGAAGTCAGCCTGTGATAAGTGACACTTCTCACATTCAGTTCCATTCTACGCGGTCTCCAAACTCTCGGTCTGGTTCCACATCGTTCAAATCTGTTTGGCATCACAATAGAGAACAAGACAAAGGAAATTAATCCAGTGGAGTGCACTGTCCTGTGCTTACCTGAGGAGTTGGGGCTTTGGGTTTTTCTGATTTGCTGCGGGCCCTGAGAGGCTCTAGCACCTTAAGGAGTGTGGAGGACTCTGTTCCAAACTGAGAGTGTCAGAGTCTGGGCTAGCAGGGAATCTGATGGTTAATATTGTGTCAGCTGGCAGGGCATTGTTTCTGGAAGACATTGACTTACTGAGTATAAAGGATCCATACCCACTAATGTGGGGAGCGTCATCCATCCTGATGTAACAAAGACACAGGGAAAGGATGACTTCAGTTTGTATTCTAGAGCCCGGACGTCCATTTTCTCTGGTCCCCAACACTGGAACTTGATTCTCTGGTCAAGTGGTTTAAATTCTGTGGTTTAAATTTTTTTTCAAAAAAAAATTTACTTATTTATTATTCTCTGTATTGTGTGGGTAGGTGTGTGTTTGAAGTCAGAGGACAGCTTGCAGGAGTTGGTTCTCTCCTTCTACGATGTGGGTCC